>NC_134484.1:139814474-140125306 GCF_040206685.1 Ascaphus truei
TGCATGTTTTTGGGCTTTTTCGCCGCTTTCAGAGGAGACTTGGAGAGTTTGCTGGAAAATGATTTCTGTGAGGCTTTGTCGTCTTCAAGTTGCTGATACTCTAGCTGTTTTGCTGCCGCAGCCTCTTTGTTCCACTCTTTGTCTGCGCTCTGTAAAGAGTACATTTGGAGATTCAGTTACAGTACACTGTATCAAAAGGAAGGAGGCTTTCACCGAGACCACCCATTGCAAGCTTTTTACCATTGCAACCTAGGAGGGAATTGCACCATATTGAAATGCAATTTACTGCAGGTGCCTGTGGCACTAAAAGGGGTTAATAAGTGCACTACAAATAAACATGGAAGCATTGTTGCAATGGTTACTGACTCTAAGGCATGAATCCCACAATCTTTGAATAAGCATCACATGCACTAATCCCCTAAAGAACCTTCTCTGTAAATAAGCCAAGTTGAGAATCTTCCTTTTCTGTGTAATGTGCCTGTAATCGAACCGTATTCTCTGTCAAAGCTTCTAATGACTTTTTGCCCTCTGACCATATGAAATTAGTGGTGACACCAATGATGAAGAGCACATTCACAGGTCCCCAAAACCATAATCAGACTGCATACAGTACTTTCACTCCAGCCAGGAATTCTGGGTAATGACATGCAAATGAGTACTGTGTGTCTCCCTTTGCTTCGTACCCACTTTAACATGGATCCCTTGCTGTTTTGCGCAGCTTTTACAGCAAAGCCTGGGTTAAAAGAGTGCATTGCCAGCAAACCTACTCACTCTTGTTTCTCAGAGTGGAGACTGTTACTGGTCTTGCATTGTGAAGCTGGTACGGTCTACAAACCAGGTTCACAAGAAGGTTCAAGTGAGTAAACCAGTGACAAATCCTCCACTATAGCACAGAAAAGACCATCACCAAAAAAGATCCCTTCATCAGTGAAAGAGTAAGGGATGTAAAGGTAAATTGCATACCTTACATAAGATCTCTAGACCAGGGGTGCGCAAACTGGAGGGCGCAACTGTTACAGCGCTCTTCCTTTCTCCCCCCCCCCCCCCATTGCCCCCAAGGCATTTCATTTAAATGCCGGGGGATCGTGCAAGGCCTCAGCAACTTCCCTTACCTGGTCTTCAGGAACGCGGCGTCGAATGACGTCACGGGGTCACATGACCCCACAGCGTCATTTGACGCCGGAGACAAGGTAAAGAGGGGGGCGCATGCAGGGGGGGTAGGAGAGCAGGCAGGAGGGGCACAGGGGGAAAAGTTTGCACACCCCTGCTCTAGACAAACCTACCTTTAGTTCTCCCACAAAATCCAGTCAGCACAATATAAATGATAGAAATTGCGCACAAAGGTTTAGTCCCCACATTTACAAATCTAATTTATCTTGGTGGTTCGGCTTCTTCTTTCCAATTATCCAAAATAAATTTAATAAGGAGCTGTCAAATTCTCTCTCTGTTGGAGAGACTTGTAAAACATGCAATGACTGAGTTAGGCTTTCTTCCAACAGTGAAGAGTTTTCTGTCAGAACTGTTTAATTAGTCTTTGATCAGTATTCAATCATGGAGTTGGGTTGAGATTTTGTGACATTTTCTGTCGCATTTGTTGATAATTTACATTTTTAAGTAATTGCATATGCTTGAAGTGGAAGATTGGCATCGTTATCTTTTTGCATTGTTTGCAGCAAACCAGTAGAAATGTTAACTGGATCAAAGCACGTTTTTTCCCCTGTTCTCACAACGGGAGAGCTTCACAGCATAATGTCAGCTTACTTCCTGTCAAACACATCGTCTGCTTTGCACAGACTAGAAGACAATTGGCAGCTGATGATGCCGCGTTTATGAACATGTAATCTAAAGAATCTGCTTTTACACTACTGTAAACAAGCCAAGATGCTGAATTGTGCTCTGAAGCCTTAAACTGAAAGCGGATTACTAAAGACCTTATACATCACGCTGAACTCCTCAATGACTTCAACATGCACTCTCAAATTATCTTTTCAAAAATGAGCTTCTATTTTTGACACCAGCAAAGGGCCTTCTGACATTACCGTCTCAGTACTGCGGAAAGTAGGAGTTATGACTAAAAGAATGCGTGTCATATTCCAATTTGACATATTTCTAAATGCCAGGTTATTTTCCTTTATGGTAATTTCAGTGACCTACTTGCCTCTAGTGAGGATAGGAATGGCTTAACAGGCATCTAAGCAGTCTTTCAAGGTTGTTTTATTTTTTTAACCATTATGGTACATGCGGGTTTACCAACCACTGTACTTTCCTTAAAAAGAATAAATAATTTTTAGCCACTTGAAGAAACAAAAATAGTTTATTGTGCAAAGCATTTTATTCAGTCCAAAAATTACTTGCATTTCTATTTACCAAAATGGGGAATGGCAATAGGAACAAGGTTTGCCCTGAACTCCGCACATCTTTTTATGAGTTACTAGGAACATTCTTTTATCTGGGGGAAAAAAGATTCATAGACTATATTTATCTGCAGGGGAAGAATATATAAGATATATTCTTGTATGGATCAGAACTAGATGAGACTAATTTTGACTTATGGTTTTAATAGGAATAATTTGGAATTCCTGAATGTTGAACTTTTCCAGCTTGGGCAGGGGTCTGCAAACTCTCAAGGAAAAATGTCTTTCTCCAAAATATTCTGAGAGACGCAACACATGCATGAATATGACACCCCCACAAACACATACATATACAGTACTTTATAAACATTAACATACGACAAAGTATGTAGGGGGAATAAAATGCATGTCACAATAAGTCCCTTCATTTAGTTTTTTTCATTGTTTTTCTGTGCAAAACAGTGTCATTTACAAATACACACATACATTTATACACTACCCCCTCAATACACATACACAACCCTCCAAAAATACCTACACTTCCCCCACCCCCAAATACACGTACACATATACACTTATATTGGGCCTCTCTCCCTCACTATCCTGGCTGTGGCTGCAGGAGGGGCGGGGGAGGGGGAGCCCAGTCAGTGTGTGTCTCTCTCTTCCTCCCCAGTGTGTGTTTGTCTGTGACCCAGCACTGGGTCCCTATTAGATTTGGGTCCGGGATTTTGCTCTTGCTCGCCCTCTGTGGCATAATCATCGATTTTTGCTCCTGGCAACTTACTTTAAAAAGGACAGCCCTGTAAGCAGGAAGTTGTAGTGCAAAGTTCCAGTTCATGCTGAGTACATGCAACGTGCTTACCTATGGTCTTCCTCGTTACCGGACACGGCTCACGTACCTTGACTATCCTCGTCTTCAGCCTGCCTCGACCTCTGCATCCACACCATCTACGCAACACTGCTGCCAGCCCTGACCATCGGCTTATGACTCACTACTCTATTAGGACTCTGTCCCTCGGCTCAGGTCGGTTCTTTCACCTTCCTACCTGCCTTGTGAGTCGCTTCTTGCTTGAGATGAGCATCGTTAAATTTTGCTCGGCCCAAATATGGACCCCGCTGAGGTAGGACGAGCCTTTACCCTGCAAGAACAGTACTTGGGGGATCATGAGCAATGCCTAGACCTACACGACCAACAACTGGCATGGATGTATAAGGCGGTGCAGGACTTAGTCATCCACATAGGTACCCATCAGTCAGACTTGAGGGTTGCAGATGCGGCTCCGATACCGCTTCCGTTTTCCCCGGCGATCAGAGAACCACGGATCCCGACTCATCTATGGTATGATGGCGACCCTATGGCATGCAGGGGATTTTGTTAATCAATGCTCTATCCAATTTGAATTGCAACCGTCCATGTTCACCATGCAGTGAGCCCGGGTTGCCTACATAATTTATTTTCTCACGAACGAGGCACTGGTCTGGGCCTCCCTACTCTGGGAGAGGTATTTGCCCCTGATCAGCGACTCCCCTGCCTTCATCCGTACTTTCAAATTGGTGTTTGATGCTCCAGGACGAACTCGCACGGTAGGCCAGTACGCCATTGACTTTCACACCCTCGCGACCGAAACCGGCTGGAATAATGAAGCCCTAGAAGCGGCCTTTTGGCAGGGACTATCGGAACCCCTAAAAGATGAGTCCTGCCAGGACCTCCCTAAGGACCTTGAGGAATTGATTTCTCTCTGCGTATGGAACGATCTCAGAATACAGGAACACCTGTCCGAGAATTGTCATTCTGGTAAGAGTCACACTACTCGGTTGGTCCCAAATATTGTTTCTCCGCCTCTTCCAGATGAGCCTACGCAGCTAGGTAACACCAGACTGTCTAAGAAGCAGCAGGCGTACCTTGGGCTTGTGACTGTATTGTGGCTCCCAAGGCCACCGGATCCATGACTGCACGATTTTATTGCGGGATCAGGAAAACGCCTGTGCCCAGTGAAGTTGGGGGAACATTCGCTGGACATCTCTATCATCCCTCCTCCCTCTGTATCTTCCCGGATAATTTTGCCGGTTTCCCTTTCATGGGGTTCTGCCTCTGTCTCCACTCAGGCCTTCGTGATTCCGAAGCAGCCAGTAATTTCCTCGATCTAATGCTCGCCAAGCAGCATGCAATTCCCCTTCGCTCGTTGGAGACTGCGTTACGAGATTGTGGTGATCGATGGAAGACCCCTAGTACCCGGTACCATAACCTTGGAGTCCATCTCCCTGGTAGTGAACATCTCAGATCTACATAAGGAGCTACTCCCTTTCATGGTAATCAACACACTCTCAGCACCTATAGTATTAGGTCTCCCTTGGTTACATTCCCACAACCCTACAATCAACTGGTTAATGGGACAAGCCAGGGGCAAGTGATGTCACAGGACTTGCTTGTCTATACCTCACACCCCAGCTCTGACTCACCGCGATGGTCTTCTCCTTGCCTACAAGGATTTTGGGGATGTTTTCAACGAGAAGCAAGCCAAGTTGTTACCACAGCATCTGGCATTTGACTGTTCAATCAACTTGCACCCAGGAGACATCCCAGCTCGTAGGCGCACGTACCCCCTTTCGGAGCCAGAGACGAAGGCTATGCGGAAGTAAATAGAAGAGAATTTGAAACATTGATTCATCCGCAAGTCTACATCTCCTGCGGGCGCAGGATTTTTTCTTCGTGGGGAAAAAAGGACGGGTCTCTGCGTCCCTGTATAGATTACCGGGATTGAACAAAATCACAGTAAAAAAGTTTTCCTATCCCTCTCATTCTGGAATTATTCGACCGACTCCGTGGGGCCTCTATTTTCACTAAGTTGGATCTCTGCGGGGCTTGCAATTTGGTCCGAATTCAGGAGGGTGATGAATGGAAGACGGCGTTCAATACCCGAGATGGACATTATGAATACTTAGTGATGCCATTCGGTTTGTGAAACGCTCCGGCTGTGTTCCAAAGCTTCATAAATGAGGTATTCCGAGATCCCCTCAAACAATTTGTGGTCATACTGTATATAAATCGATGATATCCTGATTTATTTATTTTCTTCATCACGGTCCGAACACCGGGTTCAGGTCAGGCAGGTGCTTCAGAGATTACGGGAAAACACTCTCTATGCCAAGATGGAGAAATGCCAATTTGAACAACCTAAGATCTCCTTCCTCGGATACATCCTATCGGCCAAGGGTTTTGAGATGGACAGAGCCAAGGTCTCAGCAGTGTTGGACTGGCCCGTACCGGAGGCTCACAAACCCACTCAGCGCTTTCTCAGATTCACCAACTACTACAGAAGGTTCATTAAAAACTTTTCCAAGGTGGTGGGTCCCATTACGGCTCTTATGAAACAGGGGGTGATTCCCAAGAAGTGGACACCTGAGGCAGTACAAGGCCTTCGAGAGACTGAAGTCTGCTTTCTCATCCTCAACGGTCCTGATCCATCCCGATCCCTCTAAGACTTTCGTAGTGGAAGTGGACGCATTCGATGTGGCGGCTGGGGCCATCTTGTCCCAATGGCAGGAGATTCAAGGGAGACTACACCCCTGCGTCGTCTTTTCTAAGAAATTTTCTTTCGACAAGAGAAATTACGATGTTGGGAACCAGGAATTACTTGCCGTAAAATTAGCTTTTCAAGAGTGGCACAATTTTCTGTAAGGTACCACGCAACCCATCACTATATTAACTATCACAAGAATTTGTAATACATTGAAGGTGCCAAGAAACTCAGAACTGGACAGGCGAGGTGGGCTCTCTTATTTACATGCTTCAATTTAATTATATCCTTTCGACCAGGCTCCAAAAATATCAAAGCGGATGCACTGTCTCGAAAATTCTCTTCGGAAAACTTTGACGAAAGGGACCATGGGCCCATCATTCCACCGTCTCAGATTATTTTGGTAGTTTCATCGGCTCTATTACAACGGATTTCGCAAGCACAGGCGGAGGATCCTAGACCTACGTTTGCACATAAATCCAAGTTATTTGTACCTCCCTAGTTTCGTAGTGAGGTGTTGCAGTAGGGTCACCAATCCAAGGTGGCCGGTCATCCGGCAGTTAGGAAGACCTCGGATTTCATAGAACGCCTCTTCTGGTGGTCAGATATTCGCGAGAACATTAAAGACTTTGTAACTGCTTGTGCTGTCTGCGATCAAACTAAAGTACCACAGCGTCTGCCTTGTGGGTTCCTACCAGACCATGGACCCACTTGCCTACGGACTTTATCATATTGTTACCGCCATCTAAGGGTATGACAACCATTCTAGTAGTGGTCGGTCTCTTCACAAGACAAGTCAGTTTTGTACCTCTTAGGAAGTTACCCACTCACTGCCTACGAACTTTCTGAAATTTTCACCAAGGAGATATTTCGCCTTCATGGTATTCCGACTGAGATAGTCTCCGACCGCGGCTCCCAGTTTATTGCCAAATTTTGGAGAGCATTCTGCAAATCAATGGGGATCTCACTCCACTTATCATCATACCACCCTCAGTCCAATGGCTTCACGAAGAGGACTAATCAATCATTGGAGCAATTTCTACGGTGCTTCATCTCTGAAAGTCAGGATAACTGGGTGGATCTTCTTCCTTGGGCAGAATTTGCACGAAATTCATTGAAACAACTCTAAACAAGTCACGTTCTTCTGTGCCTGCGGGTACCATCCGTCTGCAATCCCATCATCTGTCTCCCATTCTGGAGTTCCTGCGGTGGATGACAAGGTCCAGTAGCTACAGTCTCTGTGGAAGAGGATTCATGCCAACCTAACTAAAGCCTACCTTCAGCAGAAGGATCATGTGGATAAGCGTCGGCAGCCAGCTCCGCAGTTCCAGGTTGAAGACCACAACTGGCTATCTACCAGGAACATCCGTCTAAAGATTCCTTCCCTGAAGCTTGGGCCCAGATTTATAGGTCCCTACAAGACTGCGAAACAAGTAAATCCGGTCACGTTTAAATTGGAGCTACCAGATACCTTAAGGATTCCTCCGGTCTTCCATGTGTCACTATTAAAGGCTGTTGTCCACAACAACTTCTCTGCTGCTCTCACCCCTCCAGGATCGATCCTGGTGGATGGTCAAGAGGAGTATATAATAAACCGGATTCTGAATTCCCATAAATCTCAGGTAGTCTCCATTACCTTGTATCTTGGAAGGGATACATTCAGAGGAGAATTCCTGGGTGAAGGCTGGTTATGTCCATGCTTCCTCCTTGATCCAAGGTTTCCACCGGAGGTCCCTGGCAAACCCGTTTAATCACCTGGAGATTGATTTTGGAGGGGAGGTACTATGAGGTTTGTCAAAATCCGTGCTGGGTTTTTAGAGTCCGGTCCGGGATTTTGCTCTTGCTCTCCCTCTGTGGCAGAATCGTCTATTTTTGCTTCTGGCAACGTCCTTTAAAAGGACAGCCCTATAAGCAGGAAGTTGCAGAGTAAAGTTCCAGTTCATGCAACGCGCTTACCTAGTGTCTTCCTCGTTACCAGACCTGGCTTACGTACCTCAACTATCCTTGTCTTCAGCCTGCCTCGACCTCTGCATCCACATCGATTACGCAACACTGCTGCCAGCCCTGACCTTCGGTTGACGACGCACTACTCTATCGGGACTGTCCCTAGGCTCAGGTCGGTCCTTTCACCTTCCTACCTCAGCCCTGCGGGTCGCTTCCTCCTTGAGACGAACACGTCATGCCATGATAAAAAACAAATCTCTCAGGACCTCAGAAAAGCAGTTATTGATGCTCATCAGCCTAGAAAGGGTTACAAAAGCATTTCTAAGGATTTCTGGCACCGCCAATCCACTGTCAGACAGTCTACAAAAGTCAAGAAAGTTCAAGACCACAGTCCCTCTAACCAGGCGCAGTTATCCTACCAAAATCTCTCCAATAACCAACTGGCAAATCCTCCAGGAAGTCAGGAACCCTAGAGTAACATTCAAAGATTTGCAGGACACTCTTGCCTTGGCTAATGTGAATCTTCATGATTCAACTATCGGAAAAAGACTGAACAAGAATGGTGTTCTTGGAAGGATTGCCAGAAGGAAACCACTGCTCTCTAAAAAGAACAATGCTGCCCATCTGAAGTTCACTAAAGAGCACATAGATGATCTGCAAAACTTCTGGAACAATATTCTCAGGACAGAAGAGTCAAAGGTAGATTTTTTTCACCTCAATGAGAAACGTTATGTTTGGCAAAAACCAAACATTGCGTTTGAACAGAAGAACCTCATCCCAACTGTCGAGCATGATGGTCGGAGTGTGATGGTTTGGGGCTGCTTTGCTGCCTCAGGACCTGGACGGCTTGCCATCATTGACACAACCATGAATTCTGCATTGTACCAGAAGATTCTAGAGAAGAACGTCAGGCCATCCATCCCTGAACTAAACTGAAAGTGGTCATGAGTTTAAGCAGTTCTGTAAGGAGGAATGGGTTAAGAGTCCTCAAAACTGATGTGAAACTGACAGTATTTAAAGGAAATGCTTTGTTGAAGTCATTGCTGGTCAAGAGGATGCAGCCAGGTACTGAATCTAAAGGTTCAAATACTTTTTCACACATGGATATTGAATGTTAAGTGATTTGTGGATAAATAAATGTTGAAAAATGATCAGGTTTTTGTGCTATTTGTTCAGGTTATCTTTATCTATTATTAGGACTTAAATTAAGATCTAATAACATTTTAGGTTTTACATTTGTGACAATCCTAAGGGGTTCAAAAACTGTTTCTCGCCAGTGTAGTAGGCCCTACAGCTATGATTAACATAACATTTTTTGTCAAATAGTATATCTTGGTTCTCCCAGAAACTATTAGGATGCTACAAATGTGGCCATCAGATCTGCACTATCTGCAACTACATTAACATGGAGAACAGCAAAAATATTCTATGAACACATACACGGGTGTCCTATCCAATTAAAACCTTTTTTAACCATTTAAAGTCATTCAGTTTTGTCATTTAGGTGCTGGAATGCCCCTGCAAGCTACTGTGCTTTGGAAGAACAAAAAGGGCACTAAAAGATAGACCACTGGAATATAAAACAGCCTAGTGTGTCTAAACACTTTCTTGAGGTTCTTAACTGGGATCCACAGGGTCTAAAAATCAAGGGGATAGACGTTATATATATCCTGTGGCCCCGCCCAAAGGGGAAGCAATAGATTTACCAAATTGTGCCAGAGACAGTATGGATACATTGGATGCATACTATGACCCCTTATGTGCTCAATATTGATATACATTTAGCTGCTTTCCTTTCGTTTGTGCTCATGTCTTGTGTTCTTGTATTTATACAGTATGGCTATTTGATGCTATTTATCATGGGTTCTGAGTCTTTAAACATACATACATTTTATAGATAAATCTCATAATAGGGTACAGCGCATCAGGTTTTAGTCATTTGCATAATGTTTTATTTTATCAGGTTGGGAGTATAAATCTACTTTGTCTCTCATTCCCCTTTGTTTTCCCCTCCCGAATCAGGCCCTCTTTTGTGCATGTCTTTCAGTCCTTTTATCTATTCACATGTTTTCCATATAGCTACATTTCCAGATCTGTCCCTCAATTTTATAGATGACCCATTCAAGATGTTTGTGCATGAATGTGTGTGTGTGTGTGTGTGTGTGTGTGTGTGTGTGTGTGTGTGTGTGTGTGTGTGTGCTTCCTAGTATTTTCTGGGGGGTTTCCCCCCCACCATATTTTTTTTCCTTAATTTTTAATGCATACGGTTTTATTTCTTTATATTCTAGAACGTAAGGAGCTAACACGACAATACAAGATGTAGAGAGCTTGCTCTGAGGGACATTATCTAGCCCTGAGGAAGTGAGACCAGTCCCTAACGAAACGCGTAGGATGAGAGACACTGTGAGGAGAACGATTGAGGTGTGTTGGTTTGCTTGGTTGCAATGGAAACCGGAAGTACGGCGGTGGAATGGGAGGCAGGAGCAAGCAAACAAGACATTGTCACAGCAGCGATGAAAGGACTACTCCAATACAGATGAGCCTGGATTTTAATCACTTTTGTGAGTGCATTATTTTCTCTTGCTTTAATGATTCATTATTAAAGGTACTGTGCTACACTAGATAGGTCTTTGGTCTCTGTGCGCTTTTATCTTCTAGTATTACTTCGAACTGCACACACTGGAGAAAAGGGAAGATCTCCCTTAAAAGCGACACTAGGCACTTCTAGGACTACTAACATCACACAGATTACTTTGCTTCACATACAGTAACAGTAACAGTTGCATAATAAAGGACTTCATGAAGGACTTATATTGACAATATTATAGTTTACCAACTGTGAGGAATCCGTTCCTGGGTTTGGCTGGAGCTCACTCTGGCAGAGTGGGGAGCTCTCAGACAGACCTTCCCTTGGATTTGCAAGCTCTAGCACCTGTGCACGCAATCGTTGCTACTCTGTCTCTCTGCTCTGGCATTGGAGGAATTCCCACACACCCCTGCCTTGGGATTGGCTGCCTGCCCTCCTTATACCTGCCCCGCCCTTCATTGCTGAGCGTAATCCAAGTCTGTTTGGATGTAACTGTGTTTGCCACAAACACTTCTGCCTTAGCCTTGTTCCTGTATTGAAGCGCTGGATCCCCAGTGCCAGCCTAGCCCTGTTTCTGGTTCCTGTATTGAAGCACTGGATCTCCAGTGCTTGTCTTGTCCTGTTGTGGAGACCTGCTGCATTCACCCCAGGCAGAGGTCTACTTCCCGGTTTCTGTGCTGAAGCACTGGATCCCCAGTGCCACCCTTGCCTTGTTCCAAGACCTCCAGTGTCCTTGTCATGGGCCACTCCCACTCCTCGCGCAGTGGCCATTTCCGCGCTTCAGCTGCTACGCTGAAGCGGAGTGCACCTGACTTCCTGTTGCCGAACTCCAGCCTGGATATCGATTACTCTGACCCCGGCTTGTCCATGGATGACCCTGCCTTCTCCTACCCCGAACCGGCTGCGAATGACTACGAACTGCGCAATCCAGAACCGGCTTCGTGGTCTACGGTCGGTGTATTCACATCCCCTCCACAGCCCCGCGGTCCGGTCCAGGTTTGTGGCGAGCATGTCCGTTACACTAACCAATTAAGATTCTTTTATATCAAGATTTTATATAAATATTGATTTCTTACTTGCCTTTTTCATGTTTACCTTGTCTACTTTCTTTGTGTTTTTTTTTTTTGTTGGGCTACACTCTCTCCTCTGGTCAAGACCTACTGTAAATATCATTTTCCGAAGTATTTCACTTCCAACTTCTATGTGCATTTTGGAGTATGCACTACAATTATTTCCTATATCAATTCTGAAGAAGAGGGTAGTTAGCAATCTGTGGCCCACATGCTATTATATCTTTAACACTAGCAAAGAAAGGCCTGTGTTTCACTTGAGTTACTCATCATTGAAGTCTCTATTTTTCACGCTTGGACGGTCATCCCTCTGCAATCATGATTAATACATTTGCTTTCCAAAATAGCATTACTGTAAGGCTGCCCTCCTGAGAGGCAGTCAGAGTGCTCATTTGCCAGCTGGCCCAAAAACGTGATTGTGGACAATTTATCTAGTGGTATAATTCAATGACCCTGTCATTGCAAAAATAGCTAGCTATTTATTTGTTTAAAAAAAAAAAATTGTAATTGTTTAACAATTTACATACTGTAGTCACAGATTCACCCAAACAGAGTTGGAAATATTTTTCACCGAAACTAATATGTACAAGTGAGATTTTTTTTTTTTTTTTCACCTTAATAAAAAAAAAATTCTGGCTATTTGTTTAAAACAGAGTTTCATTAGAAACCAAAGGAAAGGATAGTCAGAATCAAGGGAAAATAATAAATTAAAGCAGCAATCCCTCTACTCTTATTTCTACAGGATGGAAACTAGTGTCCTCAGGAGATGAACTGCGCTAGTTACAGCTTTGGCTCCCCCTGTTCCCAAGATAATTACCATTGTGGTTACCGGTTTTAAATATCCTTCGAGTAAAAACAAAATGGCTACCAAATATTTCTGGTCCTGTGGGCCAATAGGAAGCTGCTACATCATTCCTATTGCATGGGCATTAAAATCCCCTGGAGAAATTAGGTAGTAACGCTAGTAACTTCACAGTATTTCAGGAACCACAGATCCCCAGAGCTTAAAGATAGTGTTTTAGCTCTAAGGGAGCCCATGGTGCCAATCCTGTATTAAAAACAAAAAAACAAAAAGGATGGTTCAAAACGACAGTATTTCTGCTTTGAATATTCATGGAAAAAGCCAAACATATCTGTGGATATATATATATATGTTCTCATTTGAACTTCTACAACATACAGTACCTTTAAACATACTGTATAGATGACTAATCCTATAAATACTGTAGCTCAGCAAGGCTATCGCCAAGGGAATGCTAGTACTTGTGAGATGGCCATACTAGGGGGTATCATTATAGAGTCCCTCTATCTGGTCTAGTGAACAACTCTGGGAAGAGTGGATAGGTTATTTATTATGGTGTTTGTGAGAGACTTACTGTACATCGGGCCTTTTCCAAAGGTAGCAGAATTTATACAGAAGTGCAATGGATGTAACTTATTTTGGGGATTCCACTATATTTATCCAGTACGTAGGACAATTTACAGCAAAGTTGTTAAAAAAAAAAAATGCATGTAGCCACCTCATTTTTCACACAAAGCCTAAGATTTAAAAATGTTAGCTTGAAAAGAAGCAGCTGCACAAATAATTGACAGGAGTGCATGTCTTTGACCGAAACAGTGATAACCTATTTATAGTGTTTGTGAAACCTCTGGCACGCACCAGGACCCTTCACGAGAAGAGACTATAATAGGAGCCAAAAAAACAAACATGTTCCCATTATCTACAGGATGGCTGAAGATTGGTCTAAATAGTGACTGCAGCTAAGATCAGAACTCAAAATGAAGCAGCTATGGTTTGGAAAAATAAACAGCACAAGATAATCATCTCTGGATTTAAACCTGAATACAAGTACAGTACCATTAGAACAACCATGGGAAATGGGTCTACAGCTATACAAAGAGCATGTCGCCTACAATCAACTAGACACCTTAAAGCTAAATGTATGATCTATAACACAATGACAACACAAAACAAAGGAGCTGATGGGGTGGAAACATTTTAAAAACTTAGGAGCCAGCTCAAATTTTTAGGAGCCAAACTTTAGAGTGGTGAAGGGCAGATGTTGTGGCAAACACCCCCACCTGGAGGCAGCTCTGTATGTCAGTGGGTATTTGTGACACACTGACACAGCGACACAGCACACTGACAGCACTGATACGCAGTACACAACTGCACACAAACTCCTCCTCCACCCACCCCCAGCCCTAAAACGCCACTGCCACCCACTCTCAGTTGCTCCCTCTCCCCTTGCACGCCCTATCCTGCTCGTTCGCGCCAGTGAAGCAGGATTGGGCATGCTAGTGGTCGCGTCTGACTCGCAGGTCAAGTCACCGCTGCAAAACAGGCACCCTTTGATGGATTGTAGAACTCGAGGTGACCAGGTGCACAGGATTGTTCCATCCCTGGGTTAATAAGTATGTTTCTTTTCAGTGCTCATCAATAAGAAAGCTCTTTTGTCATGAGTAACTGCTGCCCAAAATTAGTTAGGGTTATAATTCAGGATAAAACTGGGTGTGTGAGATCAGAACCTACAAGAACATTACATTACAAAACCCTTAAAGCAGCAGTTCAAGCAATAGCCTTCAGTACATGTGTGTTTTTTTAAATAAATCAGTTCTGTACTATGAGAAAATACATATAGCATTTAAAAAAAAAAAAAATAGAATGTTTTAATGTAGGAAGTATTTCCAAAGTGACAGCCCCCTTCCCCTTCTGATAGGCTCTGGCTCTTGATCCCCATCCTCTCTCTTGCAGTGCACCAATTGTATCTAGTATATGCCCAGTCAATCATTCTAGGAACCACATTGCCCAAAACGCTGTGCAAGAAATGAATTAAATAACCCAGCGCACGCAATCTATTACAGTCGATAACAGGAGAACGGATCGATCTGCAGCTTAGCTAATCACTTGTCAGTGTGCAGATTGTGTTGATGCAAATATTGAATGGGAAATATATATATTATATATATTTATTTACTTTAAACAGCAGCTTGAACGGCAGCTTTAAGATTTTTAGAACCAAAATCAAAGCCAGAACACCAGGCCAAGTGCCCATCTGTGTTATGTGATGTATGGGAAAATAAACACTTGCCTTTTCACTTTTCAAAGGTGTACTGTGTGCAGCGGCAGCTGGGATATGTTCCACAGCGTTCTGATGATCTTCACCAAGTTGCTGCCCTTGTTGTTTCCCGGAAGCGCCCTTCTTATGAGCCTTATCTCGTTGGTCGTTCTCCTGATCCTGCTTTGATTCGGAATCTGAACCGGATTCTGATGTCATGATTGATTTTTCTGTAAAAAGGAAATGGGAAAAAAAATAAATAAACATGACTTTGGATATCGAAGTACAATAAAGTGATAGAATAGAACAAGGAAAAGTACAACTACAGAACGTGACCACATTTTTTTTCAGATCTCCATTAATTGACTAAAATAAGGAAGTCATTTTGAGTGTTTAGCATTTGAAATGTTACGGAAAAAACACAAGTTTAAAAAAGTAAAACATTTAAATGAACAGTAACCTTGGATCGTGAATGCTTTGAGGCTCAGAGATTAATATTTCTACTTCATTATTGTGTAATAAGGTGAGATGGTCATGATTTAAATTGAAAGCCATTGCCATGGATGCTTCTCCCTGAAAAATTACTTCACGTCAATATTTTTGAGATCGTGAAAAATGCTGTGGGATGTCACAAAACACACATAGTAAGATTATTATTAATTTTTTACTAAATTTTATTTTAGAGTTGCCAGATGTCCCTTTATATACAGGATTGACCCTCATTTCATAGACCTGATCCGTTTTCCCGAAAAGATCTGTTGGGACACATTACTGTGTCATATTTTAGTGCCTTGAACTTAAAACGACTGTATTGTAATCAGTCATAAAAATTTATATATTTTTTTTACTTGAGTGTAATAGTTTCCCTTTTCCAATTAGATGTTGCTTAAGAAAATTATTAAAATAGGATACTGACTGGCCATCTCATAGTACTAGGACACCCAACCCTAGCAGCGTTACTCAGTGTGCGTCTTTCCCCAAACCACCAAAAGCAGACACGATAAAAACCAAAGAATATAGCGGTGGAAAGTGGAAGATACCAGTCAGCTTGAAGCATTTGCAAATCATTCATCCCTCATGATGATGTCAAACTTTCATACTGGATTTCAGCGTCCCATATTATAAAAACTTAAATGTGACAACCCTATTTCATTTCCAGGTTGCACATATTGGTGAGACAAGCCACCCATTGTAGGGAAAGAAGGTCGCTGAAGATTTTTTAAAATCTAGCTTAGCCCAATGAGTGATTTGGCCCAGCCAGGAAATGTGGTATTCACACCACAGACCTAGGTCCTATTTAATTTTGGAGAGGAAATTTGGGAAACTATATTTGAATAATGATAATTTTTGGTCAGAAAGATACCCAAATATTTAATGAGTGTCCTTCCATTCATCATCTAAATGGGATGGGGGGAGGGGAGGAGTGGGTGAGGGAGGCACATCCACCCTAGACAAGCGGGTAAGCTAGGTATGTTTTAACAGGCTAGATTCAATGAGGTCTTATTAGATCGATTCCCAGTAGGTTAACCAGCGGGGAAATCTGGGGCGGTGAAGGACCTGCCCTACTACTTATCCCACTTAATCTCCGGCACCGTTCGAATGATACCCAGAACAAGTCAATGAGTATTTAAAAATAACAAAATCGCAAACATTTAATTATTAACATATTTAAAACAGACTGAAGTTCCTCTCCGCATCTCTGATCAGTCGTGCAGTCTCTGCAGGTCTTTTCTTCGGGCTCAGGCCAATACCAAGTGAGGAACCCCCCAAGCCTCCTCCAGTGTCCTCAAGGAGTGCTGTTTTCAATCTTGGAGCACTACCAGCTTAAAGGGGAATACCCATCTATAGCGGATATCGTTCCCATAGAAGCGTAGTAACTGGGCAAGCTCCTTGTGTCTGGCAATCGTGGCCATTGCAAGATCATTAAAGATCTGAATTTGGAGATCCTTCAAATTCGATCTCCCCTTTCACTCTGCATTCCTTGTGTGTCTTTGCCTATGTAATGAAGTGGTGCACCTTAGTAGAGCACGTCCCACCTCGTGTTCAGGTCACGGTTGCGGGGGCCTTGGGCTCGATGCGTCCTATCCAACCTTAGCGAGTAGTCAGGTAGGGAGGTAGCAATATACCTGGAACAGCTTTATGAGATTGTTTCAGGAATGTTCCGGATTCTCAGGCTTTGCCTCCTTTCCCTATTTTTAAGATCTTCTATATTGTCCTTCAAGTAGAAGATCTCTTCATTAAGTTTGCACACTTCATCCGATGTGCTGGTGTGCATTTGCAGAGATTCCTCCATTTATGCTCAAGCTCTCCAGTTCTCTTCCTTAACATAGACATCTCTTGCTTGAATTCACAAATAGCTTTCTGTATCTCTGCCTGGAGGGTACTTTTAATGTTTGGGAGTAGATCTTTTAAATCTTTGTTAGTTATTGCTGCATCACTTTCTTACTCCATTTCAGAGTAAGAGGAGGGTTAAGAGGGTTGTGAAGAGGTGCCACCATGTTCTCTGCGACGCTGCCTCTGTGGAAGACTCGGGACATCTCCTGAGAACTCGGCTTCCTATGCTTCGATGGCATTTTGTAGGGATTGGCGAGTTATTAATTCTCTGCTTTCATTGTTTTGTTTTTTTGTGGTTTTTTTTTTTAAGTAATTCTGGGCATATCCCAAGCCTATTAGCCTATATTAGCCTCCTGGGCTCCCGGAAGGTACTTCCTCATGCGAACATCAACTGAGTCGCACGACGCTCCCAGGGGGTGAACTTTTAACAGTTAAATCATATTATTGGTACAAACGCATTGGAATCAAATTCTGCTCAAGATAACCGAGACTCCGTGATTTGCACATTTAATCTGAACAGTGATTTACACATTTCTATTGATGTGGATTTTGCCAATGCAAACACACGAGTGTTGAAATATTTGCATCTATATTACTGAGCACTGACTGACACAGAAAAAAAGTGCTTACAGTTTAATAGTGTATGAACTGTTTGTTAATGATATCTGAAAAAACATCTGCAGTTTATTCTCATGATATTCTTCACAGCTGATGCTGATTTCACGCCATTCAAAGAGAAATCGTATTTGCTAAGGCCTATTCATCACAGCAATGCAAACTACTTTAAAGCTGGTGACCCTAGCAATTAAAGACATGACACATATCTGCAAGTGTTAGATGCTGCCTTTGCTCTACAACCTCTATTAAATTTAAATGAGTACTGATATTACAAATATACAGTGACGCAAACAACCTTTTACATCAAACATTATTGGGTCAAGACATTTTTAGGTCAGTAGAAGAAAGTTAGCCCAATGTCATATACTATTGTGCAAAATTTAAAAAAAATCGCCAAACAAAACACATTCAATGATAAATGAAAGACTTCAAGTTTTTTGCTATAGAACATTGTGCAGTAAAAAGTATATATAAAGCAAACTGCTAATGACCTTGTGAATATATTTGTGTGAGGTGCAGTAATGAACTTGAATAGATTGTAAGAGATGTTATATGGATGGTAATGAGATTTAGCCTAAATTTATATCATTGCCACATAGCTACATAAAACCTGGTCTAGATTAGGTTGTTAAAATTCTTATTGTATTCACATTACTGCTACAATCTACTACATTCCACATTGTGTCTTCACAACCCAACATATCCCATCTTTCACCCACTAGAGGGAAAGAGTAAATTAAATTGTGAGTCAAAGTGGCAACACTTCATAATGTAGTACCTACATTATAGTATAGGATTTTTCTATGGCAAGATAAAACAAAAATACAGCTATATCTACACAGTGAACCAATATTCTTTGAGAGGCCATGACTATACCCTGCTAAGCTCTGACATGATTCGGTCTTTCTCATGCCACCTATTAAAACAATCCACCTCTAGAGGTGTGGTCAGGTGATTAGAGTGGCGTCCATGATGTAGACGAACAATGCCCAGAAAACGGCTTAGATTATGTATTTGTAAAATCTTGGTCCCAAACCTTTGCACTACTTATGGTTCCATTGTTTTCATTTTTTTTAATTTTTTTATTTATTTGAGTTTTCTTTCACCAATTCTACTGGAGGTTATTGTATGTGTAACACCTGTTTCTCCCCCCCCCCCCCCCACTCCCTGACATGGAAGATCTGGCCACTA
Source organism: Ascaphus truei (assembly GCF_040206685.1). Taxonomy (NCBI): domain Eukaryota; kingdom Metazoa; phylum Chordata; class Amphibia; order Anura; family Ascaphidae; genus Ascaphus; species Ascaphus truei. The sequence continues at coordinate 139,833,150 of NC_134484.1, forward strand.
CATGGATGTTTCCCGCGGTGCTGTCGCTCACCTGCTGGTTCAGGAGGTCTGAGTTGCTCCGCAGTTGGAGTTTGAGAGCAGCAACAGGGCAGGTTTATTGTATAGCAGCATGGCATACCTCCGTCCCTGGAGCAGACCCCAGCGGCTTGAGGCCCCAAGAGTACCTCCCAATCTCCTTTACCCTCTTGTAGGGAAAAAGTTATCACACTGTACCATAATCATCACCAACTCAATTTGGTGGATTGCCAGCTTTTATATCCGGGAGGAAGGGCTTGTAACTCCGTCACATAACAGGGCAGGTCCAGGTACTGGCAGGCATCACACCATATACATGTGACCCAGTCAGTACCCTCCCCAGGATATGACACTCCAACTGCTGGTTTAGGCCTGCCCCTAGATAAGGCCACGCTTATAGTGCGTGTGACGGCTACGCGACGGAATACGTCACCCGTCGCCACCCGTGAAAGTTGTATTTTGCTTTGCAGCGATGTCGCAAGCGACCTGGCCATTGATTGGTTCAGAGGCTGTCACATGTGGCGACAGCCTCTGAAAAATCAAATTTGACCGGCTTCCAAATGTCGCGTTATGTCGCGCTTACTATAAGCGCACGCGACGGCCATTACATTTGTTTTGCCGCGACGTCGCCATTGCCGACACTATAAGCGCAGCCTTAGGCAACATAGAACCCATCCAGCATGCAACTGCAGGCTAGGTTCTGCGCAGGAGTTTAACCCAAACACTGCCTGTTCGTATCAGGACTTAGTGTTGAGGCTAGTAGAAGGCTATAGCCAGGGGCACTTGGCTACATATGCATCAACCACCCTAAAGGTTATCGCAAGCCAATTTATGTGTTTAACATCCTACAACTGAATGAAACAACAATATTTTCTGCTGCAACTCTACTGTAACCCTCTCCATCTTTTCTCCTGACTTTGTACATATTGAGTAGCCCAAACTGGCTACATTGTTGATGGGACATCAACAAAACAAGATTATTATACTGTTAGTAAATGATTTGCACACATGCAATTAAAGAACTTTTATTCTAATGAGATTACAATTGAAAAAATAAAATAAGATATTTCACACATGTAGCACATGCTGAAACCATACTTTTTGTTGGCAGAAATGTAAGATTATCATCTTTGCAAATTATTCTTTACTGTTAAAATGACTACCCTCAAAAAATGTTTTGTTTTTTTTAAATAAAGCATACCACAAGGTATAGTTGATATAAGAGTATCTCTAAAGAAAAATTAAACTGATTGTAGCCATGGAAGTATCCCCAAATGGCCCTTCAATCAGACTATCAGTTTTGATATTGAAATCTCTTTGAAGATTTTCACTCTCCTGTGAAGGGCTTATGCTGATCATTACTGCCACAAGGCCTTCTTTCCACAATATTTTAGAACGTTGAATTTTAGATCATGTGATAGATGATGAGCATTAAGAAACATGGGGCAGTCACAGGTAAACAACACAGCCCAATTTCTGCTAGAAGGTTAGCACATTCTTTAGGAGAACTGAAATCTATATGGTACTTTGTGACATAAATCCTCTTGAGATTAAGGAACAATAAGAATCCCACTTCAAAACTTCACTATGTTGTGAAAAGATAAACATGCTGTAGACAATTACCTAGTTGATGTACACCATCTTTCTTAATGGATCATAATAATAATATTAATAATATGTTCTTGTATAGCGCTACTAGTTTTTACGTAGCGCTTTACAGAGACATTTTGCAGACACAGGTCCCTGCCCCGTGGATCTTACAATCTATGTTTTTTGGTGCCTGAGGCACAGGGAGATAATGTGATTTGCCAGTGTTCTCAAGGAGCCAACACTGGGAATTGAACCAGGCTCCCTGGAAACAAAAGTGGAGGGAGCTCAATGTTCTAACTCAGCGGTGCGCAAACTGTGGGGCGCGACCCCCAGGGGGGGCGCGACACTGCCGACGGGGGGCGCGGGGTTTACAGAGGCCCCGCGCGCTTCCCGAAGGCACTTAAATTAAGTGCCGGGGGAGCTGCAGGGCCTCTGTAAACCTAACTTACCGTGGCTCCGGCGGCTTCCTCCCTGCGGCGCCATGGCAACGCGGCGTCAAAATGACGCTGCGAGGTCATGTGACGTCACGTTGCTATGGCAACGTGACGTCATTACGCCGGAGCGCGGGTAAGTTGGGGTTGGGGGGGGCGCGGGAGCGAGGGGACAGCCGTCAGGGGGGCGCAGGGAAAAAAGTTTGCGCCCCCCTGTTCTAACTGTCTGAGCTGTCAACCCAGCCCCTAAAAAACAAGTTCCTATGCCATACCACTTATATCATTAGGATAAAGGTTAAGGAAGCCAATTAGATTGTTACATTGTTTAATATGCATAAGAGAAAGAAAAAAGACAATCCTATGTTATGAGATGCAATTTCTAGATTAGTGGTTCCCAAATCCAGTCGTCGAGTACCACTATCCGTGCAAGTTTTAAGGCTATCCTGTCATTAGTACAGGTGGCACAATCATTTTGCCTGAACAGCCTGTGCTCAAGCAGGGTTATACTTAAATCCTGCACTGTTAGTGGTCGTTGAGCACTGGAGTTGGGAATCACTGCTCTAGATCATTATGTAATTTACTCCATTATTGGATTAATAATCTAAGATGTAAATAAAACCTAACTTTTAATAATGAATCGTAAAACGTTTTAAATGTATTGAACAAAACGAAAATAAAATATCTAACCGTAATTAATGTCTGGCATAGGCTATGTCTGTGTCTAAAATATAGTAACACTACGTGGAGGACGTCACACATGCCCCAAAATCCTGTATTTCATTTTCGTTTTGTGTAAAACTTATAACTTTTTTAACTCACTCTATTTGTAACTTATTTTCACTGTTACAATTTATATTTTAGTTGCATCATTATTCTGGTCATTACCAGGTGGTTAGTCTAATCTCTTGTTGCAATTCATCATTACAAGTTACGTTTTACTTACATAATGGAGCATTCATGGAATAATGGAATTGCATAATGATCTAGGTTTGCATCTCATACATAGCATTGTCTTCTCTCTCTCTCCTGCATATTTACAAGTTTCGAAGGAAGCCCAAACCAGAGCTCGCAACCTCTCTTCCATTCGCACAAGTAGGGCGGGTTATTCCATGTATATGTGGCATTATACCTTTACATAAAGGGATGTATTTACTTTTGCTTTTTGATTAGCAGATAAGACCTGCAAATGCTTTGTAAATAGATCGGAAAGAAGTCGGAAGTATATGTAATAAGCATTAGTTATCAATATTGAAATATTTGCGTTCAGAATGTTTTGCTTCAACAGAATACACTACCTGGAAGTACACACTGATATCATAGGCCGTTTGGGGGGGGGGGGGGAGAGGGGGTGGATGAGGAAAATGAAAGTAACAAAAATGAGGGACCTAAAATTATATTATCTGTAATTTTACAATTCCCCAATGAGAATGGTAAAAGTTCAGAAAATCGCAACAATATTGTTTTTTAAATTGCATCAAACATGACTATTTGTGAAACATCTCGCCTCATAAAGTGAACGATCTGTGGTAATCGTCATAACTACACAAACTAGACATATGTTTTTGAGCGGAAAGCTCAGCTTCCTGGCATGATTGATACTCTCATAAAAAAGACAATCTTGTGCAGCAGAGTACAGATATTTGTCAAATAAAATATTAAATGTACCTGTCAGATTTTTGATACTTCGGTTTAACATCCAGAGTTACCACCTTTAAATTCTACAGAATAGAAATACTACTACTACTAAGATTTTCTTCCATAGCACTGACAATGTACACAGTGATGTACATTTATTTTGCAGATGCAATGACTTCCTGATATACAGTACAACACAACATTTTGTTGCCCCCAAAAGTGACTGCAGAGTGAGCAAGGAGATTTTAACAAGGTTAACCCACTTCAAAGGTAAATGTCCTCATCACTGAACTACTCTGTCAGCCCAACAGGGATTTATGTATTTATTTGATGCGCAAAACTCTTATATACCACCTGTGATCTAACAGATATTGATATATATCTATATCTTACATCTAACTACCTTTCTGTTATTTTGCACTTCTATTCGGTTAACCTTATACTGAATCTATCTACTTTAAAACATCTGTACCATTACAAAAAAAAAAAAAAAATGTCTGCATTCATTAAAGCTTCGGGGACCCTGTGCTCCTTGAGATACATATCTTTTAAAAGGTCCTGCTGGTATCTATGTTCAGTTTAAAGGTCCCGCATCACGTGGGCCAACAGGAAAATGCAAGGAATGGCGTTGTCCTCATTGGCTCGCGGGACCTTTAAACCGCCATATTGGAATATTGGAAGCACAACCGAAGCTGCTACTGGTAGCACCTTCCTATGCAAGTATCTCGTGAAGCAGGGGACCCCTGGAGCAAAAATACATGGTTTAGCTCCAAAGACCTCCTGCTTCAACCCTAGTACAAAAAAAAGAGGCAACGCAACTTTAAGGTTATGCATACGTTGTTAAACCTGACCATTACTCCCTGTGACGGTAGCTTTGAGACAGGCTATTAATAATACACACCAAATATAACTGGGTTGAACTGGACGAGGCTTAGATATGATAAAATATAATTTATTCCTTCAAAAAGGTGAACACAACAAGATATACAAATAACAACAAAATATAGACACGTACATTATATAGACATTAGGACAAGAAAAGCCATCAGGATACAGGATGGGCCATTCCTTCCATAATTCAGGTGTAGATGTAGACATCACAGCAATACATGAAGATCATGAAGACCATACATGAAGACATTTGAGTAAGGGCTGACTCTGGTTTAAAAACCATTTCAACCCCTTCTCTTACAACCAAGGCGCCGAGCTGGCTAGAAAAAATCTTTTTGAAGGAGATTTTGGCTTCCCTTGTAAATGTGAAGACCGACACTTAAGAACACTCAGTCCCTTTGTTCCTGCCCTTAGTATAAACAATCAGGTCAGTTACCTTTTGATCACCGGCCTATGCTAATCCCTCAGGATGCCCTTCCTGCCCTATTTAGCATAGCAGATGGAGTCTGCATTTTTGAGAGCAGATCCAAAATCCCATATACATTTTAATACCTACACATATTAAAATACCAAGTTCTGGTAGGTCAAGCGGGTCCAAACTTTCCAGACCTTAATGCCAGAAGTGGTACACTATAGGGTCCAAGTTTCGGCCCGCTACGACCTTCGGAACCGGAATTATACAAATCCACATAAACCATTTCATATTTTATTATAAAAATCTCCGCTAAAAGAAATCTCAGCTTTTCACTAAATCCCCATTGAAAACAACGGGCTCCGCCACCATGGGTTTCAATGGAGCAACTCCGCCGTTGTAGTCAATGTAGTTTCCCGCCATAGACTTTCAATGGAGAAACCGCCGCCATTGAAGTCTATGAGAAAATCCACAAATCTTTACATTCGCCCACACTCCGTCTGGTTGGTCTGAGGGGGCTGGGAAGGGGCATGCATTAAAGCCGGAACCTTGGCTATATGCCACCCAAATCCCATCCCTGTGGTCATTCCAGAAACGGAGATATGGACCTACATTTTTCAGCATTTTACACTTAGTCGTTTTTTCGCCAGGCGGCTTTTCCCCATTGGAATCAATGGCCGGCGCCGCCATAGACAATGCATGGCGCAAGCCACCATTAGATTCAATGGTGCAACCCTCCTCCGCTTGACCCCTGGACCCGGTGTGGATCGTGTGTGGGGGTTCCTAGGAGCTAGGGACAAAAAGAACTTAATTTCCAGGGGCCCTAGAACTTAAGATACCCATACCAATTGTCTTTGAACTTGACCAAAGTGATTAAACTCTTTTCAAAGACATTGTATCCGCTTTTGCGGTCTGCGGTTTGGATGGCTGCCAACCTGTTCCTCGAGGCCGGCGTTGAGGAATCTCCATTGAAGTCAGTGAGCCCATTGACTTACAATGGGAAACCTCTGCTCCTCCTCTCGGACGCCACCTGCTGGTCGTCGCTGGAAAACAGGTCCAAAACCGCTACTTCTGCCATTAGAATGCATGGAGTCTCAATGGCGACTTATGGAAGGCTGCAAAATGGAGCCTGAAAAAGCGGAAAAAATACACAAAGGGCTATAATCACTATTTTAACATTAACCCCTTCCCTCCCGCATCAACCCTAGTGTATGTGTGAGTGCAAACACCAGGATAACACATTACATTTACACAGGGGAATAAACATTTGGATATTGAAGCAAGGCAAAACACATTCCTGGACCTCAGTCCAGCTAACCCCTTGCTTCCCAGATGAGAGTAGAGGGTGGCCAAATGGGGGTGTAACCCCTTTAATCTCGGGCCAAATCCTCTCTATCATGACACTCCCATTTATTGACATACTAGCTGATTAATCCATAACTAGCTGGGCTACGAATGGCTTAATAATTACACATGTGGCTATTATGCTTTGTTTTATTTGTAGGGTGATTAAGTTGTATGGTAACCCTTTTGGTGCCGGAAGGCGTTCCTTTGCAACGCTTTGCTAGCGTTGGGCATCAAAGGGGTTAAATAATTTCAAGCAATAGGGCTTTATAAGAAATCCCATCACATAACCGTATTGCAAAAGTGTGATATCATCTACCCTACCGCTCACACAATCGTCGCTAGATGTTTAGGAGTTATTTGTATCACCAGTGTTATTTAATGCAGAGTTAACGCAATTTGGTGTATGCATATTAGAATCAATATTGTACACATTAAAAGGATTAAATAATTTCAAAGGTATGTGTGTTACATTTCCATAAATAACTTTCCAAAGCGTCTTGAAAAGGGCATTTTTAAAAACACTGTAAAGAAATTAGGTCTACCCCTTCAACAAGCTTTATTACTAGATTTAATTTAAATGTGTCTACTAAATGTTTGGAAGTCGTGCTAATGTCCCCACGCCTTCAATACCTCGAATTTCTATGTGACAATAATGTTGTACAGTATACGATAAAAGGTACTATACCAAATGAGAATTTTTATGTCCCTCTACCATGTAATACTTCTTTGTTTAAAGCAACAAAACTTCAAAAATCCTATATTGTTTTTTTTTTAAATAAAATAAGTTCTGTAGTATTAGATAACTGTCTACATCTTTTTTTAATTTTTTTTAACTCCTAATGCCATTTAAAAAAAAATATTGATCATCCTTTGTTTGCTACTGCAATAATTTAGAAAGTCATATCCACTTCCTCTTCTGAAAGTCTCTGGCAGACACCATTTTTTAGTTCTGCCTTTTGACAACAAAGTATCACAAGCAGAACTGTTGCTGTGTTCCAAACAGCACAGACTGTTGTTTTACTCTGAAAGCTGTAACAATGTGCTACACTTAGAAATGTATTTATTTATAAAAATGTTTTACCAGGAAGTAATACATTGAGAGATACCTCTCGTTTTCAAGTATGTCCTGGGCACAGAGTTATAAAAAATACATGGTTACAATAAAAGAACAGGGTTATACAGTCATTTCACAGACATTTCATGGACAGATAAAGTAGGAAAATTGGGTACAGGGGATAAAGGGCTTCTGAGTTTCTGATAGAAATAGAGCAGCCTTAACATCAACTAACATCAGCGAACGCCAGCAAACGGCTCACGCCCTTCGGCTGTGTGCCTTTGGGGCAACGCAGATGTACGCTGGAGTGAACAAAAAGATCTTTCCTTTGTGTCCCCATGGCTCATTAACATTCCAGTGGGTGGGGTTGCCGATTCAACAAAGATCAAGCACATGTTAACCCTTAGCACGCTGGTCCTGTGCAGAGGGGAGCAGTTCTTGGGGGGGCCCCATCAGGATGTGCGCCTATGCCCCTCCAAGAAGATATATATGAAGAACAAATAGAAACCTCTCTTATACAACAATACCCTCCTGATGTGATCCAACAACAAATAAATGCATGCCAGGAGAGGGAAAAACAATATAATGTTACATATCAGCTGCAGCATTTCACACAATGTTAGAAGGCGGACATTATGTTAGGCACACAATCAGGATTTATAACAGGAGCACCAAATGATTTCCACCTCAGGTAAGAATGTAGAATTATACATCATAACATGCTTTACATATTAAAATAAAAAACAGATGGGGATGTAGTATTGCTGCTTTAACTACATGGGCTTGTACTACAAAACGTTGTGCTGAAAACGTATGTCCTGTTTGGAAAACACATGAATTATCTCTGAAAACTCCCAGTTGCAAAAAATAGATTCCACTAATGAGGACACATTGCGTGCAAAGCCCATAATTAATTGACTAATTAAGTGCAGAAGTGTCCTTAAATTCCAAGTCAACCCAGCAATTTGGCTTTCGCTCCATCTTCAAAAGCAAATATATTTTCTTGTATTTCCAAACAGGTTAAAAAAAATAGATTCCCCCCCCCCTCGCAGAACGGAGTCAATATCTGGTGTTCATCTACTCTGCAATGTTCCTGTGTGTTCGACAGCAGAAATGGAGGCTGCAATCAGTAGAAGAATTAAATACTGCAGAGATAAGCACTCTTCTTATCCAGCGCACGGGAAAACGCATTAGTCAGTACTGTACGATGACATCTATAAAACAAATTCAATCTCAAAAGCCGGCTTCTACTCCATTGTGCAGTACAAAATGTGGTGGTGCAAACAGTCTCCCTCACGCTTAACTTGGCTGATTTAATTGTGTTTGTTTAAAATAGGATTTTAGTCATCAGCGTCAGTGATAGTCGAACAATCTAGAAGAATACAAAGCGTGAAGCCCGTTCTCAGTTAAAAGCAGACTATAAAATACAAGCCATTGTTGACTCATTGAATGAATATTTAGGGAAAGAATACCAGGTCATGCATTTCCGCGTACATCTTGTATGTAGTGTGCACAGCCCATCCTCCTTAAATCATTACGAGAATCGCTACTTCTTTTCTTCTGGAAACTCATGAATATTTTCCACACGTCTACTTTCTACCAACTGCCCAGGGAGACATCGGGATCAAAAAAAAAAAAAAAGGGCGCGGTGTCAAGCTAACATTTTGTAAACCGCAGGTGTAATAGCCTGCTTCAGATTTATTCCTGCCTTTCCAAAAAGTGCTCATTAGCAGAATGACATTATTAGCCTGCACGCTATTAAAATAACAACGCCAATACATTTTTTTTTTTAAAGATTGCCAAGATCATCTTAAATCGAAAAAGATAAAAAGGGGAACCTATGCTGTATTTCTCCAGTATTAACAATGCAGTCTTTAAAAAAGAAAAAAAAAAATATATGAATTGGAAAGAAGGTCTAATCTGCAGTTGAAATGAGTTACAGCAGCAATGGCAAATAATGTGCAACTGCTGGAAGTAAAGGGTGTCATTAATTACCAGACAGCCACCGAAGAAGTATAGGAGCGAGAGAAAAAACGGTGGGCGCACTTCACAAAGGCCAGATGTGTAATGCTGTCATTGACAGACAAAAAATGAATCATTCATCATCACATAAAAAGGGTTTAATTTGGCACAACTGTGTGGATCTAATTTGCACGTTCATCACATTTAACAAAATGTGAAGCAAAATAGTGTGTGTTATAGGGTATGAAAGTTGTGTATGTTTTCAGCAGGTTTCAGAAAATATCCTGCTATTTCTGGTCCTGAAACACGATAAAAAGAAAACCACAGGAGAGGGGAGGGGGAAACTGTTTCCAGACAAATTGGCCACAATATTTTAAAAAGTAGAATATAGTTTTTTGGATGACATTTGATACTTTACATGACAAATGCATGTGCTGTGGTCTTAGACATCAGCTGCAACATTAATAAAATCGGTAATCTAATGCAAATCTGAGTCTTTGAATGATGCATCAATGCTAGATGATTCCTCTTGGTGCAGTACCATTAAGCCTGCTATTTTTGAACTACATACATTTTTACACGTATGAATGTTTTTTTCCCCGTTAACATGACAATATTTGAGTTTAGTGTTCAACCACAAATATTAATACTATTCAAAATCTTTCTGATCAAGATAATGAATTCCATGTAATATTATATCACTGTGATAAACCCACTCAGTGTACACACACACACACACACACACACACTTTCCAGGAGCCCAAAATTTTGTACCTAGCGCCTGTGTTTTGCAGTTCAGTGTAACCTGTCAGTCACCACCCACCCGATCTTTGCTTTACTATCTCGATACCAAAGCAGGATCGGGCAGCAGTAACTCACAGGTCAATCCGAGCTGAGTCACTTAGTGTGCAGAGCCAGGGGTGGAAGGGGACCGGAAAGCAAGAGGCAGAGGCGCACGATGGCAGGGTGAGGGAGAGGCGGAAATCTCCAGCAGTGTGGCCATCCCTGCTCTCCATGAGGTCAGTGTCAGGGGACGCCCCCGTGTGCCAGTCAGTGTGAGAGTGACAGCGCGTGTCTCAGATACACACTGACACACACTCTGACAAACAGAGCCACTGAAAAAGAAGGGTGAGAGAATTTTTAGGACAAAGTTGGACACGGGTCCTGGAACAGCAGCTTTTGCTGCATCCCTTTTTAGGCGTGCTTGTGGACAGCAGGCTTAGCAATAGTGCCCAAAGTCGTGCAGTAGCTGCAAATGCAAACAAGATCTTATCTTGCATTAAAACGGGGAATGTCTGTGGACGACAGGGGAGCGCACTCACTTTTTATTATGTGCCCGCATCTGTTTTTTAAAGTGTAGGTGTATTTCCACGTGTGTTGGATTAGATCAAGTTTTCATTGTACTGGCTTGCTCCATGTTTGGTTTCTCGTTCCACTTCTATGTTATACCACATATACATCTACATACATACATCTTTTTCATTAAATGGGGAATGGATGGAAATAAACAATTATGCCCCTCTTTTAAAAGCATTAGTAAGACCACACCTTGAATAGAGCACAATTTTGGACACTACTCCTTATAAAAAAATACATTATGGAACTAAACAGTGCAGAGAAGAGCCACCAAATTACTAAAAGGGATGGATAATCTGATTTATGAGGAGAGGCTAGCTAAATTATATGTATTTACATTACAAAAGAGGCGTCTAAGAGGGGATATGATAACTATATACAAATACATTTGGGGAAAGTACAATGAGTTTTCAAAATAACTATTCATCCCACGGGCAGTACCAGGGACTTGGGGGCATCCCTTTAGGCTAAATGAAAGGAGATTTCACCAGCAATAAAGGAAAGGGTTCTTTACAGTAAGAGCAGTTAAAATGTTCAATTAATTACCCATGGAGACTGTGATGGCAGGTACAATAGATCTGTTCAAAAAAAAGGATGGACATCTTTTTTGAAAGGAAAGGTATACAGGGATATACCAAATAAGTATACATGGGAAGGATGTTCATCCAGGGAGTAATCTGATTGCCAATTCTTGGAGTAGGAAGGAATTTATTGTTTTCCTTATGAGATAACATTGGATGATATTTCACAGGTGGTGTGGGGGGTGTTTGCCTTCCTCTTGATCAATATACTTTAACTACGGATATAGGATAAAGTATCTGTTGTCTAAATTTAGCATAGGTTGAACTTGATCGACTTATGTCTTTCTTCAATCTCATCTACTATGTAACTATTGTGACAAACGGCTTACTCCGGGGCTCCGTCGTTTGTCCGGGACTGTTTAGAACACGGTCTTTTAGGGTAGGTTAAATGATGAGGCGTCACGTACTGTTCCTTTAAACAGGCTATGCCTGGTTTATTCAGTCCCAGGCACTGAGACTGCCACAGTGCATACAACAGAAAACAGATCAAAACAAAAGCTGCTCACCTGAGCGATAACTTAACTTAGATATCCCTGACTCAGGGTTGGAAGTGGCTTTTCCACTTCCAACATCAAAACACGGTACTTTTGCAGTCTTACACAAATGAACAGAAAGATTGAACCTGTTTGGGGAAGAGGCTTCTCCCCTCTGTAGTTCAGCAGCCTTCCAGCCTCCTGGCTCTTGTGGGGAGACCAGAGCAAACAGGAAATCAGTCTTTCATACCTGATTCCTAATTAGCATGACAGGTGACAGAAATCAGGCAGCAGACAAACTCTGGTCTGGATCTCTCATCCCTCAGTTCCAGCGCTTGCCAAACTGTGGGATGGAGTGTATGTATTATAAGGCTGCACTCCCAGGCCAAACAGGATAGAAACTGTCTAGTATCCTGGGAGCCCTATATACGGAATTTATTACCATCCCCTGGTTTCTGTCACATATCCTCCCCCCCAGCTCAGACCTCGAGGGATGAGCGACCATGGATATTAGGGAGTGCATCCTTGACAACCCGTCAGCATTGCCATGTTTGTGCCCTGACCTGTGTTCCACAGAAAATTTAAAGGGTTGTAGGCTTAGGAACCACCTGGTCACTCTAGCATTCTTTTCCCTGTTTTGACACATCCAGGTAAGGGGTGCATGATCTGTGACCAACCGGAATTTTCTCCCCAACAGGTAGTATTTGAGCGTCTCTACAGCCCACTTTATTGCGAGACACTCTTTCTCTACTATGGAGTAATTTTTCTCCTGGGGATTTAGTTTCCTACTTAAATAAAGGATGGGGTGCTCCTCACCTTGAGACTCCTGGGAGAGTACCGCCCCCAGCCCTACCTCAGATGCGTCGGTTTGGACTACGAACTCTTTGGAGAAGTCAGGTGTGACCAACACTGGTTGGGCACAGAGAGCTTCTTTCAGGCTTCTAAAGGCCTGTTCGGTTTCGGGGGACCACTTTACCATTAGCGGTCCTCTTGCTTTTGTGAGGTCAGTTAGTGGGGTTGCCTTAGTTGCAAAATTGGGAATAAACCTTCTATAGTACCCAATTAACCCCAAAAAGGTCCTTACTTGTTTTTTTTGTAACTGGCCTTGGCCAATTTTGTATCGCCTCCACTTTGAGTGTTTGGGGTTTGAGTAAACCTCTGCCAATAGAATATCCCAGATACTTGGCCTCCTCAAGACCAATAGTGCATTTAGCGGGGTTAGCAGTTAGTCCAGCAGACCGGACTGCGTCAAGCACAGCTTGGACCTTTGGAAGGTGGGATTGCCAATCTTCACTATGGATTACCACATCATCCAGGTAGGCGGCAGCATACCGAGCATGTGGTTTTAAAATTTTATCCATCATTCTTTGGAATGTGGCGGGAGCTCCATGTAAGCCAAAAGGCAACACCTTATACTGAAAGAGGCCGTCTGGGGTTGAGAAGGCTGTCTTTTCTTTTGCCCTTTCTGTGAGGGGAACCTGCCAGTACCCTTTTGTTAGGTCTAGGGTTGTGAGATATCGGGCTTTGCCCAGTCTCTCTACAAGTTCATCTACCCTGGGCATAGGATAAGTATCAAATTTTGACACCGCGTTTAGTTTCCGGTAGTCATTACAAAACCTTGTTGTACCATCTGGCTTTGGGACTAAGACTATAGGGCTGTTCCACCCACTTTGGGATTCCTCAATTACACCTAGTTTTAGCATTTTTTTAACCTCTAAACTTATAGCCTTTCTTTTGGCCTCTGGGATTCGGTACGGTTTAAGGTTAACTCGGACCCCCGGTTCAGAGACTAGGTCATGTTCAATTACGCTAGTTCTACCTGGCCGTATAGAGAAGATTTCTTTGTTTCTTTTCACTAAATTCTGAACCTCTCGTTTCTGATGAACAGACAGGGTTTCAGCTATGCTAACCTCTGGGTCAGTTTCTTGATTCTCTGATGGACCTGGGGGTACTAGGGTTAACAAGACTTCTCTATCTTTCCAGGGCTTGAGTAGGTTTATATGGTAAATTTGCTCAGGTTTCCTCCTACCTGGCTGTCTTACCTTATAATTTACTTCTCCCACTCTTTCCAAGACCTCATATGGCCCATGCCATTTAGCAAGGAATTTACTCTCCACGGAGAAAACCAGAACTAGTACCCTATCACCTGGAGAAAAAATTCTGACCCTAGCACCCTTATTATATGTATTCCTCTGTGCTTCTTGAGCTTTCTCCATGTGTTCCCTCACTATGGGTAGGACTGCAGCAATGCGGTCCTGCATCTGGGCAACATGCTCTATTACACTTCTGTAAGGGGTAACCTCGTGTTCCCAAGTCTCTTTGGCTATATCCAGTAAGCCCCTTGGGTGTCGGCCATACAATAGTTCAAACGGGGAGAAGCCAGTGGATGATTGGGGAACTTCCCTAATGGCAAATAACAGGTACGGTAACAAACAATCCCAGTTTTTCCCATCTTTATCAACCGCCCGCCGTAACATGCTCTTTAAGGTTTTATTGAACCTTTCCACTAAACCATCTGTTTGTGGATGATAGACTGAGGTTCTGAGATGCTTGATTTTTAGGAGTTTACATAGCTCTTTCGTTACTTGGGACATAAATGGTGTTCCCTGGTCAGATAGAATCTCTTTAGGAATCCCGACCCGGGAAAACAGAACTACTAACTCTTTTGCTATGTTTTTAGCTGAGGTGCTACGTAGGGGAACTGCCTCCGGATATCGGGTGGCATAATCTAATATTACCAATATATGCTGATGTCCCCTAGCAGACTTTATTAGGGGTCCTACTAGATCCATAGCAATCCGGTCAAATGGTACCTCTATTATGGGAAGGGGTACCAATGGGCTGCGGTACGCCTTGAACGGGGCGGTGATCTGACATTCTGGGCATGAGGAACAATAATTCGTAATTTCTGCCAGAACCCCAGGCCAATAGAAGCTTCGGAGAACCTTTTCTTTTGTCTTTTCCACCCCTAGGTGTCCCCCCAATGGATGACTATGTGCGAGGTGTAATACTACGTTACGGAATGTCCGTGGTACCAACAATTGTTTAGTTGTAACTGATTTCCTTTTATCAACCCGATATACTAGGTCGTTCTCTACCTCGAAGTAGGGGTAAGCAAGTGACCTATCTGGTTGGCCAGGAGTACTATTCTGGTCCCGTATATTTCCCCTTGCTACCGCTAATGTGGGGTCCTCCCACTGGGCCTTCTTAAAACTCCCAGGACTGACCTCTAGGTCAGCGAGGGTCTTATCCGGTTCTGGGGTGGTAAGTGTCTGCTCAACATCTTGATTTGGGGTATTCCCTACCAAAGTAGTGATGGGGAAGGGAATTTTACAGCACTCCTCCTTTTCCCCCTTCTTATTTGGGCCCTCGTCAACCTCCATTTCTGAAAAAGGGAAAGGATTTGTTTCTTCTAATACTTCGTTATGGTCCGCTATTGAACTCTGGGCGCTATTCTGAGCGGGGGACCACATTTTTAGAAAATGGGGAAAGTCGGTCCCTATTAACACATCATGTGCCAATTTGGGTACAATACCCACCTTGAAATCTAAAGAACCAAACTCTGTTTCAAAAAAAACATCAACAGTGGAATATTCATGATTATCCCCATGTATACAACAAATTGCCACTCTTTGTGAACTGTTTCCCTGTTTCTTCTTAATGGGCAAGAGGTATTCGGACACTAGTGTGACCATGCTCCCAGAGTCAAGAAGTGCCCGAACCCTCTTACCATTAACCTTTACAAATGCCCACAGATGGTTATTCAAGGGGTCCTCTGGGCTAGGGCCCATACATTGGGACAACAGCGAATAAGGTTCCACACTGTTGCATTGCATGGGCTCATCATTTAGTGGGCAGATTTTTGCTGTGTGGCCCCTCTCATGACAATTTACACATTTAGGTACATAGTCTGTGTCCCACTTAGAGCCTTTTCCCGGCTCCCCATGTTGGCTATTGCCCTTAGTGTGCGAACCACTGTTGCTGGTGCTGCGTGAAGGTGGTCGCCGCTCTTCAGCGCCCCTTAACCCCGGTACCCTTTTACCGTCTCTGGAAGAGTCCTGGAACCTCGGGTAGTGGGGTTGCTCCACGACTGTGGGTTGCGGGTGCTCTTCTGCTGCATTGTACCTTTCTACGAGGGCCACAAGCTCATCCGCATTGTGGGGGTCACTCCGACTGACCCAACGGCGTAAGGCAGAGGGAAGTTTCCTCAAGAACTGGTCCATGACCAACCGTTCCACGATGTGGCTGGCTGAGTTGATCTCGGGTTGTAGCCACTTCCGGGCGAGGTGGATGAGGTCATACATCTGGCTTCGGGTGGCTTTATCCATCGTGAAGGACCATGCGTGAAACCTTTGGGCGCGAACAGCCGTGGTTACGCCGAGGCGGGCGAGGATCTCGAACTTCAATTTTGCATAGACGTTAGCTTCGGCTGGCTCTAGATCAAAGTAAGCCTTCTGGGGTTCGCCGCTTAGGAAGGGTGCGATTAGACCAGCCCACTCAGCTTCTGGCCATCCCTCTCTCTGTGCCGTGCGTTCAAACGTGAGAAGATAGGCTTCCACATCATCCGAGGGTCCCATCTTCTGAAGGTAGTGGCTTGCCCTGGTCATTTTCGGTACTGGGGCTGCCGCTGCCAGTGGAAGGTTACTGATAGTCCCCCTCAGGATCTCGAGTTCCTGCTGTAAGCCCTGAGCGAACCGCTGTTGCTCCTCTCTCAGCAAGCGGTTTGTCTCTTGCTGGTTTGCATTCGCGTTTTGCAGGGCTTCATTCGTCTGTTGCTGGTTTGCATTCGCCTGTTGCTGGTTGGCATTCGCCTGTTGCTGGTTGGCATTAATCTCTTGCTGGGCTATTAGCAGCTGTTGCTGGGCTGCATTCGTCTGCTGCTGGTTTGCATTAGTTTCTTGCTGGGCTATTAACAGCTGTTGCTGGGTTTCATTAGCGTCTTTCTGGGCAGCGACATTGCGTACCAGCGCACCCACCACGTCTTCCATCTTGTTTGCAGAGGATGAAAAAAACTTTTTTTTTTTTTTTTTTTCAAAGTTCTTCAACCCGCAGACCCCCTAGTGCTCTGCCCGCATTCTCCACCATATGTGACAAACGGCTTACTCCGGGGCTCCGTCGTTTGTCCGGGACTGTTTAGAACACGGTCTTTTAGGGTAGGTTAAATGATGAGGCGTCACGTACTGTTCCTTTAAACAGGCTATGCCTGGTTTATTCAGTCCCAGGCACTGAGACTGCCACAGTGCATACAACAGAAAACAGATCAAAACAAAAGCTGCTCACCTGAGCGATAACTTAACTTAGATATCCCTGACTCAGGGTTGGAAGTGGCTTTTCCACTTCCAACATCAAAACACGGTACTTTTGCAGTCTTACACAAATGAACAGAAAGATTGAACCTGTTTGGGGAAGAGGCTTCTCCCCTCTGTAGTTCAGCAGCCTTCCAGCCTCCTGGCTCTTGTGGGGAGACCAGAGCAAACAGGAAATCAGTCTTTCATACCTGATTCCTAATTAGCATGACAGGTGACAGAAATCAGGCAGCAGACAAACTCTGGTCTGGATCTCTCATCCCTCAGTTCCAGCGCTTGCCAAACTGTGGGATGGAGTGTATGTATTATAAGGCTGCACTCCCAGGCCAAACAGGATAGAAACTGTCTAGTATCCTGGGAGCCCTATATACGGAATTTATTACCATCCCCTGGTTTCTGTCACACTATGTAAATAAAAATGTCCACCCACATACATGTCCTTAGAATATAGTTTTATTTGACATCTGCCAACTTTTGGACCATTGAGCCTTATAAAAATGGAGGTTACGTAACATTCTGTAAAGGCACCTTAATAATGTTTTTGGAAATCTTTTGTCATTTCCCCCTGGGGCATAATGGTTTTGTTTCCATTACTCAAACTTTACCCTGTTCCAATATGGCCAAAGTATGCTTGGCAAAAGTCATAAAAAGGTGCGTTATTCCAAACCAAATAAAAGCCAAGAATGTGATTTTATAAATAGTACTAGGTGTACACATTAATATCTGTCTCTCATATGCACTATTGGTTACTTATTTGTATGCCCATACACCTGTGTTAAAATGATCAGTGAAATATTGCTGCAGTAAAAATAGCTTTATCTCCACCTTACCCCTGGCTATGCGGCGTTAGTGAACTGTGGTGTTAAATACCGAAAATGGGATTTTTTTTCATTTAATGAATCGAGGTCATAGGCCCATATTTACTAAGCTGTACTATTTCAGAAGACACCTTTTGGCACCAGAAGTCTTCAGCAATGGGAGATATTTTGCGGCAAAACTTAGTATATATATAGTTCATCGTTTTCGATTTGCAAATTACAGCAGAATGAAAATAAACACTTTTTTCATGAGCTTCTCAGGGGAGTTGAATTTGTTAAAAGATCAAAACAGTGATTTAAAAAAAATGCACTTCAGACCTAATTGGCTAGAGCAAAATGCCTAAATATGCATATTTACATGTGATTTGCTAGTCTTTGGTGTACTCGCATCTTTACTGCTCTTCATAGATTAGAGTTTAAGTAGCCATATCGGTCCTGGAGAAGTGTAGCTTAATTGTAAATTGTAAAAAAGAAAAAATGTGCACAAGCGCTAAAGACTAAAACACCAGTGTGACAATTGCAAAATATATATATATAAAGGCTGCCTAGTAATACTGTCAGTACTGACAGAGAAAGTGAAAACAAAGAAAAACCTGGCGCCAAAAATTCATTGGATAATCCTGTACTCCTCAGGGGATCAGCACACTTGCTTGACAGGCCATATAGGGGAAAAAACACAAACAGACACAGATCATAGTGCAACACTGTAGGGTTAAAACTACACTAATACACACACTGCACATATAACATAGAGACTCCTAGTGACTATAAAAACTATTTATTAAATAAAAAGAACTATGCCATAAAATGGTTTGGACAAATGAGAACACCGCTGGTCATCCAGATATGAAAAATCAGAGCCCTACTTACAAGCAGCAAGGCAAATACAGGCAATGCAACAAAGAGTCTTCCGGCTGCTGCTGATGTCTTTGCCGAGATGTGATTCCTGCTGCACTGTGACTCTCGTGCTGACTCTCCCTCCAGGGGTTAACAGGAACAGTGGCAGTGTTGGAGGCCTGCTTGTGGGGCTCACAGCTCTCCTCCACGTGAGGCTGCTCACTTTGAGCACTTTGAGCTTGGTATTGGACTTTTTGGGACACTTGGTCACATTTGAGCCCCATTGCAGCCGTTAGTTCTTGGCATACAGGACGCTTGTACTGTCCCTTTAAGGGCACATGCACACTCGCGTGCAGGCACGCTGAAGTAACCGGAGGAGGAAGTGAGGAGAGCAGCCTCACGTGGAGGAGAGCTGTGAGCCCCACAAGCAGGCCTCCAACACTGCCACTGTTCCTGTTAACCCCTGGAGGGAGAGTCAGCACGAGAGTCACGGTGCAGCAGGAATCACATCTCTGCAAAGACATCAGCAGCAGCCGGAAGACTCTTTGTTGCATTGCCTGTATTTGCCTTGCTGCTTGTAAGTAGGGCTCTGATTTTTCATATCTGGATGACCAGCGGTGTTCTCATTTGTCCAAACCATTTTATGGCATAGTTCTTTTTATTTAATAAATAGTTTTTATAGTCACTAGGAGTCTCTATGTTATATGTGCAGTGTGTGTATTAGTGTAGACCTGTTTTAACCCTACAGTGTTGCACTATGATCTGTGTCTGTTTGTGTTTTTTCCCCTATATGGCCTGTCAAGCAAGTGTGCTGAACCCCTGAGGAGTACAGGATTATCCAATGAACTTTTGGCGCCAGGTTTTTCTTTGTTTTCACTTAATTGTAAATTGTGATACATTTGGGGCACAGACGTGAGAACCATGCATACTATAGTGTGCAGAGAGTTAATTTATTTAAAGTTATTATCTCAATCAAAAATAACCAAATGTAATTTAAAAAAAAAAATTATAAAAAAAAAAAAACGAAAAACAATAAGGCCAGGTGGGCACCTGGCAAAATAAAAAAAAATATATATATTTTTTTAGTAGCATCCCCTACTTTGCTGATTTATATATATTTTTTTATAAACAGAAGATCCTGAGGGATTACAATTGAGCTAGGATTGTTATTCTGCCTAAATTATTCAAAGATTCAGAATTGCCCACTTGCCCACTTCTTCTAGGCACAATTTTCTTCTCAATCTCAATTTTAAAGTTATTACCAACATTTTTGCTAATAGAATCTAGAGAATTATCCCCAATTTATTTGTAAAAGAACATTTGCAGTTGGTGACACAATATAGCCTTTATTAAAACCATATACTGTATAGCTTTTCTAAAGCAACAGTAACAGTTAATGCAGTTAACTCAATACCTTCAACCTGATGTAGGTAAAAAGTACAAGGCAGGGATGCCCATTCCCCCATTTTTATGTGGGGCTGGAACTAAGGGTGTAGGTAATCCTGAAGCCACCGCTCAAAGGTTTATACATTTTTACATTATGGTAATGTATGTATGCATGCATGTATGTGTGTTACTGATTTCATATGTAAGGCAGCTCCGCCCAAAAAAAATTGTACCAGCCCATTTCTCTTTGATCTAACCCAGGGGTGTGTAAATTGGGGGGCGCGGGATTTTTTTGGGTGCCGCAGGTGGTAGCAGAGACCCCGCGCTCTTCCCCAAGGCATTTAAATTAAATGCCGGGGGGGCGTGAGGCCTCGGTAACCTACTTACTGGAATTCGGAAGCCTTGTTGTGCCGCGTCGCAATGCCTCAGGTGACGCCGCTGGGCCATGCGAAGTGATGTCACATGACCCCACAGCGTCATTTGACGCCCATCAGCATGGCGTCGGGGTCACATGTTGTGACATGACGCTGGCAAAAAAGTAAGGGGGGTGCGAGCACCTGCGGTAGCCCAGCTCCAAAAGTTTGTGCTCCCCATATCTAACCTTAGATACCCTATTAAGAAATCTTAAATTACTAAGCATTTTAAAAGGTGTATAATTTGTGCAAGATGAGCTGAAAGGAGCTGCCTTTGCAGATTACATGCTCCTATTTATTTTAAATCCCAAAGGAGTGATCCCACATATAATTAACAAACTTGCCAGTTTTAGAATCTCTCTCTGTGTTTAAAATTAATTTCAGTAAGTCAGAAGCAATACCAATATGTCCAGAAGCGAAGAAGTACAGGAAATTGAATTTTCCTTTTTAAATGGACTGATAAACCACTATTTCATGTATATTTCCGCATCCAAATATTAGCCAACTCTTCTTTCACCTTAAACCCTCTATTTTCAAAACCTCATACAAGACCTTTCTAAGAGCCATCAACAGCAAATATCCTTTTTTGGAAATGCCACGATTACAATGGTAACTTTACCCAAATTATTTGACGCAATTCAAATGCTTCCATTACTTATATAAAAAAATGGATTATTGAATGGCGACTAGACGGGGCCTTTTAACATTCATTTTGCAGAAATAATATTAGAAATAAGTCTATTCAAGCTGCAATAGTTTAAAATAAATGGAGTCAGAGTTCAAAATATCTGGGATAATAACATAGCTGCATTAAATCAGAAATGCAACTGATTACTAATAATAAACATGAATACATAGACAAGGTATATATTGTCCCCAGGCACTGGTCTTGTTTATATGCTCCATATGCCTTTGAGAATCATCCCACGAACAGTCATTATAGATAGAATCCTATAATTATTACCACATATAAAGCTTGGCTTATAGGTTGCTAATAAAAAAACTCTTGTTAAAAGAAGCAGGGTTTCCTTACCGTATGTTTGCCTTTTATATGTAATAAGAATTTTACGGACAAAAGGCTGAGAGACCATTTTTTAACTTGGGCAAAATTAGAAATATAGTAGGTACGATGAGATATTTTAAGAAATGTAGACAACGCATTTCAAGTTTTAAAAGAAAAACCTAATTTACAATCAAGACATTGCTTTGCATTATAGCAAGACATTACACTCAAGCGTTTAACAACCTAACAGAAGGTGACCTAAAAAAAAAAAAAGTGCATAGATTCTCTTATTAATACTTACAAGCCTTAAAAAAAGCCAGTGTCTAAATCAGTAGACCTCCTACATATTGCCATTCACAGCATTGTATCACTTTCGGACAAATGCAGTACTTTCATCTATATATCAGGAGATGGTATACAAGTTAATGCATAGAGCGACCCTATTTCTCCCCAAGACTCAGGCATATTCTCAAGTTGTCATCCAAGGATAAATGTTCTAAATGTTTCAGTTCAGGAACAGATTTGTTGCATTGTTTGTTAAAATGTACTTACATTCATAAAAAGAAGCTAACGGGTACAATACATTCTTCCAAATCACTTTATTGATGCATATAAACCTGTTTGACAACCTTGAATATATTTAGCGGTTTTCTCTCAGGACACTTCAAATATACCATTGGGTATAAAAGATAAAAATGTTGACGCGTACATTGATATTATAAAGAACATTTCTGAGAATGTCAGATCAACCATTAGATTATACAAATATACAAGCAAGATAAGGATCAGCAAGGGAATGCAACAGGGAGACACCATGTCGCCAAAGCTTTAGATATCAACACTCTTTCTTGCCAATGCAATATTTTGAACAAAAGACTAAATGAGCGTCGAATACTTAATTCACCTATGATTTGCAGATGACTTCTTAATTACACAAGTCTAGAAGACCTGCAGCAACAAATTGAAGAACTCGCCAAAGCAAGAAAGAAAGTGGGCGTCCATACGAATCTCACGAAACCACCGTGATGTTCAACAAATGTGTTAAGTCTGCAAAGATTTAAATAATAAGAAGAAGTTGAAGACTCTTGTCTACCGTGGTCGGCAAATAACAATGGATGGGAACCTTTTGAATGAAATCAAGAGGAGAATGAAGATGGGATGGAGCGCATTTATGTTTAATTTATTATTTTATCAGCTTAAAAACTATAATACATTCATACGGTCGAAACGAAAGGCTCCTCGCTGTATTTTGAGTTGTATCTTATCACACTGTATACTCGTGATATATTTTCATCGTTAAACGTGTATTTAATGCGCAACAGTTTTTTCACTTTTTACTTCCATATAGCTTTTTTTATTATACGGTTCATGCATCTCTTGACAAAATTACGTGCTGGTTCCGATCTTTCAAACGATCTTTTAATAAATAATAAAGAGTTTACAAAAGAAACCGATATTGCGTGTATAAATATGTCATGCGGTTTCAGTAAAAAGGAAGATGAATGCTGCACTCCCCAAAAAAGAAAATAATGATAAATACCGGTGCTCCTGGTTCAGGAATCTCTGTGAAATTCTATGTGAAATAGGAAGGAAGAGCCTGAGCACTACGGATTTCTGCTAGTGAAAAAAAGATTTATTAAGTCAGTATGAAATACTTATGAAATACTTATGAAATACTGGCTTAATAAATCTTTTTTTCACTAGCAGAAATCCGTAGTGCCCAGGCTCTTCCTTCCTATGCGGTTTCAGTAAACATTTGTCTAAAGAAGGGTCCTGAAAACTTGTTCTCTCTTTAAACATTAGTTTATCGCTTTTGCCAGGTATTAGGTATCGCTTTTGCCAGGGTTTTGGGGGGGAAAAATCCTACTACAGACCACTCACGCGAGATTTTATCTTATGATGTGTAACGTCAATGTATATTTTATGATTATATTGTTAGTGGAAAAATAGCAATATTTGTTAAGCGTGAAACGCAATTCCCCTTACTTCTTTTTTTTGCAACAGTGTGACTTTAACTCAAGTTACAGTGAAGAAAACTTTGCACATTTCGAATTATATATGACAGAGCATTAAACCCCATTACTTACATGTCCCAACCAATTAAGTGTAGCCAAGTTCCCCGCTTATCTAAGGTACGGGTAGGAAGGCTGCAGAGGTGGTTGGATGCCGCAGGAGCTCCGCGTCGGAACGGCAAAGCAGGGTGTCGCCATCTTGGATTTTGCACCTGCGCAGTGAAGCCCGTGCGCATTCGCAGTGCAATGTTGCGGTGGCCATTTTAGAAAACAGGTCCACAAGGGACTACATGTCCCAGCATCCTTAGGGACGGATGCAGGGAGAGTATCTTTGGTGCGAAAGGACCGCGCACTTGCAGTTAGTCTGACGGAGGCAGCTGAGGGAGTAGGTAGTGTCCGGGTGCCAGTGGCTGCCGGACTAGGCCAGATATTCCCCCAGACCCCAGTTAGGCCCCTGAGCCTTACAGCTTGTGTGTGCTGCAGGGAAGGCCCTCAGATAGGGACACTAGCCCTTAGCTCACAGTATCAGTATATTAGTGACCAGACACCACGCCGTGAGAGATCTGGGACCAGACACCAGACTACCATAGAGCATTAAGGGATACACTCCTGCTGGAGCTCCCTCAAGAGGTTAGAAAGGAGAGATGGGATTTGGCAGACCCTGCGTCGTGGGATCACATTGCGGCCCCGAGGATCCAACATCTCCAACATACCCTAGTCTGGCCTGAGACCAGGAGAGGTACCAACGTGCAGAAACGACCTTACACATGGGTGCGCTACTCCATACACACTTTGGGTGGGTCTTGTTCTGTGGACACCAGGGTGGTTAGGTGCCCAGGGCACCGTCAGGACTATGGGGGAACTAGGGAACTCCACTAGCGTGGTGAATACTGTGTGGATATTATACTGGGTGAATACTGTTTGGGTATGTTGGGGTATATGGTATTGTATTGATATATATATATATATATATATGTGTGTGTGTGTCAGTAAACTACGCACCTGTGTTGTGTATTCTTCACAGTACCTGTGAGGGGTGTATCCCGCTACAATGGGATCCCTCATCAGGTGGAGGCGCCTTACCGGGAAGGTAACTGTTGGCTCCAAAAGAGCCTAGGAATGCACAATGACCACACTGTATTATAGCCCTATCTGGCAGCAAAGACGTACTGAGTATTTTCAAATAAATTCAGAAAGGATACCATTTTTTCTTCAATATAATAAATATTCAATTAAACCCTAAACAGTAAGTATCCTGCACCAATTCAATTATGTGGCCCTGCTTCAGATTTAAAAA
Organism: Ascaphus truei; assembly: GCF_040206685.1. Taxonomy (NCBI): domain Eukaryota; kingdom Metazoa; phylum Chordata; class Amphibia; order Anura; family Ascaphidae; genus Ascaphus; species Ascaphus truei. The sequence continues at coordinate 139,857,969 of NC_134484.1, forward strand.
AAATATATATATAATATACAAAAACCCATATACCATTTAAAAAATAAAATAAAAACCCTTTAAAAATTAAAAAAAAATTAAAAAAAAATCACAACATTAAATTCTTTGACTTGCCATAAAACACAGAAGTCACCGCAGAGCTTCCATCTGCATAAACTCGCGACCTCTGCTTCCCATTCAAACTCCTGTGCTGTTGGTGTATGGAGGAGAACATTCGAGTTGCAAGGACCATGAACAGCCCCAGAGGAAAGGAGTACACAGCTCCATCTGATGATCCGAGGATTTCAAGCTGAACAACAGAGACGCCATATTGTCTGTATTCACACTAACTGTATAAGTTAGCACCTAAATAGTTAATAGCAGAGAAAATGTAAGGAAGGCAGACTTCAGTATCTACAGGCAGAGAAATGTAACAAGGACATACTGCACAAAGGGGCCTTGGAAATATAAAGAGGCATATTTGTTATCTGCCCTGTTACAGAATGTTTAGGGAGGCGCTGAGAGTGTAAGTAGTAGAATGTAGGGGAGCACAGAATGGATGATAGTATGGTTCTAACACACATACTGATAAAAAAGCACAGCTGAGGAGAAGACTTATAATTGGGACAGGACCATATTTTGGTAGGTCTGGATTTCTGGCGATAAGATAAAAATGCTTTGAGATGTGTATTGAGATCAGAGCTGTTCATAACGGTCGAGAACCATGAAGTGATACCAACAGAAAATGTAACTCTCAGCTCATAACTAAGAATGCCTGTCAAGTCCTGTATGATGCAGATGTTTTCCTGTTGTCTCTGAATAAACTATTGGAACAAAAACCGATCTGTGGAATTATTGACTGAGATGAAGAACCTATTTTCACCATCCCTAGGTGATAAGAAGGCAAGGCGCCGCATAGGGGAGGCATGTCTCAGGGGGCAGCAAGTGGGAGAAAGAAGCAGCATGGCTTCTTTCCATTTGTAATATTTTTTCTTTTTTACATGTAGGATTGAAGTAGGGGGTTTCCGGAGCTGAACCCCATTACATTTCAGCTCCTCGGACCCCGTGCTTCTTGAGATGCTTACCTCCCTTGGGGGGGTGCAAGTATCTCCTGCTCAGGTTCAAAGCCCCCCATGTCACATGGGCCAATAGGAAACCGTATATGATGTCATGGCTTTTCTATTGGTCCATGTGATGGGACATCTAAACCTGTGCTGAGATACTTACCTCCTTTGGGGGTGCCAGTATCTCAGAAGAAGGGGTCCCCAGAGCTGAAATGAATGGGGTTCAGCTACAGAGATCCTCTGCTTCCTACCTAAGGGGGGTGGGGTGGGATTTTGGGGGGGAAACATTGCCAGGGGAATTTTTTTTTTAGGGGAGGATAATTTATTTTCTTTGGCGGGGGCATCCTTAATAGCCCTAGAGACAGGCCTGTATATAATACACACAATCTAAATCACAGCATAGGAATTTAAATAAAAACATTATTTTAAAAGGTTACATTAGCCAGAAATACAAGCCTGCAGGCTCATATCTCCGGCTAATCTAACCTTTTAAAATAATGCTGTCATTTAAATGCCTACTTGGAGTGTTTGTAATATGATGCAGTGCACAAAAAAACCAAGCGATTCGTGGTATGGTAAATATTTCATTAGCCTTTATATCAATGATTCAATGACTGACCGCTCTATTATTGTTATCACTGCATACGTGCCATTTATTGAGCAAACCCGTGGACTGCATTGTTCTGCAAACAGGAATGGGTGTTATTTATCATCTTGGCTGCCTCACACAGCCCTGGCAATGACATTTGAAATGCCTGTCAGTTTCATATGTGAAGCGCTCTGAAAGGCATGGTGGTCGTGGAAAAGAAACAAGGTACTTTTATATAGTAATAACTTTCACAACGTCATTCCCAGTGTAACAATCTGGCTGATACAGATCTGTACTGTCAAGGTTCAAAGAAAGAAATTTACTTTTTATTTCAAGGACACCACATCCCTGAGGAACATACAACTAAAGCTGCAATGCCGCATGGATTATTATTTGTAAAAAAAATATTATATAATAATTCGAACCAGCGGGGGGCCCCTGGTCAAATGTTTTACCAGGAAGTAACACATTGAGAGAGTTACCTCTCGTTTTCAAGTATGTCCTGGGCATAGAGTTATGATAATAAATACAGGGTTACATTAAATGAACAGGGTTATACATTATATATAAATACATTGCATGAACAGTTAAAGATAAAATGTTATAGGCGTATGTAACAGTTACAGACCAAATTAAAATGTGAGACCGGTTTAGTTTTGAAAGAACTTAGACTGGTGGCGGATGTGAAAGTCTCCGGTAGGTTGTTCCAGTTTTGGGGTGCACGGTAAGAGGAGGAGCGGCCAGATACTTTGTTGAGCCTTGGGACCATGAACAGTCTTTTGGAGTCTGATCTCAGGTGATAAGTGCTGCATGTGGATGGGGTGAGGAGCTTGTTCAGATAGATGGGTAGCTTGTCCAGAAAGTATTTGAAGGCAAGACAATAAAGATTCAATTTGCGCCTAGACTCAAGTGATGGCCAAGCTAGTTCTTTGAGCTTTTCACAGCGATGTGTAGTTACAGTGGAGAATAAAGGGCATATTGAGTTGTAGAGGGTGTCTTGTTTGCTATGGTGAGCTTAGGATGCTGTGCCATATACCAGCGGTGCGCAAAGTGGGAGGCGCGGGAGATTTTCCAGGGGGGGCGCGGTGGCTAGAGGTCCCGCGATCTCCCCCAAGGCACTTAAATTAAGAGCTGGGGGGACCGCGTGAGGCCTCTGCAGCTTCTACTACCTTATCTTCGGCGACACGTTGCCATGGTAACTGACATTAAATGACGCTGCAGGGTCACGTGACATGATCCGTGATGTCATTTCACACCGGAGCCGAGGAGGAGGGGGTACGCGAGGCAGGAGGGGCACAAGTGAAAAACTTTGCGCACCCCTGCCATATACTATGTCCCCATAGTATATAATTGGCATTAGCGTCTACTATGCAATAGACTTTTTGACCAGCGGGCTTAGGGAGGATTTGTTCCTATCAAGTGCACCTAGTTTGGCATAGGTTTTGGATGTTAAGGTATCAATGTGAAAACCAAATGTTAAATGGGAGTCGGACCATATGCCCAGATATATAAAACTAGTGACAGGGGCTAAGATGGTAATAGAGTTGGTTCTGATCTGAAGCTCCGTCATTGGTAGCTTTAGAAATGTAGCCTTGGTTCCAAATACCATTCTTACAGTCTTGTCAGTGTTTAAAAACAGTTTGTTTTGGGAAATCCAGTTTTCAAGTCTCAAAAAAATCAGATTGAAGTATGGGTCCAAGGTCAGAGAGGGGTGGGCTGTGTGCATATAAGATTGTGTCATCCGCATACAAGTGTATGGAAGCTCCCATACAAGCAGTAGGTATATAATTGATGAAGACTGAAAAGAGTACGGGCCCCAGAACAGAGCCTTGCGGGACACCACAGGTGATATCTAAGGGGTTGGCGTAGGAGCCCAAGATAAGACACAATTTGGTTTCTACCAGGTAGGTAGGAATGAAACCAGTTTAAAACATATTTCCCTATTCAGAGCACTGAAGTTTGTTAAGCAAGATAACATGATCGACAGTATCAAAAGCCTTTGCAAAATTTAAGAATATTGCACCAGTAAGTTATCCCATTTCCATTCCACACTGGATCGCATTGCAAACTTTTAGCAGGGTAGTTACAGTGGAGTGCTTGGGGGTAAAAGCAAGATTGAAATTGGCTAGGAAAATTTGTCTTGGTATAGTAATCGTTTAATTGGGAGTGAACACATTTTTCCATGACTTTGGATAGTATGGGGAGAAGAGATATTGACCTGTAGTTTGCGACAGTGTTTTTGTCCCCACTTTTGAAGATTGGGACAACTCTGGCAGTTTTCCAGGTCTTAGGGATATGGCCTGCAGACAGAAAAGAGTTGATTAAGGAAGGAAGCAGTATGGCAATGGCTGGGGCACTGTAACGATCGTGCTCGCCACAAACTGGTACCGGACCGCAGGGCTGAGGTGGGGATGTATAAGCACCGACCTTAGGCCACGGAGTCAGGTCCGGAGTGCGGATTGCATGATTAGACATAGCCAGGTCAGGATTGGAGAAAGCAGGGTTAACGTTTTCCAGGCAGGGGTCGAGGCAGGCGGCACAGGAGCGGTGGTCGAGGAAACAAGCCGAGGTCATCTACAGGCAATCTTGAGTGCTGCACTTCAGCATAGGAGGCAAGAACCTTGAGTGAAGCCACTTCAGCGGAGACGCTTCAGCGAAGGTGCTGCAGCGCGTCAGGGAAAAGGCCAGGTGTCATAGGAACAAGAAGCTTTGGCGTGGCAGGGTTTCTGGAAGGAGGGAACAGGAACAGCGAGGGATATAGGCCACAGGAACCAGGGGTGCAGGCACGCCACGGGAAACACTGGGGAAACCACCGTAGCCGCTTCAGCACGGCGAAGACTGCCAGGAACAAGGAAAGCAGTGCCGGGGCTGATATGCGAGAAGGCCTTGGGATGCAGGGGCTAGGAGCAGGAGACAAGGCATAAGGAGGTGTAGAAGGCCAAACAGAGAGTCTGTGACAAGCACAGTTACTTGCAACATGGATTGCAAAGTCTATGTCGAGCAACTTCCTGAGGGTGGAGCAGTAACTAAAGAGCACAGGAGGCCAATCAGGCCAGAGCTGCACAGGAGGCAGCAAGAGGCAGGTGGCACAGGAGCAGGGAATAGTTTGTCTGGAACCTGCAAAGCTCTGGATGGATGGGCACCAGCCAAACCCAGGAGCGGATTCCTGACAGGCACCAAGGCGTAGGAACTTAGATAGCAGTAGGTCAAGTCCACATTAGCTGCTTCGTTTTAATTTGAGCAGCGCTTGTGTAATTTCCTCTCCTGATACTTGTACAAATTGAAAATTGTGGGTAGTGTTGGGAGAGGGTGGGGTTATAGGGGTTCTCCCAGATTGAGCTTCATGTTTGTAGTTTGGTTTGTGTTTTGCCAATAGGGATGTAGCACACCCCACAAATTATTAATTGAATATGTTTGCAATGTAAATGGGATTTGTCAAAGTAATATCCTTAATGATATCAGACGGTTGTTGGTGTCTAGAAGGCTGGAATATATTGTTGATGATATATGATAAATTTGCTGGGTTTGATGTATTCTGGTGAAGATTGTTAGAGTAATATTGGGCTTTTACGTGTCTTGTTTGCCTTGCACATGTATTCTGCAGGCATCTGTAGTTAAGATCCTTGGTAGTGCCAGTTACTTTGTAGCTTTCCACAAAGCATCTCATAAATGGTAGAGCGCTATAAGGTCGTGGTAACGCACGGAAGGTGGGCCCCCCGTACTCCCATGCTGCATAGTGTAGCATGGTATCACAGACTATTAAGAACTGTGATTGGAAATAGAGCGCAGAATCTGGGTCAAGTATTAAGTTTATTCTGTACCAAGGGCAGTTAGTAAGATCAGCAAGAAACGGTTGTGGGTTAAAGATTCTGAATGTTCTAGTGAGAAGAACTTTAGGGCTTGATTGGTGTGGTCTGATTTTCCTTACACAGTACAGTATTGCATGGTCACTGAAAAAGTCAGGTAGGATGCCAGGCTATTGGATTCTGTTGGGACTAGAGGAGAGTATCCAGTCTAGCAAGGAATGGTTGTGAGGTTTTAAGTTTGTCCTTGTGGGTTGGGAAATGAGTTGGGTTATGTTAAATCCCCAAGAACTAAAACAGCTCACTCTTCCCATTAAGAGAGGAAATTGAACCAAGAAACTGAGTGATATCTGTTAGGGATTGTAGTTGGGCTTTATGTATGGAAGCTCCCTTACAAGCTGTAGGTATATCATTGATGAAGACTGAAAAGAGTAGGGGCCCCAGAACAGGCTTAGAAAAGAGGAGGCAAATGTTGCCAAGTAGGATTTTAAAGGAGAGTGGGCTTGAGGGGCAATTTAGCAGCGTAAATTGTAAGGGGTCCTCAATATAAAGAAACACCCCATCTCCTCTCTTTGGTAATGAGGCTGCTTAACTTTTGCAGGATCTGCACATTAACAGGAAGCCACAACATCATCGTTTATGGATTCCTATTAGTCAAACAGCGGCAACCTTGTTAAATTCACCATGAGGGACACTGGCAAGCTACGTGATTATTATCCAGGTAACAGGGGAATCCCAATGACCTGAAAGTAGTGTGGTTTAGCTCTATGGTCCCACCCTCGCCCCGTTTCCAATTATGGAAACAATATATTTTTCTCAGGATTGTCACTTTAACCTTTCGAGCACTGGAGAGGACGCAGCTTCAGAGTGTCACCGCTACTCCGGTTAAGCGCAGTCACCTGACCACACCAGCGGGCTAGAATGGTTGGCCACGGCCTTTTGGCAGAGACCAATCGCCACTGGCACTCCGCCGCCAGGGCGACACACCGCAGGTCATCTTGGTTCCGGTCACCATCTTTTAATGTCCTCTCGGCCTCCGTCTTTTAATGTTATCCCGGCTAGTCACAGGGCACCTCGTGCAGCCGCCGCTCCTAGGACACTCAAGGCGGCCGCCAGCAGCCTCCCTCTCTCACAGATGCTGTTGGAGCAGCAGCCGCGCGAGGTGCCCTGTGGCTGGCCAGGAGGACATTTAAAGATGGTGGCAAAGTGACCGCCATTAAAATGACTTGTGTTTCATCCTGGCGGAGGAGCGCCGGTGGCAATTTGGTCACACGCAAACGTTCCATTCCAAACACAGGGTGCCCTTTAAGCCAGAAAAAATGCACTCACTATGTCATAGTGGCTCGGAAGAGACAGACCCCATCACGTTGTCACTACGTCTTAAATGGTTATACTTTCTACACAAACCTTAACCAGTGTCCGAACACATTTAAAATTGCTGTTTTAAATATCAAGTGCAAGTCTTCCGTCTACAGTATACCATAAAACTAATAATTTCCTGCGTTTGTTACACCCATAATAAGAGAATAAAATAAAAGTTATAACTTGCAGGCAGCAGTCTTTTTACAGCCTTCAAATACATTTCTTACATTTCATAAGGCTTTACCACTCCCAATAAAAGCAGCATGAACCAGCATTTCTAATCTCACACATATCAACATCTTCATATGAGATGAAATGAGTTTAGCCAGTGCTTTTTTTTTAGGTCCTGTTAAAGTTCTAGAATGTCTATGTAATGAAAAGTGATGCATTTCTTTGCTCACATCCCAGACAGATTTAGGAAAGCGTTTCTGTCACCTGGGGCAGTTTGACAGATACATATTTATGTCACTTCGGATTTTTTTGGAGCAGAAAAAAGGGAGAGAAAGAAAAAAAAAAAAGGAACTTGTAGAGACATCTCCTCATAATGTACGTAACGCGCACCTCCTCCCTAATCCATCTACCTATTGATATAACTTGCCTAAGATAGAGGACATGGGACATGTGTGATAAACAGAAAAGATAAAAAAAAGCTGCACTATATGATTACCATTTTTTATTTTCATTATTAACACCTTTAACACATCTAAAACAATTTTTTTATGTATAACTCTGTTAAAATCGGTTATTCCAACTCCACCCCTCCCCCCCCCCACACAGCCTATAAGAGGTTTTCATATAATGTTCGTATCTTGCCCCCTGCCCTGAGCATACCTTTTTTTTTTTTTTTAAGGGGAAAAAAATCATGATTTGTAAATATTTCTAGCTTCCGAGGTTACCGTAGTAACGTTTGGACTGCACTGGGCCCTGGGGAAAGCTCCATTTAAACCTCACAGACACTTCATGGCTGAGGCGGAACTAGAGCTTAAAATGGCCACTTTGGGTCATATAGAATGGGAGTGGGCAAATCCAGTCTTCAGGGGCCTCCAACAGGTCAGGTTTCAAGGATATCCCCTCTTCCCTACAGGTGGCTCAATCAATGACTGAGCCACCTGTTCTAAAGCAGGGATATCCTTCAAACCTGACCTGTTGGTGGCCTTTGATTACTGGAGTTGGCCACCCCTGATATAGAATAAGCCCCCTCAAATTTTCAAAACGTGTATATCTCCTGAATGGAGCGTCAGATAAAAACAGCATTGTAAGGGGCAAAAAGAGATCTCTTATAGTGATCAGCGCCGACTGCTTCTTCAATTGGGTTAGTTTTGTGCAGAAGCATTATAATGTGAAATAGGTTAATTTTTTTTATTCTCAGCTCCAAAGCTGATTTATTTGAAGACGTTTCTATGTTTATGAATAAAGTGACTCAAACACTGCACTGCACCAAAAACGTACAAATCGCTGACACTTAACAGTAATGAAAGACGTCTGCAAAACTGACGGTGCAAACATACTGTAGGCATTTTCTCACACATCGCAAAAAAAGAAAAAACGGTTCAGTCAGCAGCTGTAAGAAAAAATCCTTATTAAAGGTAATCCATTATTGAGACATGACTGAATACACTAACCAAAGCCAGCAAAAACGCAGTGCAAGTCAAATCTGATTCTTGGCACAAAGACGCCTGCGATGGTTAGTAAGTGTAGCCAGGTGAATGTTGCACTTTTGAGACATGAATTTTTTACCAAGACAGGCAAATCTCCCCAAAAGTTTTCCCCTTGCAAGCCCTCTCTGTTCTGCCCCAAATTAGATTTCTGTCATTATTATACTTGCCGACCGAAGCTTTTCCTCAGCAGTTGCAAGTCTCTCTCGCACTGTTGTGGGTAACATTATCAGCCTGTAACCAAGCATAATGAAAACCACAATCTAATTGCTCATGATGCATGCAAGTCACACAGAAATGCTGCACTGCCTCAGGATCAGCCAGTGAGAGGTTTCAGATGTTATTCTTATCTGGGGTTTTTTCTGCCTTGTCTACATAATGAGGCATTAAAAAGCAAAAATAAATAACGGTCTTTTAGCTTAATAGAAAATCAATGAAAATCACTGTAGTTTACAGTCGGAATCTTCTTCAATGCAAAATTAAGTCACCGTCGCCATGCTGGCAGCAGTCTTGGAAATCTTTAAAAAATAAAACAATCCCCCCTAAGGTTATGGTTAGTTTCTCGTGCAGTATATCCACCAACTGACAAAGCGTTTCAAACATATATTTACATGCTTGATCCCAAATGTTGTAATGACAACTCTGTGGCTTTAGACAATTTTTTTTTTATATAGCAGTAGCTTCATTATGATGAAATTGTGCCAACTTCTCCAATGGAAGAAATGCACTGTTCTTCTTTTTGATTACATTTAGACTGCCACTTATGCTGTCACACATGCATTACTACTTGACTAATAAAGTCTTCAGATTGCCATACATCGTTGGGCCATGCTGGATACTTTGCCAAGGAGTTGGCCACAATTCACTGCCTGCCTTTGATTCCGATTCAGCAGAGAGTAAGGAAAGAACAGTCATTATGATTTTTAGAACTGCATTTGAGACAGTTAAAACTCAGATCAAACATCATTGCTTCCCTTACAGAGATCGGAAAATCTTCATATGCTTCATGTCCACAACCAACCAAGGATTGTATGTTCACAACCAACAGGAGGCAAATTTTCAGAACATTCCAGCACTCTCCATAGGAAGTAGACAAACCCCTATCTGTTAATATTAAACAGGAATTCATAACCTCATTTTATACACTTTGGAGGTGAAGAAAAAAAAACATCAAAACTTTGGCGTACTCAGCTAATACATCTTTCAACCCACCTTACAGCGAAGGAGATTAATTCCATAATTTTGCAGAACTCCGAAAATAATATATATATGTTCAGCTAGAACAATTTAAACAATTCAGTAGTTATTCAACAACCTGTTACGTATAAATTACAGCCCAAACATTTTTAACTGTACTGGAATTCACTTTCAACATTGACTGACCGATCCAGAAGTTTGTCATCAAATTGCGCACAGTATTGTAGGATTCTAGGAGAATTAATACGGGAATTAAATAAATGTTTGGTTGTTTTTCTACAGCAAAAGGTTAATAAAATGTTATATAGGAGAGTGAATCTATATTTCACACATTTAAAAACAACCTGGCGTCACTTTTTTTATTTATTTTTTTAGAAATCTAATACACTGGAGATTACAGAGAGAGAATGCAGATGGATTCATTACTTTTTACATCTGCCAGCCAAAACAATACCATCTTTTGATAGATAAAGCCCTGAATTCCATATGACACTAACAGCATGAATTACAATACAACAGAAACAGAGTAATTTTTTATTTTTTTTATATATTTTTTTAAATATACAGTATATTATATATCCATGCCTGGCTTGGCTACTAATCTACCCTGCCTGACACGTAAAACCTGGTATCAGTGCTGGCAGTGTTAGGCCCAATCCAGGGTTTCCCCCACCAGTAAGCAGCTCCCTTGAGTGACAAGAGGGGAGGCGTACTAAGGCCTGTGTTCTGCCCAATAAGGGGCTCAGACCTTGGACGCTCCCCCCTCGGTACTTAAGGGGCTGCACTACCAAATTGTTTCAGTTGTCTCTCCCCTTTGAGAGGAGACTAGTCTCACAGCAGAGGTGTTCAGGGTTGGCACCTTCTGTTCCCTCCCCTAACGGAGTGGGGGTGAGTAACCCCTATCAGGGAGTAAGGGAAGAGTTAGGACCGCCCTTGGTGCCCATGGCTAGGGGTGTGAGTCCAGGGACCATCCGGAGGCTGGAGGCCTAGAGTGTGCAGTGTATTCTGTATGCAGAAAGAATAAAGAGTGTTCATGTTTATCAAAAGATACTTTTGCATGGGCATGCAGTCTCTCCGGAGGAGGAGAGAGAGTTCTTCCGCAGGGACTGCTTCCAGAAGTACTGGAGCCTGCTGTAGATGTAGGTGCTGACACCAACGCGAGAAAGAACCAGCTGTCATCCCTAAAGCCTGTCCTGTCTCACCAACAACATCAGCAGAACCTCAGATCCTTCTGTGAGCCAGTAGGTAAGCACCAGTACGCACCATTACACACCACTACACACCTGGTAGCCAGGGAATCTCACAGAGGGTGGGGGAAACATACATACATACAAACATACACCTAACCCTAAACATCTATATGCAGAAAAAACGTCCGATCACTAGGATCGGGCGCATTTTTCCTCTCTTTTTCTGCTTAGGTTACGTCGAGGGAGTTTATTGTGCACAAGAAGAAGGCTGCCAGTATCCAAATACCTATCCATGTTGACCTAACAGGTCACATCTATTGGATTTTATTCATACGGTTTTGGAAATATTTTTTAATATATATTTTATTATGTTATTTGTTGTATTATTTCAAGCATCAGCTCATTAACTTTAACATTGTTTTATAGTCAGCTAGTCATCATTTGTTATAATTTATTGTTTATCATTGTATAAGTTATTATTTCACCATCCAATTAGGTTATCAGTTAGAGTGCATTCTATCCCAAGGCGCAGTCTCTTTACATTTTCTAATATAATATAATCCAGTGTAATGAAGAAACAGGCACACGGTCTTAATCATCAAGGAGGTTTAATATGCCACAAAGACCAACGTTTCAGCAGTCTAATACTGCCTTTCTCAAGGTGAAGCACCTTGAGAAAGGCAGTATTAGACTGCCGAAACGTTGGTCTTTGTGGCATATTAAACCTCCTTGATGATTAAGACTGTGTGCCTGTTTTTTCATTACACTGGATCATATTGGGACTTCAGGAGCTCCCCAGAACCAGCGCACCGGCAGCTAAGTACCCCACCTCTTTTATCTATGTGACTGAGTGCGTGTCTCAACCTCTATCTAATATAATATAAAACAGCGCCAATATTCAATGAAAGGTAAAGGTGTGTGCTAACTTCATGAGAGAGTGGTGGGTGGTTAATGGCAATACAAACAATATTGTATATAAAAAAATATATATTATTATATATATTATATATGTATCTTATCCCTGGCTGTGCTCAAAGCTGTGACCATGCAGCAAGCTTAAGCCTATAGGGAACCATGTTGAATGGTTTTGAAGCAAAAGGTGGCACTGTGTGCTCATTTGCATGTCATTTCCCAGAATCCCTTGCTGCAGTGGAAGCGCTGTGTGCTGGGTGATAATGGTGAAAGGCAGGGTTGCAGACCTGTCTAAGACATGCAAATGAGCAAACAGTAATATTTCCATTTGAGATTCGTTCATTGCCATTGCAGAATATTCCACTTCTTTGCCTTAAAAAAACTCCTGGGTTGCTTTTGCAGTATGTTTTAGGACATTGTCCATCTGTAAAGTGAAGCGCCGTCCAATCAACTTCGCTGAAACAGAGCAGACAATATATCCCTATACACTTCAGAATGCATCCGGCTGCTTCTGTCTTCTGTCACATCATCAATAAACACAAGTAACCCAGTGCCATTGTAAGCCATGCATGCCCATGCCATAACACTGCCTACACCGTGTTTTACAGATGATGTGGTATGCTTCGGATCATGAGCCGTTCCAAGCCTTCTCCATACTTTTTTCTTCCCATCATTCTGGTACAGGTTGATCTTAGTTTCATCTGTCTGAAGAATGCTGTTCCAGAACTGGGCTGGCTTTTTTAGATCTTGTTTGGCAAAGTCTAATCTGGCCGTTCTATTCTTGAGGCTTATGAATGGTTTGCACCTTGTGGTGAACCCTCTGTATTTGTTCTCGTGAAGTCTTCTCTTTATGGTAGACTTGGATAATATGCCTACCTCCTGGAGAGTGTTCTTCACTTGGCTGGATGTTGTGAAGGGGTTTTTCTTTACCATGAAAAGGATCCTACGATCATCCACCACTGTTGTCTTCCGTGGACGTCCAGGTCTTTTTGTGTTGCAGAGCTCACCAGTGCGTTTTTTTTCCCTCAGAATGTACCAAACTGTTGATTTGGCCATTCCTAATGTTCCTGCTATCTCTCTGATGGAATGTCTTTTTTTTTGCAGTCTAAGGATGCCCTGTTTCACTTGTATTGAGAGCTCCTTTGGCCGCATGTTGTGGATTCACAGCAACAGCTTCCAAATGTGAATGCCACACCTGGAATTAACTCCAGGCCTTTTACCTGCTTAATTGATGATGAAATAACGAAGGAATAGCCATACCTGTCCATGAAACAGCTTTTGAGTCAATTGTCCAATTACTTTTGGTCCCTTGAAAAAGAGGGGGCTACATATTAAAGAGATGTCATTCCTAAACCCTTCCTCCAATTTGGATGTGAATACCCTCAAATTAAAGCAGATAGGCTACACTTTAAGTCCATGTTCATTATTTAACTGTAACTTGAATTTATTTTTGGACCACAGCTGAAATAACAACACTTGTATCAGTGTCCAATTATTTCCAGACCCAACTGTACATACATACAGACATACATACATCACACATTATTTAAGTTATGGTGGGTGAAAAGGTGACTAAAAACCCTCCACGGTATAGCATATAAAAAATATTACTTGTGAGCATATTCACATGTTTTATACAGTCTGCAACCGTGCTTATCGCCATTATCACTAGCATGCAGAGCTATGCAAATGAGCACACAGTGCCAGCTTTTGTCTCAAGACCATATTACATGGAAAACCCTTAAGCCAATGCATGCACGATGTACAACCAACCTCACACTGATGAGACCCACAAGGTCGAAACAGTCTGTGAGTGGGTTTATTGGTGTTGCATCTCATCCCAGTCTATGTTTAAAAGCTGTATTCCATGCAATGTGGTCTTGAGACAAAAGGTGGCACTGTGTGCTCACTTGCATGTCATTTCCCAGAATCACTTGCTGCAGTGGAAGCTCTGTATGCTAGGTGATAATGGCGAAAAGCAGGGTTGCAGACCTGTCTAAGACTTGTGAATGTGCTCACAAGTAATATACATACACACACACACACACACATACACACACACACACACACACACACTTGTTTAATTAACAGTAGAACCTCATCCAAGTAAGTTTGGCAAAGGTTTATGTAAACCAGCTGCTGTACAAGATGATGCTAAATGCTCATTTAGCATGTCACAGCTCATTTCTTCTTTCAACAGAAGATTAATGAACAACATTAAAACTGAAAAACCATTAAAAAGCAGGTCAAATTAGATTCCTTCTTCATTCCAAAAACAAAAATACAACAAGAAATTGAATCAACTGGAAAACTCATGTTGCCCAATGAGCCATGTGACGAGATGCACATCTGTGAGCACGTGACTTGTATGTGACAAGGGTTCATGCACATTGTTCACCTACACAAGGTGCGCAAATTTATACTATTACCCCTCCATCCGTCAGAATACATATCTTTACCAGCTGCCACTCATACATTAGGTTTTTTGTTTATCTTTGCTGTTATACGTTGTTACGCCATATTTCAATACCCTTAACCCCCCCCCCCCATCATCCAAGAGAAGGATAACTTCACCTTCTGGAAAAACACAGAACAGGCCAGAGCTTGACCTGCCCTAAAAACAATTATTTGTATTTTTAAGACAACCTACAACTAAAATGTACCTTTGGTGTGCCTTGTAATTAAAATACTGAATATTTTCATGGTATCAGTACAAGCCAAATCCAGAAAGAAGGCAGAACAATGACAACATAGACAAAAAAAAATGAGAGCGCAAGTACAAAGGAAAAACAAAGCTACAAAAACAAAGCTAATAGTTGCCAGCACGTCTTATTTCAGAACGTAGAGGCATGCATCAAATACACTGCTCTATCATATTATTATTATATATCCTGACAATGTACGCACGGGCCGAGGATTGTAAGTGAGGCGACTACACAAAAAAAAATCAGGATGTTTATTAAACTATACTCAAAAATTGTATGTGTAAAAAGATTTTATTTTTGTAGCCCTCTTTCCCTTTTACCAAGACGGGTCTACTAGTGCTGCATATACCTGTAGGCTCACAGAGATCTGAGCCTCCGCCACTGGGAGCCTGGGGCAATGAATATATTGATTGGCAGCGCCTCCACCTGCACGGGATCCCATACTATGAGATAACACCAGACAGGAAACAGTAACAACAGCCCTTAGATTAACTTGATAACCTTTACTGCAGGTGTTACACAGAATACACATTAATAAAAATCAACACGGTTAACCATAACCCTTCCCCTCCGTATAAGCAGTGACCCACTACCGTGAATTCCCACACTGTGTCCAATGTACCGATCCAGTCCCTTGGTCACTTAACCCCTGAGTGTCCCCAAAGGACCAACCCATAAGGCGTGATAGCGCCTGTAAGGTACTGGTATGTTGGTGCGCTTTTGAAATACCTGCCGGGCGCTCCAGCACAAGGACACGCTGACTACTTCAAAAAGGATCCGCCGATCCACGAGGTCCTCAGCGAGATCCTGAACTTCACAGAAGAGGTTGGCCAGATGGCAGTCCAACAGTCTGGTCCCAGACTAGGAATATCAAGTTACTCAGCTTCAGCAGCTATGTCCATAACTGTCACTGAGTACTACACAAAAGGGCTGTCCCTACAGGACTGGAGGTGACTCAGGGCCTTATCTGGGGCCTAGGTGTATACTGACCTAATGCAGAGGGTCACTGGCCCCTGCCCACGCACCTGCTCCCCTCTCTAGGTCCCAGGATCAACTGCCTCTGCTTCCCCAGCGCACGAAAAGTATCCTTTGCTGCCGAGATCCCTGTCCTCCTATTGGCCCAGCTTGGCCACGTATGCACTGGCCACAGTGCCTGCTGGGGGCTGTAGTCCCCGCTGGCTCTGTCCCTATATGCCGCCGCATGCACCTATCCGACTGCGCCTGCAGTAATGGCCGCCGCAAGTGCTCCTGCTCATTCGCAACCTCCTAAGATGGCGGCGCCCTCTTTCGAGTCCATCCCGAGCCGTGGCGAAGCGCTCGCTCCCCGCTGTGGCGGAGGTAAGAGCGGAGTACCGAGCACCAAAAGGGAGCCTGGCTACATCTTTATCACACTTAATTCAATTCCAGATCAGTAGTATACTATGAAAGAATGTCTGACCGCAAATGAGAGGATTTAAAAAACGGGCAATGATGAACAGTCCGGGCCCATGCAAACACCTATAACATTTACATAAACACTGTGGAAACAAAAGTACCAATTCCACAGGCTTGCATGCCTGTCATGTTTTATACCATTCTATCAAAATAAACATTAGGTTGTTTATTTTCTTTTGCAACAAAACATATACTCTACATGACAGTGAACACAGAATACAGAAATCACTGTCTTCCACTAAAGACAAAGGGATTAATTTCCAGATATAGCAGACATTATTGCTCTCTGTTACAGGAGTAAGTTTGTTTACAACAGCTAGAGCTGTTGGGTGTCGGTCAGGTAATAGTTAATCCCGGCCGGGGGGGAAGGCAGGACAACTAAGGAGCTCAGCTTACTCTAGCAAGGGTTTAAAGGGAAGGAAAGGGAAGTGTCTCTCTGGTCTGCATACTGACCACATGTGCCTGTCCTTGTTTCCTAGGGACACCTGGCCGTGCAGGACACTTTTGCATGTAAAGATGCAGTCTTTCCTATCTAGCAGCATCCACAGGCAAGGGACAGAATACATTAAATCGTGGACTCTCGGCGAAATAGTCCATAGCAGCTGTAATGGCCCATCGGAATAAACACAGCGGGGGTCTGTGCGTCTGAATGGGACTTGCGCTATGTGAATCCTACCGGGTTGCACCTGTCTGTAAGAGACGTGCACTAAGGCCTCGGGTATGGTCAGCGCTTAGGTGCTGACCCGTGCTAAGGTGCGCTCTCGCTAACAAGTGAGCCCCTGCAGCCGCAATGAGAGCGGCTTTAGCAGCGGCTGGCGCACGCTTCCGCAAGCATGCGGAAGCATAAGTCTTAGAAAAAGTTTAGATTCAAGCGCTCACGGGAGCGCAGGGCCGGTCACGTGAGCGGTTCGCCCAATGAGGGCGAACCAGCTCCGTGACGTCACTGCCCCCCCCCCCCCCGACACGCCCCCGGACGGCGCGCTAACCAAGGCCAGGGAAAGCACCTGCTTTCCCTCAGCGCGCCTCAGCACGGCTGCTGCAACCCTGGACGCAGCCTAAGAGTGAGACTGAATCAGCCACTCTACCTGCGCACCTTTAACAGACGATCACGTGGCTTTTATTTTATTTTAAGGGGTTAGTGGCCAGTAGTTATTTTTTTTATTTTACTGTCGATGCCCACTGAAGAAGACGAGGATGGCCTTCATCCTGGCAGCGGTAAGTACAACTTTAATTTACAGTATGCTGGCTATGTAATGTTTTAGTTATGTTTGATTTTTTTACGTGCAAATGTGCTATTATTCAGATCTGGATAGATCTGGATGTTGCCCATTACTGTACAATATGTGTGGGTGTTTGAATTTTAATATTTATTGGGGGTAAAGGTGGTGGGTGAAGGGGGGAGTTGCCCCAGGTGGGGGATTAGGCTTTTCGGGTGGGAAGTGGGGTGGGTTAACCCTTCATTACCATAGCGGTTACCACCGCTAAGGTAATGATGGGGTAAACCGCTCCCGCATCCTTGAAGGTAGGTCTAACCACCCACCCTGGGGCAACAGCCCCCTTCACCCACCCCCTCTAACCCCAATAAAAAAAAAGGTACTCTGGTTTAATTCCTTCATTGCCCTAGCAGCTAGCCGCTAAGGTAATGAAGCTGCTTTTATTTTATTTTGAATACGCTGTATTGAACCATGGGCTTTCCAGAGCTGAACCGCAGTAATTTCAACCCTGTGGACCCCCTGCTTCCTGAGTTACAGGCCCTGTTATGGGATGCTGGTATCTCCCTGCATTGTTTAAATGTCCTGGTCACGTGGGCCGTGACGCGGGAGGATTTAAACAATGCAGGGGGATACCGTCACGCCATAACGGGCCTGTAGCTCGGGCAGCAGGGGGTCCCGGACCTGAAATTAATGCGGTTCAGCTACAGACCACCCCTGCTTCAATACCGTGTTATTCAAATAAAATAAAAGCTGTGCGATCGCCTATTAGAGGCGCGCAGGAAGAGTGACCGATTCAGTCTCACTCTTAATGCGCGTCTCTTATAGACAGGTGCAGCCCGGTAGGATTCACAGTGTGCAAGTCCCCTTCAAACGCAGGGACTCCCGCTCTGTTAATCCCAATGGGCCATTAAGTCTCTGTACTTGCACTATGTGCGCATAGATGGAAGAGAGAAATAAAACCAGAGCAGACGTGTATTTCGTGACTACATCGGTACCAAATGCATAAAGACCCTAGGAAAACGTCTACGACGTACATGAACTTTCATCAGCTGGAAAACCTGCACGGTGGCCTAAGGAAAAGCCTGTACTTTATGTTGCTCAAACGGCACCTGAATAAAATCCTTCAACTTTGCACACATCGCCTACACTCCCGGTAACGAGTTGCAGTGAGACATGCATTGTTATAGCACATGCTGACGTGTACCAGCAGGGGCAAAAACGTCTGCTACATTATAGTACCATGGTCAAATGTTTGGTACAGGAAGGAAGCAAAAACAAATACCACTTGCAGCATTAAGTTTTGTTATTTTTTCAAGGAACTGCAAACACATTTTAAAAATCTAATAATTATTTTTTTTATAACGTATAAAAAAAATGACAGGTTTGCTAGGCTACATATTACCAATTCACACAACCTTAAAATTGTATACAATTATGTTGTCACCAATTCATGTTTAGTGCATAACCTAAAACATATGATGTGGTTAAAAATAGTGAATATGTATAGTAAAGTGATTTCAGGTTTTTTTATATGCAAATCTCCTGCTTTAGTGACCAAAGCACACAGCTGTCATTAACATTCGCCCCTTCAGATACCACTACTCTTAATCCCTAAAAGGCCTCGTAGCCTATAATTAAACTTTCCAGCTGCCGTTCATACAAATTCACTTCCCTAGCTCTCTCCATTATTAAAAGTCACACCTTCATTCTCTGTCAAACTAACCATGAATGTATAGTTATTAGGTAGCTCCATTCAAAACCTCTTCTTTGCTTTTCAGCTCCTACAAAGCATGATTTAAAATAACTATACATAGTACATAGCTTTATTAGGCAACACTGCACTGTACAAACTGTAGTAGTATAATGCCAATAATGTTAGACAATTTAATCTCATAAGAGGACCATGGGAATGGTATTCACATACCTCCAAGTGCCACGTACACTTTATACCCAAATTAATCATACTTGAAGCAGCAACGCTCGTCCTATTTTTTTTTTTAGTGTAGGGCTCTGGCCCCTTTTCTGACCCCCAATGACACCTGATCCGTCCTCCCTCCTGCAAGGAAGGTTCATTAAAAGGAGGGAGGAGGGGTGGGACTCAAATATGTTTTATATACATTTATTTTGTGATATATATTTATATATATTTTGTATTTTTAATATAGCATTTTTCCCTAAACCCCCCTGCCACTAGATTTTTTGAGAATATATATATATATATATATATATATATATATATATATATATATATATATATATATATATATACATATATACAGTGTTCGACAAACCTATACATTTGCTCGCCCCGGGCGAGTGGATTTAACCCCCGGGCGAGTAAATATTGGCCCAAGCAGCACACGTTTGGTACTAGGTGGCGAGTAGATTTTTTGGTGATTTGTCAACCACTGTGTGTGTGTGTATATATATATATATATATATATATATATATATATATATATATATATATATATATATATATATATATATATATATATATATATATATATATATATATATATATATATATATATATATATATACACAGGGAACCATGTTAAAAATGGTTTTGAAGCAAAAGGTGACACTGTGTGTCCATTTGCATGTCATTTCCCAGAATCCCTTGCTGCAGTGGAAGTGCTGGGTGATAATGGTGAAAGGCGGGGTTGCACACCTGTCTAAGACATGCAAATGAGCATACAGGAATATTTCCATTTGCTATATGCTTTGCTGTGGAGGTTTTTTGTCACTTTTTTTTTACCCACTATAACTTTACTAAACACACACACAAAAAAAAAGAAAGTACATGAATTCTATGGTTTTACATATCAGGACATAACAATCATCTGTTCCTTAGCAGGACTTAAAATTAGGCAAATACAACCTCAGATGAACAACAACACATGACATATTACACCGTGTCATGATTTATTTAAAAAAAATAAAGCCAAAATGGAGAAGCCATGTGTGAAAAACTAAGTATACCTTATGATTCAATAGCTTGTAGAACCACCTTTAGCAGCAATAACGTGAAGTAATCGTTTTCTGTATGACTTTATCTGTCTCTCACATCGTTGTGGAGGAATTTTGGCCCACTCTTCTTTACAACGTTGCTTCAGTTCATTGAGGTTTGTGGGCATTTGTTTATGCACAGCTCTCTTAAGGTACAGCCACAGCATTTCAATCAGGTTGAGGTCTGGACTTTGACTGGGCCATTGCAACACCTTGATTCTTTTCTTTTTCAGCCATTCTGTTGTAGATTTGCTGGTGTGCTTGGGATCATTGTCCTGTTGCATGACCCAATTGTGGCCAAGCTTTAGGCCTCACATTTGACTCTAGAATACTTTGGTATACAGAGGAGTTCATGGTCGACTCAATGACTGCAAGGTTCCCAGGTCCTGTGGCTGCAAAAACAAGCCCAAATCATCACCCCTCCACCACTGTGCTTGACAGTTGGTATGAGGTGTTTGCGCTGATATGCTGTGTTTGGTTTTTGCCAAATGTGGCGCTGTGCATTATGGCCAAACATCTCCACTTTGGTCTCATCTGTCCAAAGTACATTGTTCCATAAGTCTTGTGGTTTGTTCAGATGCAACTTTGCAAACCTAAGCTGTGCTGCCATGTTCTTTTTAGAGAGACGAGGCTTTCTCCTGGCAACCCTCCCAACCAAACCATACTTGTTCAGTCTTTTTCTAATTGTACGGTCATGAACGCTAACATTTAACATGCTAACTGAGGCCTGTACAGTCTGAGATGTAACTTGTTTTTTTTACAATTTCTCTGAGCATTGCATGGTCTGACCTTGGGGTGAATTTGCAGGGACGTCCACTCCTGGGAAGATTGTCAACTGTCTTGAATGTTTTCCACTTTTGAATAATCTTTCTCACTGTAGAATGATGGATTTTAAATTGTTTGGAAATGGCCTTAAAACCCTTCCCAGATTGATGGGCAGCAACAATTGCTTCTCTAAGATCATTGATGATATCTTTCCTCCTTGGCATTGTGTTAACACACCTGAATGCTCCAGACCAGCAAACTGCTAAAACTTTGGCTTTTATAGAGGTGGTTACACTTGCTGATGATCAATTAATCAAGTGCATTTGATTAGCAGCACCTGTCTGCTACTTAGCATCATTATTCATATGGCAGCAGTAAGGGTGTACTTAGTTTTTCACACAGCTTCTACATTTTGGCTTTATTTTTGTTAAATAAATCATGACACGGTGTAATATGTCATGTGTTGTTCATCTGAGGTTGTATTTACCTGCTAAGGAACAGAAGATTGTTATTATGTCCTGATATGTAAAACCATTGAATTCAAAGAGTGTGTAGTTTCTTTTTCACACAACTGTAGTACAGGGGTAGAGGGCAACTTTTCTCTGACAAAATATTAATTGTGAGGGGGTGCTGCCTAGGATAGCAGGTTGCGCCCAAACGTGCCAGAGCGCCCTAGTAGGAGGTAATAATGTGGAAACCTGAACCTTCAGTTAGCTAGAACAGAGCACTTGTTCTAGACCTTCTTGTAAAAATTCCAGAATTGCAGGAAAAGGTGGCTTCAAGACGCTTACACTTTGGCGTTCACATCACAGATTAAATTGCTTCCAGATTCTATGATACACTGTAGAAGTAGTCATTTTACTTGCCGCCACAAAGGTGTGTGACAGCCCTGTTGATCTGAGCAGCACCCGATCAACCTCCATGCCATCAAAGTCCACTGCCCTGGACTGGGATGTTGCACTGGACCCTGGGATAGGAGGCCTTGAAACACCAGCAGTTACCACAGTTTGTCTACCGAAAGTTGAATTATCTGTGGGAACCAGGGTCTTCTTGACCAATTTGAGAGTATTGCCACCACATCTGCCTTGTCCTGTTTGATTTTTCTGAGAACTCTTGGGATCAGAGGAATTGGTGGGAACACATATGCGAGCTGGAAATTCCAAGAAAAGGAGAGGGCATTTGCCTTGGTAGGCCCTGGATGAAACATTCTTGTGCAGAATTTTTGTAATTTCAAGTTTTCCGACGTTGCCATGAGATCTATATCTGGTGTCCCCCATTTTGCGACGAATTGATTGAATGTCGTGTTTGAAAGGGACCACTCTCCTGGATCTAGGGTCTTCCGATTGAGGAAGTCTGCCCAGAGATTCCTTTCCCCTGTGATATGAATCGCTGTAAAGTCTGCTAGATGACATTCTGCCCAGGTTATAATTGGGCATAGTTCCTGTAGGAGTACAGGGCTCCTTGTGCCTCTTTGCATAGGTCACCGAAGAACTGTTGTCTGACCAGATTTTTAAGTTGCATCCTTGTAGTTGTGGTAAAAAGTGCTTGATTGCCTCCATTACGCTTTTTGCTCTAAAAATGTTAGATAACATTTCGTGACTTCCAATAGGCCAATGAAGATGGCCAAGCTCTGTCCCGAGTTGGGCACTCCAGCCTGTGACGCTGACATCAGTCGTAAGCACAAGCCAGATCCGATCTTGTAGGGGAAAACCTGCTTTTATGTTCGGGTCATGTTCCCAACATCTTAAAAGGATTCTCTTACATCTTGTGGTAAGGAAAACCATTGGTTCAGGCTTGCCGTCTGCCTCTGCCACTAGAGTAAGAACTTTGCTGAAATGTTCTTATATGCCATCTGACCCACATTATCACCTGTATAGTTGCTCGATCAGCCTCCTAAATTGGTGATCCCGCCATCGATTGCTGGCTCTGGCTGTTCTGACCATCTCCTTCAAGAGTGTTCTTTTGGTCGGAGGGAAGAGCCACTCTGCCTTGCTGTCTGATTAACTCCATTCCCAGGCATCTTAGATTCTGGCTTGGGCTTGTAAGGAATCGGGGAACACGTCCCCTGCGACGTGTTCCCTCCTTACCTATTGCTCCACACGCCACCGCGCCGCTTACAGAGCACACGTGCAGACGGAGGCTTTCTGCAAACATCACAGAGCTTGGCCCCGCCTCCTGCTCACGCGACGTTCATGCACCGCTCTCCAGCTGCGTGGCAACACTCCTATCACTACTAACAATGCTCACCTGTCTCCTGCATCCTCTGTCCAATTCCTGCTCCCGCAGTGGCCGCGCCTCCACTCCGCCTCTCACACAGATTGCTCCAGCCTTGCTACTGAAACCCTGCATGCTCAGTCAGTCATTCATTGCTGAGCATAAACCCTTGTTGCCTTGTGTTCCTGCTTTGCCTAGCCATGCCTTTCTTATTTCCAGTTGATCTCACTTGTACCGACCCGGCTTGACTATTGGACCCTCTCTGGATAACGACCCCGGCTTGCCTCTGACTACCCGCACTTCTCCATCTCTGACCACGCCTATTGGACACACTACTACCCCACCGGTTCCAACCCCTGACCACGGCACAACGGGCATCTACTACGCTGATGGCTCCGCCCAATGACCTTGGCAAGTATCTGGACTAACCCACTCTCTCCAACCAAGACACGGCTACGTTGACAATCCACTTCCCAGGCGTGCCCCCGCTGCTGTGGGTGCGCAGTTCTATACTTTACCACCTCAGTACCAGGGTCCTGCCTTGTTCGTGGTGAGCGCAAGCGTTACAGAGCTTAATTAGCTCTTCTCCGTGTTGACCAACCAGCCATGATGTGAAATTAATTCAGTCACCTTTTGGTTTTGGAGTCATAGGACTCCGTCCCGTGCCTTTATCACAATTTCGTCCAGGTAGTGCAAAATTTGTATTCCTTCTTTCCTTAATTCGGCAAATAAGTGTTAACACCTTTGTGAATATTCTTGGTGACGTAGAGGCCGAAGGGAAGAGCTCTGAATTTGTAGTGTGCTACTCAAATCTCAGATACAGCTAAACCCCGTTATAACGCTCCTTGGGGTCCACAACCCCAAGACCGCGTTACAACCGGCATCAGCTCTCGAGCCTCCTCATTACAGATTTGATTCTCCTCCATTGTGCCGCCTTACCAGTGCTCTTCCTGCTGTCCATGTGATCATATCTTTCTGCTCTGCTCATCGCTCTGCTCTCTTGCCATTTTTTTCAAACATTCTATTCAATGCTTTATTGACTACCAGACACAGACACAATTAAACATTAATACATTAATACATTTTGTACATTAATACATTTTGTACATTAATACATTTTGTACATTAATACATTTTGTACAAAACACATGCAGGGATTGAACTCAGGACCTTCTGATACCAATGCCTTGCCTCTTACCTCTACACCATAGGCTTGGTGCCACAAGACATAACCTATAAATATATTTATCTTCTACAACAGTGCCACAGGGTACATGTCAATGTTAAATCTTAAGTCTATTTCTAGATGTCTATGACATCACACAGCTTCTCTGGTGTAGTGGTAGAACTCTTAACATATGAAAGGGTCCTGGGTTCAATTCCTGTATGATATGATATGGTATAATATAATTAAATGTTTTAATAAATTATTATTTTAATTATATTGTATAATTTATAAATAATATATAATTATTATTATTCTTTATTAAGTAATAATTATGTATTAATAATTATGTATTAAGTATTAATAATAATTCTATATTAATAATTATTTATGAATAATTATTAATTAATAATACTATTATTAATTATATTATGATTAATAATTATCATTAACAATTAATACTTTTTACTAATTAATAGGTATTACTAATACCTAATAATTATTAATACCCAATTAGTAATAATTCAAACTTAATTATTAATAAATCTTATTAATACTTAATAATTATTAATAATTTATACCCAATACCCAATTAGTAATAATAATTATTAATACTTAATTATTAATTACAATTATTAATACTTACTAATTATTAAGTATTAATACGTTTTATTAATAAGTATTAATAATTATTATTAAGTGTTTAGTAATAATTATTAGTTAATTAACTGTTAATAATAATAATAATTCATAATCATACTTATTAATAATACATAATTAATCATAAAGAATGATTAATAATGAAT
Source organism: Ascaphus truei (assembly GCF_040206685.1). Classification (NCBI taxonomy): domain Eukaryota; kingdom Metazoa; phylum Chordata; class Amphibia; order Anura; family Ascaphidae; genus Ascaphus; species Ascaphus truei. The sequence goes on from NC_134484.1 coordinate 139,883,035, forward strand.
TATTAATAAAGAATTATTATTAATACATCATTGATTAATAAATAATTATTACTTAATAAAGACTAATAAATAATTATATATTTATAAATTATACAATATAATTAAAAGAATCATTTATTAAAAAAATTAATTATACCATTTCATACAGGAATTGAACCCAGGACCCTTTCATATGTTGGTTAAGAGTTCTACCACTACACCAGAGAAGCTGTGTGATGTCATAGACATCTAGAAATTAACATTGACATGTACCCTGTTGCAATGGTATGATGTCATGCGGCCGTGCATGAGCGTTCTCTGTGGTACTGGTGTGCTCAACCAACGATTTGCAGCATAGCTTTCTGGCAGCCCCGAAACAGCAAACTCCTTGGAGGAGCGCAGACGTCCGGGCTTCAGTGGGAGAGAGGGGCGGATAACTCCTGTGGATCAACTACTAAGTAGTCATGTAAGCCCCTTTTCTACATTACGGAAAAATACTAGCCTCTACCTCAGCTAGGTAGGACAGGGGGAAAAAAGGGGGAGGGGAACTACCTGGGGAGGAAAGGATGGGCTGTTTATGGTCCTACCACAGGTAGATTTCTGTCCTATCTTAACTAGAGGGTGGAACTTAAAGCTGCAGTTCAGTCTTTTTTTTTATTTATTTATTTTTTTACTTCAGTAGTTTCATGTGGGCAATCTCTAATTACCTAAAGAACTGCATAGCTGCCGGTCAATTCGGTCTCCGTCTATTGATCGGCAAAGTTTGGCGACATCTTTAAATATGGGGAATGTAAATCGTTGCTATAGGAACAAGCATGCTTGTTAAAATAGAATACAAGAAAATTGGTCTTTCAAAGTTGTTTTTTTTAAAACAGAAAATGCTAAAAGTATTTTTTCTTACTACAGAACTGATTTATTAAAAAAAAACACACATGCAGGATATTGACTGAACTGCAGCTTTAACCCATTGGTGACAACCAGGAAAACTTGCTGCCAATTAGTAAAATGGAGAAATTAGCTTGAGCAAGAAGTCTTCCGCAGAGTTGAGGAAGCCAATCACTTTATGGAAAAGCCGTGCTGTAAAAAGGTCTCCTGCAAGCTACTAAAGCGTGCTGGATTCAAGTGCCTACTTTAAAGAGACACTAGTAGTGTGCACAGACGACAAAAACTTTGTCAACGGTGTCCTTCTCAATCATGACTACATATTGTGGTCACAAACCGATAAAGAAGGTAGCAAGTCTCTGTACTCCTGAGTACCAGGTAATTGCCCAAAGGCAAAAAACAGAAATCACTGGTGGAAGTGGAAGTCGCCTGGGAAAATGCTCCAAATTGCAGCTTAACTCGGGGTTCTCTCTCCCTCCAGCCATTCACTTGAGCCGCAGTGATATCGAGAGTGGAGGAACTAACTTCTGCCACGGTGAGCCCTAACTACCCACAAACAGGGGAGGGGTGTAACAGGGTGGATCCCCTGTCACATAGTGAGACAGGGAAAACATGATACAGCACTGAGTACAGCACTGAGGAGGTTAATTCTAAAGCAGGCTGCCTTAATTGATCTCCACAGCTGCCTCGTTAGGCCTTTATAAAACCTGCAGGGACCTCTCTCGGATCCAGGAAACTTGCTACTCCTGGACTACGCAAGAGGGATCACTCTGCAGCTTCGACCTACTCCTGCCAAATAGATTGTAATATGGTTTTAAAACCACTGACAAAACCTGTATAACCTTTTTCAATAATTAAATTATCCTTTCAGGTCTCTGGGGTCTTTCAAATTCATCCAAATAGAGTCATCATTTCTTTTACATCTATTTTTCAGTATTTTAGTCGTGCAATGTAGTCACGTAATTTGTTTTCTAAAGAACACACGTTTTCAGAACAAGATATTCGTGGAAACCAATTATTAATCACACAAGCAGAGAAAGCTTTAATATAAGTACATGTATCACATTTGAAAAATTAGGACAATCCGGAACAGACACAGGCAGGCCTAATATAGTAGCAGTCACAAAGTGTGTAAAATACTTATAAAAAAGAAAAATCTGCGCTAAATGGATCAAGAAAGTGCAATAAATGAGTGTAAAATACGGTGAGAGTTTGTTAGAGAAAATAAATGTGTGATATTGTAAAAGTGGAAGCATCCTATTGTACAGCTATTTTTAACAAGAGCTTTACCATTATCAATGTGTTAATTAATGAATAGGAAGAGCTTAAAATAGAATATTGGCAGTCGAATTACAATGCAAACTTGACCTTTAAAAAAATATCACAAGGATTCTGTTGTAGACAAAGGATTTAAACCCATGACCTTATTTTACCCTTTACACTGTGAAACTCCAAATGTTTGAAACCACCGTGTTCTGCATATAGTGTTGAGGAAACTGCCAAGTACCCTTTCTCCCAAGAGAGATCAAATTGGATTCTCTTTTTTTTTTTTTCTGGTGTGATACATTCTTCTGAGCTACATTAGTTCCTTTGCTGCATTAATGAAGATTTAGAAGCAGTATTAACCATTTGCTGTTGACGACAAAGTTAAGAAAGCAACAAACCATCAAGTTTCTGGTCACGATTTTAGATGGTAAAATCTTGTTCCAACTCTATTATATGTTGCTGGATAGCTCAACTTTTCTCTTTCCTGGTTGAGAAAAGGCCTGGGAGCCACTCTTTGTCTCACTATAGTTGTTAAACCAAGTACTATAATGGATCCGTAACAAAGATCATTTGCAATGAATTGTGTTTTTTCATCAAGTGGCGCACAAAGGACAACACAAGTTAAATAGGAGCAGAATACTAAGTCTGTGCTTATTTAGAAGGCAAGAAATAACTTGAAAGGTAGATTGAAATGTAAACCACAGTGTTTGCAGAGTGCGGGTGTCACCAGCAATGATACAGATACACTTTATCCTCTTCAACCATAAGTGACACTTTAGTCAGAGTATTTGTGACTTGAAGCTGTAATAAATAAGCAATTCATTGGCCGTGTGGTAGACTGGACCTCAAGGCAGCACTTGGGTAGAGGTGGAGACCAGAATAACACCTATGTGCTTCCCTCTGCATCCTCACAGGGAGCAGACCGTACAAAAAGGTACTTACATTAGATACCATGGGCCTGAGGGAATGATGGGTAGTTATGGACCTGGGGGTGGGGGGGTGTAGTTATGAACAGACGGAGGGGAAGTTATGGACCTGGGATGATGGAGGAGATATGGGCCTGGTGGGTATATAGATAGGGCCACAACAGAGAGGGTAGGGGGTGGAGAGGCCGAGAAGTAAATATGTTTAAGGAAAGTTAATACCTAAAGCTTCTAACCATTAACCCTCGTAGTGTCAGCGGATACTATATTGATTTAACCCTCCAGTAAACTGTTCGATAAATTGACATATATAGATTTTATGTTTTATGATGCAGATCGCCAAAGATCTGCTTGTGATTTGAGGATAGAACAAAATGGCTGTTATTTTGTTTACTGCAACGGATGTTTAAGACTCATTATATGCAACAAAAAAGAAATATGGAATAAATATGTCCACTTGTTCTTTGGTTTCATCCTGAGCAAAAAACGCCAGCCTACTTTGCTTTCACACCAAACATTATTAGAGGTGTAACCTTTCAACAGACCTGTGTTTTTCCTGTGGATCCCCGGCTGTTTAATTGCGTTGCAGCCAAAAACACGCCTATCTGTCTTTTTCCTGACATTAAATAATAATTAGAGTAGAAATCCTTGGATTGCAGCGGTGCACAGCAAAGTGAGTGAGAGGGGACCAGCAAGGTGTGGGTTAAAAAATATTGTTTATTGAAATCACATGGTAACGGGGACAGACACTGAGTTACCATGTGATTTCAATAAACAATATTTTTGCAATCCAAGGATTTCTACTCTACACTACTTCTGAGCGTGATGCACGCACCATGAGAAGCTGCCACTCGTGAGTATTGTTTTTCCCCCTTCAATATGGGGATTTGTTGACCGGGAACAGTGCTGCAGTGAGGATTTCATGCCCCGCGGAGTCACACAAGAATGATGGTATGTTAACCCTTTACCAACTCCAGCATATGGGCAGTCATACATTATAGTACAATCACTGCACTCAAAACACTGGGTCCAATACTCTCTCTTTTGGCTTTATGTGCTGCTGCTCTCACCATGATATGTGGACTTTTATATTCAAGTTTGGATTTCCATTGAGTCCGAATCAGATTGAGCACTGTTGTTGGGACTTGTGCCCCAAACTACCTATTAAATAATAATTACTTTATTTCCCAAATTGGGCATGTCTCAACTTACTCTAATGATTTTTTCCCCCTGAAAAATAACAAAATAGAAAGACAGAAGCAAATCCTATTTTAAGTGTGTTTCTCGATGTTCCTTTTATAGAGGAAGGAATAAGAATCCATCTTCCTGAAGCAAATATTCAACATTGTGGATTTCAAAAGAAATAGATCCTACTAATTTAGATTACAAAATCTTTGGGGGCAGGGAAATTATGTACCTAGAAATTATAGGTATTATGCATCAGTGTCCCAAATGCAAGGGTGGAGCAAAAGACTGTAGCAAACGTAACAGAGAAGATCCAGTTGAAAGCAATTGAGAGATGTTTCTTTGACAAATCTAGGGTTATTGCTTTGTCCCACTTTTGCAAGCAGGAGACTTGGATACATTGCAGTATATGGGTTGGGCATATAGAGGGCAAACACTAGACACACATCAAAGGAATAGTTCTTTTCGATAAACTGTTCACACCAATCATCTTGTCCAGGGGTGCGTAAACTGGGGGACGCAAGATTTTCTTGGGGGAGGGAGAGGTCCCTTTGGTTTCTTTAGGAATAAGGCTGCGTCCATAATGCAGGATACAGCGCAAGCTATGTAGCTCGCACCAAAACAAACACTATGATGCCAACGCATATGCGCATAGTGCGAGCGCATGCACATGCGCTACAGGGAGAGCGGCACTTTGCAATATAAACAAGTTTGTATTTCAAGCGCGAAGCCGGGACGCCTGAGAGCGTGGAAGCTAGCGCGTTCCACTATGGACGCAGCCTAATGAAGAATTTTAATTTAATCACGGTCTCTCAATGGGGAAGTGCATGTCTATCAAGTGTTTACGCAAGTGCTAACCCACCCAGCACCTGTGAGAGGGCTCCTAAAGATAAGAAAAAAAGATAAGAGACAGGGAAGGTGGGTGTGGGGTGTGGGCATGGCCTGTGCATACTATTGTTCAGCAGATAGTGACATTACACAAAAGGGAGAAGGTAGATGAAAATAAAACCCCATCCCTTATTTCAGCTTGCCTAAACATGTCACTACAATTAGTTAATTTGTTCAAAGTAAAGGTTGCAGTATATTTTATATGGGAAATTACATTTAAAAAATGCCCATTTATGTTTTTTCATTAAAAAAAGTTGTTATTCAGCCACCATGATCTTCAAACCTGTTAAAAATGTATAGATTTAGTGTACAGATAAATGTATGAAGGTGCTAACATTCACTCAGTTTCAGCACTTGGTTCCCTGCAAAAATAGGCATAGATTCACTAAATTCTGTTAAATATTGCACCCGGTAAAAATGTAAGGTTGCACTTAAAAATTTTGAAAGCATCACCGTATTCACAAAAAAAGTATATATAAATGGGTGATAAGAAAAATGAATTACTGCATAGATGCTGAATTTAACAGTAAAAGTAAGCATTAAACAACTCTAGCGATGGATGCAATTCTCAGGGGGGTGAGGGGGAACGTTGATGTCACACCCTCTAAGGCACCTACCACCACATCCACCTCTCCCCATCCCCTAACACTCCCACCTCTCATATCTACAGGAATGACTTACCCTGTACGACCCCATTAGCCAAACCGCTATTATTATCATCCTTTATTTGAGAAGCATCAACATTCTGCATCGTGGTACAGTGAGGGTACAGTGTGACATCAATTACATAAACTGAATGACATACAAATAAGGACAGACAAGCGCAAGCAGATACAGAAAGACAATGAGTGAGTGCCCTGCTCCTGAGAGTTTACAATCTAGAGCGAATAAGGGGCAATGTTGAAACAAAAAGGTAAAGTGGCTGTTCATTGTGGGACCAAGACTACATCAAGATGGAGTATGCTCTAGTCGCACCGCTGGATCCATTAAGGTTTGGGAGTATGGATGTTAGGGGGTTTTAAGATAGCATGGAGTTTGGTCCAGCTGCACAGCTGGTGCAATAGTGTTGGTGGGTGGATGTTAAGGGTATGACAGATAGGCTTCCTTTAAAAAAAAAAAAAAAAAAAAAAAGAGAATGCTTGTCAATGTCTGAAATCTGGGGGAGAGTGCTGGTATGTGGAAGGGAATTCCAGAGAGGGGGCAACACGGGAGAGGTCATGTAGGCGGGAGTGAGGAGGTGATAAAAAGGCTGGAGGGGAGGCGGGTGTCCTGGGCAGAACGGAGGATGCATTTAGGGATATATTGGGAATGAGGGCAGAGATGTAAGGGGGGAGGAGGGGGACAGCATCGTTGAGAGCTTTGTATGTCAGAGATACGGTTTTAAATTAAAAAAAAAAAATAGAGGATATGGGAAGCCAATGTATGGATTTGCATAGTGGAGCAGCAGAGGTGCAGTGGTGAGTGAGGTAGTCTGGCCACAGAATTTTGGATGGATTGAAGTCAGAAGAGGCGGACCAGGGGTACTTTGCTGTTGTCAAGGCAGGGCATGATATTTGAGTGAAATACAATTTTTATTGCGAGTGAGAAATTGGCATATCCTAGCAATGTTTCGGAGGTGAAGGCGGCAGAACATAGTGAGGGCTTGAATGTGAGGAGTGAAGGAGAGGAAAAGACGAGGCTCAGCGAGGGGAAAAAAAATCTGTGTAGGGATAACAGTGATGGGGAGGGGGGGGAAATTATTCTGTTTTGGACATGTTAAGCTTCAGATTACGGTGGGACATCAGGCACAGATTGCAGATAGACAATTGGTGACATGGGACAAGAGGGGGAGAGGTACATTTGGGTGTCATCAGCATAAAGATGATGCTGAAAGCCAAAGGATTGTATTAGTTCACAGAGAAGGGGTTATAGAATGAGAAGAGCAGAGGGCCAAGGACAGCCTTATGGGACCCCCACAGAAAGAGGGAGGGAGAGGCCATAGAAGAAAACACAAAAAAGAGCGGTTGGATACGTAGGACTTGAACCAGAAGAGGGCTGTATCACAGAGGCCAAGGGTGTGCATGAGAAGGGGGTGACAAACAATGTAAAAGTCAGCAGAGAGATCTAGGAGAATTAGTAGGGAGAAGTGACCCTTAGACTAGCTGTGAATAGGTAATTGGTCACTTTTGTTAGTGCTGTTTTGGTGGAGTGTACAGGGTGGAAACCAGACTGCATAGAGTCAAGCAGGGTGTTGTAGGAGAGAAAGCAAGTAAAGCAATTGTATACAAGCCGCCCAAGCAGCTCGGAGGAAAAGAGAGAGATAGGATGGTAATCAGACAGAGGCTGGGTAAAAAGAGGGTTTCTTTAGAATGGGCGTGCTGAGTGCATGTTTCAAGGAAGAGGGGAATGTGCCAGAGACGAGCGAGAAGTTAAAAAGGCGAGTTACGGTGGTGCTTAATGTGACAGAGAGGGAGCTGAGGAAATCAAAGGTGGCATGTTGTAGGGTGGGATAAGGAGGAGCACAGAGACCTTTTCAGTTAAAGGGAAAAAATGGATTTCAGTGTCCAAACTGAGTTAGGTGTTGCATGTGCAACATGACCTGAAAAGATGCCATGTCTGATGGACGCAATGTTATCTGATAAGTAGGTGGCAAGGTCTTGGACCATGACAGTGGAAGGAAGTGAAGGTGCAATTGGTCACAGAATGGGAGTTAAAGGTGGCAAACAGGCATTGAGGGTTAGAGGACTGAGTTAGTACGAGAGAAGAAAAGTAGGTTTGTTAGGCAAGGTAAGCGGTAGGAGGAGGAATTTGTAATGAAGGAAATCTGCTGCAGCTCGTGATTTCCTCCAGTGACTTTCCCCAATGCGTGACCGCTTTTGGATGTAGTGGGTGGAGCTTGTGTGCCATGGTTGCGATTTAAGTTGTTGGGGGCGACGTGTGGTGGCAGCAGCAGTTTTGTCTAGGGTTGATGAGAGTGTGCTGTTAGCATAGAGAGGTTGCCAAGTCTGGGCAGGAAAGATTACGGATGGGGGAGGAGAGGTTGTAAAGATGTTGAAAATTAGAGAGGGTCTAGGAGTAGGGGTGCGCAAACTTTGTGCGCTGCGCCCCCCTTACCTAAAATCCGGCGTCAAATGACGCGCATGGTGACGTGACATCATGTGACCTGCGGTGTCATTTGGCACGCGTTGCCAAAAAGACAAGGTATAGGAGACACTGCAGAGGCCTCACGCGATCTCATGGCACTTAATTTAAATGCCGTGGGGAAGAGCGCGGGGCCTCTGCAGCCACCGCGCCCACCCAGAAAAATATTATGCCCCCCCCACTTTGCACAACCCTGGTCTAGAGCCTGTAGGTTTCTGTATGTGTATGTGGAAGTAGGTGCTGTGGAGGATGGAGAGGGTAGAGTGAGGCTAAAGGTTAGGTGTTGATGATCTGAGAGAGATAAGGGAGTGTTAGAGACAGAACAGAAGATATCAGATCAAGGATGTGTCCCTTACAGTGAGTAGAAGAAGAGGTCTCCACTGGGAGAGACCATAGGAGGAGGTTAAAGAGATGGGGAGCTGAAGTGGCATTGGGATGGTCTATAGGTTTGTTACCTACTGTCATCCTGGGAGACGTTATGTCAGAAGTGAAGAAGCCAGGCGGCAAAGTTGTCAAGAAATTGAGTAGGTCCAGGGGAAAGATAGATGACAATAGGAACACAAAAGGGAAATGAGGGAAAAGACATGGACAGCGTGGACTTCAAAAGGATGAGAAGGAGATCGAGGGGAAAGAAGATATGAGATGAAATGTGCAACATAAGAAAGTAGTATGCCAACTCCACCACCCTGTCTGTTCCCTGGTCTAGGGGTGTGACTGAGGGAGAGGCCACATTGGAGGGTGCAGCATGAGTGTGTTCCACTCTAATCATTGTGAAGTGATAATATGGATATGTTTAAAATATAACTTTTACTGGATGTGGAATAAAAATAATATAAAAGGCTCGAAGATGTACACAATCTTATTAGCTACTATATACAAAAAAAATAATCTAAGTGGATCAGAAGAGAAAGTGAATCATAACTTTAATTGAAGAAAATATATACAGCAAAAGTGACCGAATACAAAAAGTGAATTAAAATTAAGTAGGGAGGGTGTCAACTTTAATCCATATCTTTAATTAAATACTGAGACAGAGAGAAATGTTGTTGCAATAGACCAGGAATGGACAACTCCAGTCCTCAATGGCCACCAACAGGCCAGGTATTAGGGATAGCCCTTCTTCAGCACATATTCTGAAGCAGGGATATCCATAAAACTTGGCCTGCTAGTGGCCCTTGAGGACTGGAGTTGGCCACCCCTGCAATTGACTGTATCAATGGCGTTAAACTCAGGCAATATTACAGAAAGTCAATTGATCAATAGTAGAGGTGCACACTATTATTATACATATTAAGTACCTTTTTAATATTAAATAGTACCTTTTATAGATTAGCAGATAGAATGTGCTCAGGAACAAACCATTTCATAGCTTGCTGTGCTGTTACATAGTTATCTCCTATTGTTCAAGAAAAATTGTATTTACTGTATACATTGTTGTCGAGTCGTCAACAATTGATCACAAAATGGAGGTCCCTTGAGCCAGAGCCAGTATTGACGAAACATTGCTAGAATCGAATGCTAATCTATGTGCCTAGGTCAAGTGACTTGTCGGCTGAAAGTGGAGATCAGGGTGCATAGAAGCTGGCATCCTCGCTGTCCTAGACTAAAAAAGGCTGACCAGTTGTATAGGTATTTCTAAGATGCATGTCTAAGCTAAATTCAATGTTAACCAGCTCTCCGCTCTGCTACCTGTACCCGCCCGCTACCGGCGTCACTGACAAGTGACGTCACTAAAAACTGATGCGCGTCTCATGTGGAGTCACTTCTTCCTGGGTGAACGGAGGTGGCTCCGAGGAGGGGATTACATAGCAATGTCTTACTATAGTAACGATGTGTAGTCATGGAAATCCTGATCTGATGCGTATACTCTGCCATAGTCCCTCCTCCTCTATGCTTCTGCATTGCTACAGAGGATGTCTTTGGCAAGATTAACTCCTTAGGCTTAAGATAGCATTTCTTTATATCTCATCCATCTGTTGGATAACTGCATAAGTAAATTCATCTGTCCACTGATTTACCAATATTTGATTCCTGATCATCATTGTTTGTTATAAGTGGCTATAAATTGCTTGTCATTAACCTCAAAATCCCTCTAAAAACAGTTGACAACGTAAAAACATAATTTCTGTCTTCCGTTATCTATTTACAATAATTTTGTGATTTTCTTCTATTTGTTTAAGAACGCAACAATCCAGTATTGTATTTCTCAATAATAGAGACGGTCAGGTTAAGGATTTACAACCCTATAAAACATAACATATGTTTATGTTTCTCCTTTGGAATCTTACATTGGGATGTATGCTGTTAGTTGAGGTTTGTAGATCTGTGTTAACATTGCTAAATCGACAGGGAAAATTCAAAACCCTCATTCAAACCCATTGGGCTCAAAGTTTTCAGAGGATGTACCCGTATTGACTCCCGCTTCAGTAGCTGAAAACGCTATCGCCTGGCCTGCCTCATAGACGTGCAGCCTGTTGGTCGGTCGTGCGCAGTATGGACGCCGCCTTAGAGTTGCCATCACGCATCTCATTAACATGTCAATGATACCTAAAACTAATACTGACACCCACCCTACCTAATTAATTCGCTTTTTGTATTAGGTCACTTTTTGCTGTCTATATTTTCTTCAATTAAAGTTATGATTCACTTTCTCTTCTGATCTACTGGGATTTTTTGATTATAGTAGTTAATATGATTGTGTACATCTTCAAGCCTTGTATATATTTTTTATTCAACATCCAGTAAAAGTTACATTTTAAACATATCCATATTATGACTTCACAATGATTAGAGTGCAACATTAGTAAGTTTTCTTCTTCCATTTTCTTTGCCTGAGGTCATGACTTTGCATGAAGCTGTGGTGTTTCCAGTTGGCATGTGCAATGCACGAATCGGCAGATGTGTGACTTTTGGCTGCTGTCGAAAACATGCCGCATTTGGCAGTGCCAGGGTGTTGCAGAGGGAATTGGAGAGGAAGGTGTGACGAGTGTGTGCAGACAAGTGTTGGGAGAGACTGTGGTAAATGAAAGTTGGGGGAGTGTGTTAATGGTGCAGACGAACAGGCGTGGAATCAGTGTGGAGAAGTGAGCTCACTGTAGGCTGCCTAGTGATATCCTTGTGTAGATAAAATTGCAGAAGGATCCAGTCTCCAGTCCACCTCCCATCTAACTATATATTCACTTAAAGATGATCTCTTTGGATGCAATGCGTCCTTGGACTAATTTGAAATATATACATCTGAACCATCACATGACCTCCACCCTATAAAATCTGCCTATTACAGGCTGGACATTTAGCAAACAACACAATTATGGATCAAGCATTCTATCCCCTAACATACCAGAAATCAACAAATACATTAAGGGAGGGGTGATTCTTGTTCACAGGGGGTTGACAGATGATTCTAATGAGGTAAGCAAGGTGAATACTTGGATGAAGAGATAATGCAATTAGTTCCATGTCACAGCAGTTGAAGTTATTGTCTTGCATGATGTACAGTATATGTGTGATGAATTAGCAGGATACTGCAATGCCCACATTGGGACCAGCCAGGTTCATTTAATTGGTGAAATCATGCAGAAGACTCAGACAGTGACAGAGTGCCACACCCTCAGCTCCCTTTTCTGTAGTGATGTCACAGCATATGGCAAAGCAGGATCTGCACCATTCTCATTGCATCAACAATGCACCCTGCCCAATAGCTCAGACTATGGATTTGAAGCAGTAATGAAACAGCAGATCTACCATGCAAGCTGACATCAACATACATTTTGTGGATGTGAAATATTTTAACAGACATGAGCAGCTAGCTATATTTGAGATAGGGTGTGGTTATGATTAACACTTGTTCCACATTTTGTCATGGTGTCCGTATTGCTTTAACATCATATTGACTTAATGTAGAGAAGTTTAAAAATATTCAGAGAAAAAGCCCATGTAGTCATGGAAATCAGAGCAACCATCTCTTCATATAGCCTGTGTGTATGTATCCGTGATTAACATTACGTGCACTATTTAGTTCTACTCCCTCAAGGTTTCTTCATTTACATACAGGAGTGGTACATTTTGCTTTCATTAAGTACCTCTTCACTGAGCACAAGTTTATTTATATTTGCTAACCAGCTATTCTGGGAAAACAGCCTGTACAAACCATGAATTCTCTCTAAAACTGCACAGCATGACTAAGATTTCACACTTGGTATTATAGCAAAGATAAATTACTCTTTTCATATTTTATACCCATCTTTTACGATATGAAAGGTTAATAGATAACACAAACGCTTACAAAGAATACTGCACGCAGGCAGATGTTTATTTTACATAGTATGACCAAAATATGTAAACAAAGTGAATGTCTTGCATAATACAATAAGGCATATAATCTATTTTTCTGTTATCCAAAACATAGACAAAAATGTGCAATGTCCTTCACAAATCATCATTTTGTTTATAAAATCACAAGTAATCCCATGTCAATGTAAGAAGGGGATCTGAATAAGTTAAAATTGGTTGATGGTCTTTAGGGTCAACATGAGCTGGGAAGGGGTTGCAAAGGTTAACATGAACTGGGGAGTGCTTCAGGGACCAACACAAGTTGATATGGAATTAGCAGTCCAAATGTGTCAGAAGTCTGTATAGTCAACAGAAGCTGGGGGCTATGTGCTCAGTATGTTCACAGAGCACTGCAGGGGACAACATAGGCTTGGGTGCTATGAAGACTAACTTAAGCTATTGTAAGCAAGAGCCAACACAAGCGAGAGAGATGTGGAAAAAACAATATTCTGTTCATTCATTAGAATTAGAAGGAACCAAAGTACTAATGCTACTTGTGATTTAAAATATCTTGCTTTAGATTACAGATTAAAGATAAAGCAGCAAAGCAAATTAAATTTTTGAAGTTGGTGGTACAATTTTCAGCTGACCAAGGACACACCACCACATTATTGTGTACCAGTAAAAACATGAGCTAAAATACATCAGAAGAAAATCAAACAGACTTATTAAAACATGAACTATTGATGGCAGCTTTTTAAGCAGAATTGCAATTTAATGTAAAATAAGATTGCACATATAAAAACATTCCCATGTCAATGCAAGTGCACAACTTGTTCCATCACCCAGCCTGATGACTACAATAAAATACTGTAAACTTTGACAGTTCAAACATGTCAAGAGATTTAAATATGACATGCATCGCTTCATCAAAAATACAACAGGGGAGTAAAAATAACATCTTCCCTGTGCTCACGTCCCACAAAGTAATGGATTTTAGTTGAAACAACACCCTCTCCTATTACTCTCATTGTCCATCTATCACAAACTCACCAGCTTCGCTTTCAACCGCGTCCTCCAAGAGAAGCCCACTGAGCAGCAGGAGCAGCAGCTATGAGAAAGCTGGCAGGGACCTTGAAGGTTTTGTAGGGAAGATGCCAAGCTGAAGAGACTGGGAGCGCTGGCACTGCAGAGGTCCAGATCTCCAATTTACTATATCACCACACCCACCGCATTGCAGAACCCACGGGCTGGAGATGCTCACACGCTGCTGGAGAGCAGCTCAGTGACCAAGATCACAGCACACACTACACCCCATAGAGAAGTGGGCAACCAGCCACAGCCCCTCTCCTTATTCCTGGCTTCAGAGCATGCGGATAATATCTGGTGGGATCAGCACTCAGTCATAGAAAAAAAGGGATAAATAGCGGCGGGGAAATACGCTGATGCTGTGTTCAGTTATCGATTGGTCAGGCCTGCCAGCATTATTGAAACACATGGGAGGTCTGTATGAGCTCCCTGCGTTCCACAGAGCGTTCCATGCACAGGAAGTGCAGGACGACTGAAAAACGGTGATTGCAAACGTCAAGGTACTTACAGGGACTGAATAACCGCCTGGGATGTACACTATAATTTAGCCTGAGGAAGGGGTCAGGGAGAAGACTTGAAACGTTGCGCATTGTGCGAACAGTGTGTCTGCAGAGTAATCCCCATTGATTGTTTTATTTTGCTGGTACATTAAAGAGGAAACCTAGTTGATAACCATTAGAGTATTTTTTTCCTGAGTATTCTTTATCCTTTTTTTCTATTACTAAGTGCTGACTCAAAAAGGTATTTTGTTAGCACATCTGTGTATATTCACACTGATTGATCTTTCATTGTTTTTGGCTTTACCGATGTACTCGTCTTCATTTCATCAATGCAACCTGACCCCTTGTGCACATACAATGTAATTTTTACGAATAGTGCAATACGGTAACATGATAACAGAGCAGCCTGCTTATCAGTGTAAAGTGATAACCCATGGGATCCCAAACAAGCATATGCAAAGTAAATTATGCAGTACTTTTTTCATGCAGATTTCTCCACTGAATAATTATGTATTTCTCCCCGCTGTCCAATTCAAGGCTAATGGGTTATACTGTCTTGCAAATGACCACGGGAGTAGCATTAAGTTAAAAAAAAACGGCGCCTCGGAAAGCCCTAGATACAATCGTGCAACAATTTCTAAGATTCCCGCAGTTTGCACAGGGAGAAAATACACTGAATATTTAGTCCATGCTATTTTAAGTTTAAAAAAAATCCCTCCCCCCTGCACGAAAGAGGATTACATACCTTGGATTTCAGCAAAATGCCTGCACCCAGAGGGCTCTGAGTAGTCAGGTCAGATGGATGTGCAGTGACGAGTCAGCTGCACAGCACAAGTTGCACAGCAGACCAGATGCAATAGCGACTCCCCCCCCTCTACTGTACCCTGCTCTTCTCCGCGCCGCAGCCAATCGGACTATCAGAGTGAAGCTAACCCCACCCATGGAACGGGAAGCCCACCAAATCACCGCCATGACAAGGGGATGGTAGAAGAGGCATCATCTCACATCACTGGCATAGAGGCAGAATGGTAGCAATATCTGACTAGGTATGTCTGGGCTGGTGCAGCCGGGAGCTGGTTACTCTCAGGAGGGATGACCCCATGATTTACACCTCCCATACACACCAAATGCACTCACTCTTTATATAATGTAGAGACACCCATAAAGCATTCACTGCCATCACTATATTTAGATGCCTATCTGTATGGATGATTTCCACCACTTAAATGAATCATCTTGTATTCTTCCCATAATTTGATATAGCTTTTTAGTGTCAAGTGTGACTTGACACATTACCTGCACTATGTCTGATCAAAAAATAATTATTGGGCAATCATCTTTGAATGCTTATTCTTGAAACATCCACAGGGAATTATTGCACAGAAACAGTAAACGAAGTCGGTTTTCTAAAATAAAACCCATTTTCTTTAAAAACAAGGTGGAATTATAAGTATGTAAATTAAAAAATTAAAAAATAGTACTATCCTGCATTCTAGTACAATCACACTTGGAGAAGCAAAACTAAACGGTAGCCCACTTCCAGATGTCATTATTCTCCCTGCCTATGTTACTTCAAGATCTGTGCCAGGTTGGACTTGCACAGACATTATTTACTATTATGTTTTCAGGACTTTTCCAATTATTGTCTTAATCCAACTCATCAATTTTCAAAAGCTCCCAGTTTTGGGATTCCAGAATATACAGTAATACACATACTGATTTTAGGATAACCTCGAAAAGAATTCTGCAGTTCTTTCAATTTGCAATGATCATGGATGAGGCATAGAGCGACTCTTAGAAAATCTGGACGGTTGCCATTTTAAAACGTTTCCTCTAATAGGTTCCCAAAACAGAAAAGTACCACAACATTTTATGTATTTAATCGTAAAGAGCGACAAGTTAAGGCAACATACAGTACCAAAAAAAAAGGTAATGTAAGCATTGGAGGTGCCAAACTCCTATGTAGGTGGATTGTAAACTATGGACTAGATTTACTACGTGGGACTAACCAATTTATGAAGTGTGAATTTCAATATGTCTGCACTGTAAACGTACTTCAAATTCAAAATTAACACTTAGTAAGCAAAGAAGGAGCGGTAGCCGTGTTGGTCCTTTCTTCCATGTAGTAATAAAGGAGGGAGAGGGAGTAGCTGGTATGATACATTTTATTGGAACAAGTAGTTGATGTTAAAAGCTTTCAAACCTCTCATGGTTCTTCATACCCGATGAAGGAGCCCTAGACGCAGGGGTGAGCAAACTTTTTATGCCGAGCCCCCCTTTTTATCCATGAAATTTCTCTGCCCCCCCCCCCTGCCTGATGTAATCAAAATCACATGAAAAAAAAACCTTTATTAAACGGTATACAATGTAAATACAAATATGTCTAAGGCCGTGCATAAAGTGCCCGCGACGGCGACGTCACCCGTCGCCACTAGCGAAAGTTGTATTTCGCTTTGCGGCGGCGGCGTGGGCGACCAGGCCATTGATTGGTTCAGGGGCTGTCACATGAGGCGACAGCCCCTAAAAAATCAAATATTGCCGGCTTCAAAAAATCACGTCACGCTTACTATAAGCGCACGCGGCGGCGGCGACAATGCATTTCTTTTCGGGCGACGTCGCGTCACCGGCACTATAAGCACAGCCTAAATACTTACATACTTCAACAGCTCGCTCTTGCAAAATTAGGCTGCGTCCACGCTGCCGCTGAGAGCGGTGACATCACCAACTCTCCAAGCATAAGCACAGGGTGTCCTGCATAATTTTGCAAGCACGAGCGGGGAGGTGTTTACACTTTTTTTTTATTATTTCTGTACATTAATAGTATGATTGATATAGTGGCAGCCTACCCTTTCACTCGCAGAGGATCGCAGCAAAGCAGGTTGCCAGCGGAGGAGAGCAGGAACACAGCGCTATTGTAGGGCAGACACTGGAAGGAGGGGCGTTTGACATCACAGCGCTGGGGCATGCTCCTCCCCCGTACCTCCGAATCACGTGGCCGCCACCTGCTCTATTCTGTTTGGCCACCCGCGCGCGCAAATCTTTTTTGCCTGCGCACCCAGGTTTTTCCGCAAGCCCCCCGCGTAAATCTTACGCCCGGGCCCCCCCCCCCCCCCTCAGTTTGTGCACCGCTGCATTCAATCACAACACCCACACAATCACAACACACACAACCAACACTCACATAATCACAACCAGCACACACAACACTCAATCACAACACCCACAAACACTCAATCACAACACACACACAGACAGACAACCAACAGGCAGAGCACACACAGACACAACACACTCAATCACAACCAACACACACACTGCAGTATGTGTATGTATATATATATATATATATATATACTGAGTTAAGTTATGGTGAGTAAAAAAAGTGACAAAAACCCTCCACAGGAAAGCAAATATGCAAATATAGCTGTATGCTCATCTGCATGTCTTAGGCAGGTCTGCAACCCCGCCTTTCCCCATTATCACCCAGCATACAGCACTTCCACTGCAGCAAGGGATTCTGGGAAATGACATGCAAATGAGCACACAGTGTCACTTTTTGCCTCAATAACCATTTTTAACATGGTTCCCTATAGGCTTAAGCTTGCTGCATGGTCACAGCTTTGAGCACAGCCAGGGTTAAGGTGCATACCCAGAAAACCACCCACAGACAGCTGTTTTCTGGGTATGCACCTTAACCCTGGCTGTGCTCAAAGCTGTGACCATGCAGCAAGCTTAAGCCTATAGGGAACCATGTTAAAAATGGTTATTGAGGCAAAAAGTGACACTGTGTGCTCATTTGCATGTCATTTCCCAGAATCCCTTGCTGCAGTGGAAGTGCTGTATGCTGGGTGATAATGGGGAAAGGCGGGGTTGCAGACCTGCCTAAGACATGCAGATGAGCATACAGCTATATTTGCATATTTGCTTTCCTGTGGAGGGTTTTTGTCACTTTTTTTACTCACCATAACTTAACTCAGTATTATGGTTTGGCCTATCCCATAAGCCTCTCTTGCATCCCAGTAAAATCAACCCCACACTGATGAGACCCATCAAGGTTGAAACAGCTGTCTGTGGGTGGTTTTCTGGGTATGCACCTTAACCCTGGCTGTGCTCAAAGCTGTGACCATGCAGCAAGCTTAAGCCTATAGGGAACCATGTTAAAAATGGTTATTGAGGCAAAAAGTGACACTGTGTGCTCATTTGCATGTCATTTCCCAGAATCCCTTGCTGCAGTGGAAGTGCTGTATGCTGGGTGATAATGGGGAAAGGCGGGGTTGCAGACCTGCCTAAGACATGCAGATGAGCATACAGCTATATTTGCATATATATATATATATATATATATCTCTACCTGGTGGGTGGGGGAGGGAGTAACTAAGCCTGCTCAGGTCCCCCCACGTGCTGCTGAAAACGGGCGGGTAACAGATAGGAGGTGGGGGGCTTGTCTGTGTGCAGGGAAGGCCCCGCAGCAAGGCACCGCCCCCTCTGACACAGAGCAGGGAAGCAGCCTCAGCACGGAGCTTCTGGCCGCCCGTGCACAGCTCTGCCCGCCCCCAGGTTTCCCCACACACAGCCTGCGCCCCCCCTACATAATCTTGCGCCCCCCCAGTTTGCGCACCGCTGCCCTAGAGGTTAGAAAGCTTGTAATATATTAACTACTTGTTAGTCCAATAAAAGGTATAATACCACCTACTCCCTATGCCTCCTTTGTTACTATATTTAACACATGAAAGGCTCGCAAAATTTATGGTATAGTCTTAAAACCTTTGGTTTCTTCAATGTGGCACCCACTCTGTATTGCAGGGTGTAATGTATTTAAACTTATACAAAGTAATTTAAATGACTAGCTATTTAAATAATTACATCCAGTATTTACTTACTAAGCATCACCCATTCCTCCTATGCTGTTTTTACGCCTCAGTATTCACCACTTGCCTGAGGTAGGCATTAGGAACCATTTAAACATAAAAAGCATATGTCTCATATATAAACTAACTTCTATCCATGCAAAATAACATTCTAGTATATTCACTGGTTCCAGAGAAGTGTATAATCGTGGTAGGTTGTAATGCCTTTAATGGACCAAAATAAGAGTTTTACATCAAGGAAATTATAGTGTACATCGCGGTTGACATTTGACATCTTTTCAATGGTAATGCCACCACCAATATGGTAAAAGGGATCTATGGGGGTTTCAATAGCTCTGTGCACTTCATCTATAAAGAACACCCATGTTGGTCCAATAAAATCACACCATGCAAAATATAAGTACATAATAATTTACAGCCTCCTATTTAAATACATCAACTAAAACCCTTGATTACTAAAACTGCAACAATGAATATCAACGTTTATTCCAATGTTCTGCTATGCTCAATTTATTGCATTGCACACTTTAATTAAAAATAAAATACATCTATTGCAGGGTGTGCTAGAGACAGGTTTGTGGACCCAGGCAATAAGACTATGATATCCCTTGAGTAAATGAAACTGCACTGTCATGGCCTATTCCAAACACATTTTGAGGTGAACTGCAGTGGCTGGTGATGGTGCATTTCTAATGCATATTTCATTACGTTTTACAGTATTTCATTTTGCTCTGCATGAGAAGAAGCGAAATGCCTCACTGCTAGGACACAGGCTGCTAACACGTACAGATCCATCCCTTAGAGTTGCTGATAAATTGTGCCTTAGGTGATTACATTAAACAATTAGTATTCCTTCCTCTGTTAAAAAAATATGTATTTGTTCCTGACAATAATCCAATCAAATGTTCCAGTCTTTAATATAATGTAATCATGCTATTTTTGCCTAACGTTTAAGTCATATTAGCCCATACAGATAAAGAAGATTTTTTTCCCTATTTACTTATGTTTTTTTTTGTCAATTGGGACAATGCATTAATATTCTTTACACAAATTATGCTAAGGTTACATGATGGGCTGCAATCACCTGATGTCAGGCTAATTCCCTGCCCAAGACCCATGTGCCCTTTAAACTTTAAAAAAAAAAATGAGACCAGACAGTAGTACAGTATATGGAAATGGGTGTAAAGGCCACAGACTTATTAATTTAACATTCATCTTAAATAATCAAACATAAACCAACCTTAGCCTTCCAGCCACAAGGACTTAATCATATATATATATATATATATATTTCTATGCATAAGGACTTTGATATTGTCGTGTATGTTTTATCCTTAAACATAAGTGTGTTTTGGGCTGGTAACCAGTTTAGCTGGCCAGCCAATTAGAGAGGGATCTGCTGTGTAGTCAGTATACTAAAGAGGAGTAGGGTTTTATTTTATGATTTGGTTTTCTTAAAGGGACCGTGTGCCGAATGTTTAGTTGTTTTGTGGAGAATAAACCACTCTAGTTAAGCTTTACCCACTGTCTAAGTGTTTTACTGACCGTGCCGCGAGGCCGTCCTGCCACAATATACACACTCACATGAAAAATGTAAGATTTTAACACAATTAAACATTTTAACAATCTTAAATGCAATTTAATAATAAAAGCTTAATATAATAAAAATACTCCTAAATAAAACAAAGGGAGGGCAATGAAGGTAGATTTGAAATAACTCCCCAACTGCCGCTGCAACTCATATATAGGCTACCAACTGCCACCCACAAGCTTCAAAACCGCCTGCCTTCCCCGCGCTTCCTCAGCGACCATCTTAACTGCCGAGCTGACCAAACAAAATCAGAAAAGGCATCGCCAGTAACCAACTGATGGCAGCTCATTGCCACCTAAAAGTTTCCCTGTTTTAACCAAGTGGCAGCATCCACGTGGACAAGCTATCCCCTGGCCAAAGACCAGAGCCCAACCAAAGAAAATACTAACGGGACTGAGAGACTTTCACATTAAAAAAAGAATATATACACACATTTAAACCATCATCAAGATCAAGTATACACACATATATAAACTTTCAAGATCAAAGTATACACACATATAAAAAACATTAGGGAATAAGCGTAGGTGGTAATGAGCTGCCATCGGTTGGTTATTGGCGATGCCTTTTCTGATTTTGTTTTGTCAGCTCGGCAGTTAGGATTAGTTAGTGTTAGGACCTGCTAATGGTCATGCCTTGATGTGGCTAGCAGGCTTATAATGCTTTGGCCAAAGGGTTTAACAAAATGACCCTTTTTCAAGAGATATATAGGTATTTCACTGTGTATTTTTGTCATATTGGATGTAGCTTTGGGCTTCTTTATTTTTTGTTGTATAAATTTAGCCACGCCCACTAGCACTCCAATTGACACACACACACACACACGTATACATATATATATATATATATATATATATATATATATATATATATATATATATATATATATATATATATATATATATAAATAATCCACAGAAGCAGCCGGCACTCCACTTGCAAGTAGAAAAAATTGGGTGCTTGTCCCATAAAGCAATAATAAACCATACGATACCGTTTGAAGCACGAGATAAGGAGACAGCACTCTGGTAAGTTTGATCACACGTTTTTATATTGAAAAAGACACATAAACTGACGTTTCGGTCCCCCAGTGGGACCTTTCTCAATGTGGTGCGTGATTAGTTTATGCTATATTTATGGGTATTACATATACACCAATTGTTATTGCTAGTGTTTATTTTTATATATATTTATCACCAATGTATCTACCTTTTAATAATTACACTGGTTTGTTTTTGTTAGTTTTGTATAGCACAAAGTGCATTTATGCTAATTTAGTATTGATTATATTATGTTTCTAACATTAATATCATACTATTAGCTGTTTACCATTGTGTGTTGAATCAGCAGAGCCGTGTTTACGCCGTGTTTACGTGGACTTTGCCCTATAAATCTGGCTATGACACAACAACCAATCAGCTCCTGAGGAAGTCACGCAACGTGACGAAATGCGTAGATACGAGGTGACGTCATCTCAGACGGACGTGTGGGAGGAGGTCCTGTGTTCTCCGTTACCTTTCAGCTGCTCTGCCTGTATTTCCAACGGTGCATTACAGAAGGAAGCTCTTTTGAACACTAGAAACGCTGCAGGACTCATCACTATCGGACCACCCTCTCCTTTCCCCCACTCCTGTAGATGACGCCCCATACAGTTTCTCTCCAATGTATATGTTATTTTTTGTAAGTGTATCTCCTAGGGACACTCTCCTTATTAAATTTACCCATTTTTGTACACAGTTATGCGCTATGGAGCTTGCACTCTTTTTGTGTTTTGTTTTTTAGATCTATGGTGGGTGGCTACACCACTTTCTTTTGAAGCAGCAAGGAGCTCCTGTGGTCAGTGTATCATTGGGATTCTCTCCTCCTCTTAACCATCACAAAGTGGAGAGATTTGGACTTTATCCTTTTTCTTTGGACATTCATTGCTATTGAACTATTTAGTTGGTTACCCTTATGATTATTTGATTATCATGTTCACAATTTAGGTGTTTTATTGTTTATTTATAGTACCGTAATTTCCGGACTATTGAGCGCACCTGAATATAAGCCGCACCCACTGAATTTTTAAAAAATTATTATTTTGAACATAAATAAGCCGCACATGTCTATAAGCCGCAGGTGCCTACTCCCCCTGCACTTCACATCAACTCCCCCTGCACCTCAAATTAACCCCCCAGCACCTCACATTAACCCCCACCACATCACATCAACCCCCCCTGCACCACACATCAAGCCCCCCAGCACCTCACATTAACCCCTGAGCACCTCACATCAAGCCCCCAGCACCTCACATTAACCCCCCAGCACCTCACATTAACCAGTAAATACCTCTGCCGACCAAGCAGTAAATACCTCTGCCGTCCAAGCAGGAGTGCACGCACGCTCTAGCAAGCAGCAGGCAGGAAGTGCCTCAATGCTAGAGCGCGCTGCTACTCTGCGAGGGGGAGAGCGGGCTCGCGGGGGATGGTGACAACGGGCTCGCGGGGGATGGTGACAGCGAACTCGCGGGGGGGCGCGGGAGAGTGGACTCGGGAGGGAGGGGGAAAGCAGAAAGCCACCGCGGGCCGCACAGTGAGTACAGGCGGCCGCGTGTTGTGCAGGCCGCGTGTTGTGCGGGCCGCGTGTTGTGCGGGCCGCGTGTTGTGCGGGCCGCGTGTTGTTCGGGCCGCGTGTTGTGCGGGCCGCGTGTTGTGCGGGCCGCGTGTTGTGCGGGCCTGGTCTAATGAAAGCTTCATGCCGCCAAAAAACTGAGCACGTCACAGAATGTGTTTTTTTGAAAAAAAAAAATTGAAAGCGGGAAAAATCCATATATTAGCCGCGTCATTGTTTAAGCCGCGAGGTTCAAAGCGTGGGGAAAAAGTTGCGGCTTATAGTCCGGAATTTACGGTACTTAGTAGAGCTACTTTTTGTGTGTGTGTGATATATATATATATATATATATATCACACACACACAAAAAGTAGCGCTACTAAGTACCGTAAATGACTGCTAGTCTCTAAGCATTGAGCATTTTTTCTAGCACAGCTCCTGAGCCCTGCCAGCTAATTTCATGACTTAATCTGCTAGCTTGTCTCAGATGTTTTGGAGGTCAGTGGCCCCTCCCTCCAAAACAGCTGAGACCAGCTGGACAAAGTTACTAAAACACACAGATACCCAGTAAGCTCTAAGGAACCCCCAAAATTATATATAGATATATATTATATATATCTATATATAATTTTGGGGGTTCCTTAGAGCTTACTGGGTATCTGTGTGTTTTAGTAACTTTGTCCAGCTGGTCTCAGCTGTTTTGGAGGGAGGGGCCACTGACCTCCAAAACATCTGAGACAAGCTAGCAGATTCAGTCATGAAATTAGCTGGCAGGGCTCAGGAGCTGTGCTAGAAAAAATGCTCAATGCTTAGAGACTAGCAGTAGGCCCCTCATCCTACACGTTTCACCACGTAAATGGCTTCTTCAGGACAAGGTGAAACGCATAGGAGGAGGAGCCTACTGAGGGTCTATAAGCATTCAGCATTTTTTCCAGCACTACTCCTGAGCCCTGCCAGCTCATTTCAGGACCGAATCTGGTAGCCTTGGGAATCCTTCCACTACACATGGACCAGTGTCATATCCGGTGTCTGACGTCATGTCCTGGGTCCGACGTCACTTCCGGGTTTCACGGTGGAGAAGGGGAAGAGTCAGCCAGCCAAAGCAATACAAGCCAGGACAAGGGGTCAACCGAGGATCCCTCCCAGGAGACAACTACCCTGGCACAGCAGCTAAGCAGAGCAGAGAACATCGTGCCCTCCCCTACCCCTGACGGAAAACATCAAGTGACTGAGTGTGGAGAGGACGGTGCATCAAATACCCACGTTAAGCACATCTGCAGCAGCCCCAATATTCAGGAAAAGTCTCTGTTTTTATTTGTATATAGATTTTTGATTCATTGCATTATTGTATATTTGTGCATGCATTATCCATGCCATTGTTTTTCCTATAGAAAGGCATTTTCATTTATTGCTACCCTGCGCCTCTCTCCTTTTCTCTTTTGAGGTTAAAATGTGAGACAGCTTTAGTTTTGAAAGAACTTAGACTGGTGATGGCTTTGAGTCTCAGGTATGTTGTTCCAGTTTTTTTTTTTTTTTTTTTTTAACCTTGGGACCATGAAAATTCCCTTAGAGTCAGATCTCAGGTGATAAGTTCTGTGTGTAGAGGGTGAGGAGCTTGTTCAGATAGGCGCCCAAAAAGTATTTGAAGACAAGACAGCAGAGATGAACTTTGCGCCTAAACTCAAGTAACGGCCAATCTAGTTCTTTGAGCATTTTGCAGTGATGTTTGTTGTAGTTGGTGGACTAAGGAGCATATTGAATTGTAGAGTGTGCTTAGTTTGCTAAGGTGAGTTTGGTGTGCTGTACTATATTCTATATCCCCATAGTCAATAATTGGCATTAGCATCTGACCAGCGGGCTTAGGAAGGAATTGTTCCTATAAAGTACGCAGAGTTTGGTATAGGTTTTGAATGTCAGGGTATCAATGTGGAACCCAAATGTTAAATGGGAGTCAAACCAAATGCCCAAATATTTAAAACTAGTGATGGGCTGGGATATATTAGAGCAGGTTCTTATCTGAAGCTCCGTCATTGGTAGCTTTAGAAATTTACCTTTCGTTCCAAATAGTATTGTTAAATAGTACACTGTTTAAAAACAGTTTGTTTTTGAAATCCAATTTTCAAGTCTCAAAAAATCAGACTGAATTATGTATTCAGTACTACTATATATCCTGTTGCCAAAGCACGTTGCCTGGGAGGGACATTTGTTTCCACCCATTACTTCTCCATTCACATTCACGTCATAGCTAAAATTTGTCACTTCTTTCTTCTTAATATTGCTAAGTGTCAGAGAAGTCCCGTATAGGAGTTGAACTCGGGTCCTTCCTGCTCCTGTCTGGCAGTTCTTCCTCGCTGCCACCAGGACTTCAGATCCTGACTGCCTGAGTCTGCAGACAGCACACTACAGATCATAATGAGATAATCACTTACACCTGTCCCATTCTTCCAGCCAGACTGATATAAACCTCCCCTTCTTGTTCCTCCTTCTGCTTGTTTATACTGGTCCTTCCTGAATAGACTAGCTCGCTGCCTGGCTGCACGTTTGTTGTTTCCTGTTCCTATTTGTTGATACCTGCTTGCCTCTCGACCCAGCCTTTCCCTGCCTGCCCCAGACTTTTGCCTGTTACCTCGACTATGCCTCTAGCTGCCTGCCTCCAACCTCTGCCTGTGACCCCATCTACGCCATCACTGCTCTGCCTGTCCTGCCACTTCCAGTCACTCGGATCCACTCCACAGATGCCGTAATACTTGACACTAAGATCCTCCCTTTGCACTGTCTACCGCTAAAACTTAAATACATGCACTTACCCTCTTGAGTATCAATCATTGTAATAGTCTGCCGACAGGCCTCCCTGCTTCGTAACTTCGCTCCTCTCAACGCGTTTCATTGCTACGATGACTTTCTCAAGGGATAGTGGAGTTTTCAACCGAGGGTTTATTTCAAGGTCCGTGTAACTATGGTGATTAATTTGTGTGAATAAACACCTAGTTGATCAAATTAAAATCATGGTAATGTAGTTCCATAAGAAATACAGTATATGAATGTAAAATACCAAACATACAGGTCTTCCCTATACATTGGGATCCACAGGAACATGATAACAGATATATTACAAAATTGGTATTGCAATTAATAAAATAGCGCACATGAAGTACATTTTTGTTGTAACCTTAGTAAGGCAGGTTGTATTCAAGGCATTAGACTGACTGATGGATTGATTCAGTGTCAGCCATTACAGGAACCCAGAGAGCAGGATATTCGCTGACCGTTCACAGGATAACAGATTGATTGGCAGCTTAGATCATTCGTTTTCATTCAAGATAATCATATGCACATGTTAAAGAAATACAAACAATAAGTGCCACGAGGAATGTTGCTGAGAGCGTATTAGATACATGGAGTAGAAAGGAGACAGCCGAACAGAGCGCACAAAGTGAGGCAGGTTCTATAGAGAGATTACAGCTGAAGTCCCAAGAGGTTCAAAGGAGTGTACAGACTAGTTATGAAAACTGGGAGGAGGCATGTGCTTACTATAATTACTGCTCATCCTGAGAGAACGATGTTCACACTAATAACTTACAAAAGTATGTTATAATACTTGTTAAATAATTTCAGCAGAGCCCAATGATTTCCAGCATTTATTTTAAAAGTGAATATATAATATTACCACTCTTTAAAATCATACTGTCATTTCAGGACCATTTCATAGAAATCGACGTGCAAGTCGACTTTGTGATGTTCTATCATTTTTCAGGCACACTACAAAATGTCAGCATTCATCTTTAATGCACCCCGCAGACTACACAACTGTCATTATCGGTCTTAGCAAGCCAAGAAACTGAGAATAAAAACCGATCATTAAAAAGATTAAAGTCAGGGACATGGATAAAAAAAATATATCTATTGATATCAAAAATGTACATTTAAAATGGCTCTCCTTGGTTTAATTGCAGGGACATTGTGATTTGCGAATTTGTCACTTGGTTTGTATCTCCAATGTTGTTCCCCATTGTCTTTATAGGGAAGAATTTCAATATATCCATTTTTCAACATCAACACCATTTTGCAGTACCACTTATCTTATCAAAAGGAACCTCACTTAGAAACAATTACATATGTAGGCTACCATTTTACAGAGAGCCGGTTTCTAATTGGATGTAAGATCTTATTGTTCTTCCTTATTGTTCAGAATTGTGTCAATAAACTAGAACTTTGTGTTAGAATGATGGTTCCCTGCTAAGAAAATGAATACTTTAAACCTTTGCTAAACATATACTTTGCAAAATGTGCTTTGTCTTGACTCAGATATCATAGTTACAAGGGACCATTATCCTTTAATTATGTATTATTTTGTTGTCATTATCTCCTATAGATGTTCTGTTGCTGTAAAATGCATTATTCTTTCTCTTCCTAAACCAACTATTGTGATGTGTATTTTTTTTTTGTATCTATTTTTCCCATTAGGTTTGTTTAGAGTTTTTCTTCAACATTCCCCTGATAGTATTTCCAGTCTCTCTGGTGCTACAGGAAATAGGTTTAGCTCTTTTGCAAGCCTCTTGGATTGAGTGTTAAAAATGTTATGTTTTATATTTTAAATATATATCAGTTCTGTAGTATTCAATAATACTCTGCATTTTTTTTTTTTTCTCCTGATGCTATTTTCAACAAAAAAAAATGTTTTATGTACTGATCATCCTTTTGGTTGCTACAGCAACCATTTAGAAAATCCCACTTCCTCATTTGAAGCGGGCTCTGACACAGACCTTTTTGAGCTCTGAATTTTGGTAACAAAGTATCACAAACAGAACTGTTGCTCTGTTCCAAACAGCAGACTTTCTATTACTCTGGAAGCTGTAACAATGTGTTACACTTAGTAATATAATGTTACATATCAGCTGCAGAATTTCACTGACTGCAGCACAGAGTCAGAAGGTGGCCATTTCATTAGGCACACAATCAGGATATTTACAGATGTATAACAGGAGCACCAAGAGATTGCTATTTTAGGTAACAATGTAGAATTTTACATCATCACATGCTTTACAAATACAAATAAGAAAAGGGGGAGGGGGTACTATTGCTGCTTTAATTCATTCTGTCTACAGATTCCTTAAAAAGGGTTAAAATAGATTTGTAGAGGAAGTATGGCATTGGAAAATGCCAAATCATTTTGAAGCACTCTACAGTATAAACTGTGAGGAATATCATAGATACAATCTCTTCTGATAGTAACTCTATTGATAAAACTTTTTTTTTTAAAAAGCTGAACCTCACTTATTTTAAAGCAATATAGATTGTCTATAAGACTGCGCTTATAGTGCCGGCGACAGTGACGCGGCAAAACAAATGCATTGCTTATAGTAAGCGTGACGCGACGATGCAACGGATTGGTCGCAATCGCTGGAAGTTATCTCTATTTGATTTTCCAGCGGCCGTCGCCTGACCGTCGCGTCGCCGGCACTATAAGCGTAGCCTTACAAAGCATCAAGAGACACTTATAACATCCATTAGAACCAATATTATAGGTACCTTGTTGGACATAAAAGGCCTCATATGGCAATGAATCTACAGACTCCCCTTTTAATGGTTCTATAAAAATGTACAACCCCCCATTATTCTCACCATCTGAATCATAAAGACCTCATGGAAGATACTGAAGCACTGTACTATTTACTCTAAAGGGAAAATAATACCCATGCGAATTACTATAGGTCAGGATGAATACCTTTTAAATAGCACTTATATTGATTGGACACGGCGGATCATTATAATGTTTAGATATTTAGTGTGTAGATACGAATGACTCTTATAGAGGTTTACTTATTGCTTAAGAATAGACACGTTCAAAAATAATTGAAATAAAAAATTGTGTGTGCCGAGCACGCGTATTTTAAGTGAAACTTCTTTGTGTTTTGTCACAGAAATTGTATTTGTGATTGTGCTGTTTTTAATTAAATTAAAAATCAAAAACACTATTTCAGTTACAAAACGCTAAGATGTTTGACTTAGAACGCAGGCGTGCACAGCACACACCCCCTATTTGACCTATTTGCACTTCTATATGTACAGTATACAAACTGTGACTCTCCCCCTCTCTCTCATAGTGGTGCTGTGCCTGAGGCCTCTGCGCATGCGCGTTGTGCCGGAAGCCCAAACATCCTTCTACGCATGCGTTCTTGAGGCCTGCGCAATGCGCCAAAGGCCCGAGGATCCTTCTGCGCATGCGCCGAGGTCCGCGGCCATTTCTGCGTCATGACGTCACTTCCGGCATGCATTTTTGTGACAACCAAGGACATTTTCCCCATCAAAACCCTGTAGGTGCCAGAGAAGAAGTTTCACTTCAAAAGCACGCTCATTCCTCATTCACATTTTACTTTAGCAGTATCTCGGAAAACTAACAGAAAGACAGAGGATCAATTTAATGGATTTTAATAGCACCCTATTTCAGCTCAATTATTCTGTGTAACATCCAGACTACTGCTTTAGAGCAGTCAAATAAACCAAAATATTAAATATAACAGAGTAGCATTCTTTTGATCCAACACTGTTTTTTTAACAAAAAAAAAAAAAAAAACAATGCAAAATAACATGTTCTTCAAATGTCAACAAGGTTGTAATGTTTCAGAAGAGCAGTCGTTTTTTTCCCTAACAACCTAATTTTATCTATGTTTCCTAATGAAAGTCCAAGTGTACTTTGCTAGATTTAAGCCTGATGACAGAAACATGAATAAAGTGCCTGGCTTATCCATCATGGCTTATCCCGTTGCTGCTTGATTCTATGTCATAATGTTTCCTACAAAGAGGTTCTAGTTGTTAGATCTTCGAAAAAGAAGCAAAGGTACTTAATCCTGTATGCACTGTAGAAGGCACTACGGACGAGAGATTATTGTTTACTACCGCATACTGTAGCCAGCCGCTACATTGCCCATACTCTAAGAAAAAATACTGGTCTTCATTGCAGTGTGACCCTAATACTGGAGATTTCTGTTTCACCTCATCACTTCGCATGCAAGAGAGCTAGAAATGTAAATGACCACTTAATTAGAGCTGATGATCCGAATACTGGAAATATGAAGTTTCACCTTTTTCTTTCAAGTTCCAAGACAGGTTGTTTACATTGCTGCTCGATCTCTGTATTTATTTTGATTAGTTTCTAACGTGCAACTCACCAAAAAACTCTGTACTAGAGCATGTGTTTGCAACCACTTAGTTGTTGGCAAAGATTTTTCTACATCATAGAACTGGTGAGACATATATTATTAAATCGAGGATTGCATCCAATTGTAACTTTGTTCTTTATTTAATCAAATGCCCTTACAGTTTACTTTATATAGGACAAACAAAAAAAAAGAGCCCCCCCCCCTGAAAATTTCACGCCGCTCTGAGCAATAGTATTGTCTTAAGGGGCATTTATATGTACATAGATGTATGTAAGAATTAGGTTTATAGAATACATTTGTGTACGGTGGAAGCTATGTATCTGGCTATTTGTAAGGCTCGGGGAGACCACCGGCGTGCTCCCCACTCACCTGCACCACCGCGGGCTCCCCACACACCTGCTCCGCTCGCTCCCGCCTCCCTCCATGCCGCCCAACCGGCGCACTAATGCGCGCACGCACGATCTTAATAGTGCCGGTCTATGGCACGCACGGCGCGCACTCGGCCACACACACAAGGCGCGGGCATGCGCACGGGAGCGTGCTCCAGCCCAGTAGCCCTACCTCCTCGCTCTCACAGGTGCTCCTTACACCTGCGTTCTGCCTATCACAACTCCTGCCGGCCACACACCTCCACGATGCAGTTCCCCCATTGGACGCTCTCTCCTACTTGTGCTCAGCTGTGCCACTGGCACTTTGGCTGAGCATAGAACCAGTTACTGTTCTCATCACTCTCTGCCTCCCTAGTCCTGTCTTGTTTTGCAGTCCTGCTCCTGTGTACCGACCCGGCTTCCTTATCGACTACTCTGAACTTCTGGCGTCTGACCTTGGCTAACAGCATAGGACCTCTCCGCACCCGACCTTGGCTAACGGCATACGACCACTCCGCTCTCTCCGCACCCGACCTAGGCTAACGGCATTCGACCACTGCACTCTCTCCGCACCCGACCTTGGCTTACGGTAATATGACTACATCCCCGTCTCTCCAACCTCGGACTCGGCTAACAGTACCTGCAACTATCCGTACCTCTTCTACCACGGCCCGGCTATCCAGACCAATCTACACTCAAGACGTGTCCTCGTGGCTTGGGGGGCGCATTTCCATTCTCATCTCAGCACCGTGGTCCCGCCTAGTTTGTGCTGAGCACAGCGTAACACTATTCAATGACAAGGCATTATTGTCTTTAATATTGTAAATGCTTACATTTCTTATTTGCCACGGTTTTTATTTCTCATTCTATATTGCTCTTCACCACTACGTTTATTATTGGTGCACTGCGGGCGCTTTCCTCCTTACCTTGTTGGTGTGGCAGTGTGATTGATGTCCATCTGTGAACGTTCGTCCACAGACTTCCGGTTTACTGGATGTTTTGGGCAATTTCTCTATTGTTTAGGGATTTATATACTGGTGTTCAGTAAGTTGGCTATTTGTGACCCTGATGATCATCCGCAAAACTCAGCTTTTATATGTAGTCAAATATTTTTTGATAAATTTATAAAACAAAGTCTGCTCTGGATTTTGAGGTTTTATCCATTTGCTGCCACAGTTTGCTGAATACATTACTTTGACTGTCACTTTTCAAGGGTTGGGACAGAAAGAAACCACAGCACTGTTGTTGGTCATGAGGGATATCAAAGAACAGGTCCTCTGATGCACAGAAACTCATTTGCACACATGGCACTATATGAATAAGTGTAAGGTAAGAATACGTTATGCTTGGCTCTTCTTAATAACACTATTGTCCTCCACATTATGCACAATTAGTTGGCCTTGCGTGTGGCAGTATTTAGTTAATAAATGTCTCTCTAGGGTGGTATTTATACGTGAGGAATGTAACCAAAATAGGACTGGGTTGACTCAGAAATGGTAAACACAACTGTACTTGCTACCGTATGTAAACATAAATCATTTTAAAGGCCACTATCATCTCCCAAACAAAAGCTAAAATATGACTGAGCAGGAGTGTTCAAGGCTGGAATTGTGAGATCGATACAGAAAACGTTTCCAAAACAGATCTCTATTTTCACTCCAGGACAGCATCTGCTTCTCAGTGGGAATGCACAAACTACTGATCAGTATTAAACAATCTTGCTAGCAGCTCAGAGAAAAAAGGTAGCAAGACTTCTCAGGTTTATTGTGTTATAATAAAAGATATAGTAGTTATTAATTTAATTTGCCTACTTCATTATTTTATCCACTGTTTATTTAATTCACTATTCTAATTTGAGTGCTGGTATTTTTCTTTTTTTGTGTATGTGTGTATGTATATATATATGTGTGTATGTATATATATATGTGTGTATGTATATATATATATGTATATATACAGCGTTCGACAAACCTATACATCTGCACGCCCCGGGCGAGTGGATTTAACATCGTGGCGAGCTCCTATTGGCCCAAGCAGCACACAAGTGGTACTAGGTGGCGAGTAGATTTTTTTGTTCGGCGAGTAGATTTTTTGGTGATTTGTCGACCACTGTATATATATATATATATATGGTGGGAATTAAGATATAAAAAGCAAATGATATATATTATATATATATAATTTGCTTTTTATATCTTAATTCCCACCCCCCCCCCCCATCTCACATAAGGTCTCCTAGGGAATATACTGCTTAGGCTATATGTCTTAGGGTGGTGCGTACCTGCTCAGGGGGCCCTGAGTCTCCCACATGATTGTATAGGGGATGAACAGTACAGGCTTCTGGGGTTGAGCCTCAATCTCACTTACTGGTGCAGCGCCTCCATCTCATGCAGCCCCCAGCTGTATGGGGTGATGTATCTGCAAAAGAATGATGCTTCCCTCCTCCCAATATACTCCAATCTCAGGCAGGAGGTGTAGGTAAAAATGCAGTGTCTCTTTATTTGGTCTCTTCTTCTATTCAGCAGCACAGATCATACAGCAGGCTGTCTCCCTTCAGGATGTCCCTGAACCCAACTCCCAGCCACGGACACCGAGAGAGGTTCCAGCTCTTCCCCTATCCTCTGGTAGGATAGGAGGTATATGGTATACCCTCACTCCCCGTAGGGAGGCCTCAAGCCTGCCAGAGCCCTGGCAGCTTGGTCTGGATAACCTTGCCCCTCTCACGGTAGGGACAGACTGACCAAAATGGAAGTAGCAGCACAACAAGCGAGCTCCAGCAGACACTACCCCGTGTCTCTAATTGGGCACAGAGCCTGATGACACTGACTCACTGTTCTGCAGGAACTGGGGAAAACCCATGATTGCTCCTGGCAAACCTGCCCTTACGCAAGTATTACTGCCAGGAGGAGGGCAGACCTAAAGCCAAAGCCACACAGGGCTACATATACATAACAATAATATAAGTATACATGGAAAAACTAGATGGTATTCTCATACATGTCCCTAAACCAACATATACACGACTATATTTGTAACTTCCTAAATGGTAAATATGCAGTGGAACACAATTCCCTGTAGAATGTTTGACTGGCATATTGATTAGATGTAATTTTCTGACATTTCACACGAGAATCCTACATTTAGGAAATATAGGCTCTAGAGCAGGGGTGACCAACTCCAGTCCTCAAGAGCTGCCAACAGGCCTGATTTTCAGGATATCCCTGCTTCAGCACAGGTGGCCCAGTCATGTGCTGAAGCTGCTTTCTCCCCAATACCTGGCCTGTTGGTTGCCCTTGACCAACCATGTGTAACAGTGCAGTAAATGCTAAACAAAAGGTAAGCAATGCCACCAACACTGTATTCTTTAGGTTTGAATACTCCTGCTCATGGGCTCACTTTTAGTCTACACCACATACTGTAGTAGTTAGGTAGGTGTGTGTTTTATGTGCAATATTTTGCACTGTTACTTGTACATCATCTGTTGACAATCTGGGGTTTAAAAATCTGTTGAGTGTCATATTCTTTGGAGTTTTAGAAATGTATTCAAATTAAATGCTGGGGGATCGCATGAGGCCCCTGGAACCTCAACTTACCGGCGTCTGGAAGTGTTTCCATGGCAACGCAGCGTCAAATGACGCCGCGGGTCACATGACATGACATGGCCCGCACGTCTTTTGATGCCGCACTAAGCGAAGGGGGGGGGAGCATCGGGGGACAAGAGGCAGGAGGGCGCAGGAGCAAAAGTTTGCAAAACCCCTGCTCTACAGGATCAAGGATCAATACATAACCCTCAAGCTGCCACACTCTTCATCTGCTCAAAGGTCCCTCAAATGAGTTCCATCTCTCCTAAATCCCTCCCAATGTACCACCGCCATGAACAGCACACACGTGAGCACGTGACTTAGATATGCAACCAGGGTTAATACACACGGCTACTCTAGCCAACTCGCCTTTCTCCTACGCAAAGGTACCTCCCGTGAGTTAATATTAACCCCTACTACATTGAAAATCATTGCAAATCATATCTATCCATTTCCACCGCCGGAGGTAGTTATGCAAATATGATAAGATGTCAAATTAACATTTGCCAGGGCCTCAGGTCCCTGTGTAGTATTGAAAAAACTATGCACTTTAACCCACCAAAATCAGTTGTAGCCAAATGTGTCCGAACACTTTAATACTCTCCCCAGAACATGTAATAGTTCATTCAGAGCCCAAAGCATTACTTATTAAATGGTTTAATATATTTAAAAAATACAATGCTTAGGTTACAGAAAAGGTATTACAAAAAACATACAGTTACCATAAAATGTAGAACAGCTGCTAAAAATAAAAGGATAAAACACAAAAGAAAATGCTATGCATCACACTATGACATATGTTTCCTCCCAGAGAGGTCACTGGTAAGAGATGATGAGATATCATGTATCTGGTTCCAAATACAGTAGACATCTTATTATAATCCTTGCCCACATTTACATACAATTCTTTCTCATTGAACACAACCTAAACCCAGCCCGTCGTAAATCAACTGTGAGATTGACAGTTTTTCCGACAGAGTAAAACACCTCATACTAAAGGACGTTTAAAACTCCTTTTCCATATCTAAATGTACTCATAACCACTTCCGTAATACTTAGACACACGAGACATATCAATACATTCAGGCACTCACTGCGGACGCGACAAGTGTAAATATCTTAATCACAAATCTAGGAGACAAATCAATATCTGTTCATTATCTATTAAACATACAGTGTGTTGTGTCACAACGTGCCCGTCAGTGACATAGGTACAGATTTGTTACTTTTATTATGCAGAGAAGGTGACATCACAGGATATTCTCATTTTTAATATCGTCACTCATGGTAAATACTTTCTTAGCCACGCCCCTTGAACCTTGCAGAACCATCTAGATACTGCATTTGAAGCTTGCTCTAAGGAGACCATGTTTACAGAAAGTTGTCACAGGGGCCATATTTTACACCCAAGTCTCCAGACACTGCCCTTATCTCGACTATCAGCCATATACAACCCATCTGGTCCTTTTTAAGTGAGCCTACTGTATACAGGATAACCCACCTGTTAAGTTCTGTTTGAAGCACAGCACCCACATGTGACAAGCCTGGGCTTGTCATAAGCCCAATATATATATTGTATTTTTAACTTCAAGCTGTTAACCTCTTAAGCACCAAAGGGATTAAAATACCTAATACAGCTGAACCCCGTTATAACATGGTGCTTGGGGTCCACATAATGAGACCGCATTATAACCGGGATCACGACATGGCCACCGCGCGAGGACTTACCCGGCATCTAAAATACAACATTTACACTATTATTTTTTCATTTGTTTTTCTCTGTGTCAACTGCATTATTATGCCATATTTGCATATTTAAAAAAAACTGTATTGAAAATCATAATAAAATATTATGAATACAGTATAAACAATTTTAATAGAAAGTACAAAAATCAAAAGATTTGGAAATCACCAATTATTTTCAATATAAAGAGGTAGATGCGAAACAAATGTATTTCAAATTCTAGCCTTTGGGCATATACACACACACACACTATTGAGAGTAAATATTAGATCTTGAATATACATTATCCCACTTGCTGCCCTGTTTGGTTGTATGTAAAATGGCTTGTAAAGCCACAGGGTATGACAATAATGCTGTCTGGAAAGTGCAAACAAAACACTGCGATGCTAGGCAACATCATCCATCATTTCATGCAGTGTGTGGCCATATTATTAAGAGCAGGATGATCACGTGAGGACAAGTATCTTATCATTCTTACCACTAGAAACACAATACAAAGGTAATAATGCAGAATGGGTTTTAAATACAGAACGGTTTGGTTGTTGAGCCTGATTAACAGGTACTCTAATTCAGGGGTGCGCAAACTGGGGGGCGTGGGAGATTCTTCTGGGAAGGCATGGGCGATTGCAGAGGCCCCGCGCTCTTCCACAAGGCATTCAAATTAAATGCCGGGGGATCACGTGAGGCCCCTGCAACACTCCACTTACCGGGATTCAGCCGGCTGTGTGACGTGTCACCATGGCAACGCGACCTCAAATGACGCTGCGGGTCACGTGACATGACTGGGGCGTGAGCCGGGGCAAGGAAGACAGGGGGGCGCAGCAGCAAAAGTTTGCACACCCCTGCTCTAATTCATGTGTCCAGATTCTGCCTTAACCCTTTCCGGTCGAATGTCGGAATATATCCGACAAAATATTTTTCTGCTTGCGGTCCAATGTCGGATCGGAGGATTGAGTAGAGGGGAAGAGCTGGAGTGTGGCCAGTAGTCCAGTAGCCGCATTGCCCCCCCCCCTCACCTCAGCCCAGCACCGATCCCACGAGCCCAGCATCAGTCGTCCTGACGTCCCCCCCCAGCTCCGCACCGATCCCCCCCCCCCAAACCCCGGCACCGATTCCCGGCAGCAGCCGCGCACCGCAGCCCGGCACCGATACTCTCCCAGCCCTGCACCGATCCCCCCCCCCCCAGCCCGGCACTGATTTCCCAGCCCCGCACCTCAGCCCAGCACCGATTCCCAGCAGCAGCCGCGCACCGCAGCCCGGCATTGATACCCCCCCAGCCCTGCACCAACCCCCCCCCCCCCAGCCCGGCACTGATTTCTCTCCCCCCACCCCGCACCGATCCCCGCAGGCAGCCCAACGATGCCCCAGCAGCTGACAGCGGTAGGTGTAGGGGGAGTGGTGTGTGTGGTGTGCGCGCGCAGTGCGCGGTGCGAGTGCGCACGCAGGGTGCAGTGCAACTCTACACGCGCAATGCAACTGCGTGTTGCAACGTGCGCGGTGCGACTCTGTGCGCACAGTGCGACTGGCGCGCAGGGCGCGGTGCGGCTGTGCGCATGCAGGGTGCGACTGTGAGACTTATAGTACAGTATATTAATACACATCAGAAGGCAACTGCCTGTATAACAGGAATGTTAATGTCTGGATTCATATACAAATAACCATCAAGGTACAAGGCTCCAAAAGTGTTTAGACCAAAAAATAACATATTGAAATTTAATTCTGAAATGTAAAAAGTTAAACTCTGCTACAAACAAGGTAAAGGAGAATAAAAAAGAAGCACTGGATTTAAAGCAATAGTTGGCTCTGACCACCATTTTTTTTTGCATTCTGATTTTAAGAAATCTCTTCTTGCCCGTTCCAACGCTGATGTAATTTTTTTTAGTCTGATCCTCTGTTTAGGAGATATAAGTGTTTGGAATATGAAGTGTCCGTCGGGAGGTTAAAATGAAGCTCTCCTCAGAGCAGGTTAAAGGTAACAATGGTAACCTCCGATGCCAGAGATGGTGACAAATCATGATTTGTAATAGTACGTATTTTTTTTTTAAATAACAGAACATGCTTGGGGACAACATGCCAACATTGAGTTAAACTCATATAGGCTTCTGAGTGGGGTGGGGTGTGGATTACTACTTGAATCAGATAGCTCTGTAGTAAACTTATTTATTTGCACCAGGAGTGGCCAACTCCAGTTCAAGGACTACCAACAGGTCAGGCTTTAGGATATCCCTGCTTCAGCACAGGTGGCTCAGTCAGTGACGTATCACCGTAATTTCCAAAGGTTAGCGCAAACCCTGCCACAAGGTTATCGGATCATTGCTACTGCCTTAGCCATACCCCTTTGGGGAGCCGAACCGTGTAAACTTCCAGCAATTTACGCTGACAAGCAACATCCTGCATGCTGTGACAATAATTAAAGCAGAAACCGCATTAACACCAACCACAAAATAAAGGGAGGGAGGGCGGGACCTGCTCAGATCGTTGTAAAATGGCAGACCCTGCAGCTTGGTACCAGCCTTTTTTTTCCCCTTGCTAATCTTGCCCCCAAGCCTTTGCCCAATCGCTGGGCACCTCCTGCAATATTCAAACTTTGAACCCCTTACACTATACTGGCAGGGTTCTGTCACTGCGGTCATGGGCCCTATTCCTTAGCGTCCGTGGCCCAGCTGTCTTTTACAAAAGAGCATGTTTTATTAATAACACAATTCATTATTTTTACAACATAAAAAAAATGACTTCTTAACCCTTTGAAACCCTAAATGTCACAGAGTCCTAACTTTAGAACATGTCCAGAAGAAAGAATTCAAGATGTTATGTTTTGAAAGCTGTAGTAAAAGGTCAAGCACACATTTAATGTAATACATTCATTTGGCTCAGTGAGTTCTGATGTCTGGCTCCATTTTCTGAAGCATTGGGAAAAATATGACACTTACATATATAAATTATATACTAGCACAGACATTCTGGCTTTTACAGTGAAAAGGTTTGATATCTTTTTAGAAAGGAAAAGTATACAGGGATATAACCAAATAAGTAAACATGAGAAGGATGTTGATCCAGGGAAAAATCTGATTGCCAATATTTGGAATCAGGAAGGAATTACAATTTCCCCTTGTGAGATATTATTAGATGATATTTCACTGGGGTTTTTGGTTTTCCTTCCTCTGGATGATCAATATACTGTAAAAAGAACTATAGGAAAAGTATCTGATGTCTAAATTTAGCATAGGTTACTTGATGAACATACAGTCTTTTTTCAACCTCATCTACTACTGTATGTAACTATGTAATATAATCATATTAAAGCATACTAACCCATGGAGTTTACATAGACTTAATATAAACACATATCTGAAGCAGTGTTGCATAATTAGCTCTATATATTTTTTTGTTTCTTTCGAAAAATACAGCAGCAGTACGATTTTTCTAACTCGGGTGCACTTGAGATGATATGCTGATTTCATGGCGAACTTTGGTGAAAAATGTGCCCATTTCTACTTGGGAGGTTTCGAAAGCTCTATAATTACATCTATGAAGAACCCTAAAAGATAATAAAATACAACAAATCTACAAGGTAATTTTAAAAATGGCTAAAAAACATATACTGTACAGTATATTTGCCTACTATTTTAAAGGCTCTAATCACCAAGATTTACTCAGAAGAACTAAATAAAGTGTACTTAGCAATATCAGACCACTAGAAGGTAATCAGAAATGTGTGTGGAAAACAGTCAAACAGTAACTTTGACTTACTGCGAGAGTGCTGATCGTAGTGATCTGGGCACGATCACTCAGAAACTCACACTGAACTTAATTGGAGTTTCTGTGTGATAGTTCTGCAGTGTTGCAATTTAATTAATAACCCACAATGTATGATTAAGTAGGATTGGATAGTGTATGATGCAAAAAATGTAAAAAATAACTAACTTAAAAAGATGACTGGTAGACAAAGGAATAAGCGCTAGTACGTGTTGGCGCACCCAAATCGTGAAGCAGGGGGTCTTCAACCACAGGCACCCACGCTTCCTGAGTTACAGTATCTCCTGCACGTTTAAATGTCCCGGTCGCGTGACGCGGGAGAATTAAACTTGCACAGCGATACCGGCACCTCATATCGGAGCCTGTATCTTGGGAAGCAGGGGATCCCCAGGGCTGAAATTAATGCGGTTCAGCTCCAGAGACCCCCTGCTTCAATACTATGTAATTAAAATAAAAACAGCTTTATTACCATAGCGCTAGCCGCTATGGTAATGAAGGGGTTAAACCAAGGTCCCTGGTTTGTTGGGGGTAGAGGGAGTGGGTGAAGTGGGTGGTTGGGCCTAACGGGAGGGATGTGGGATGGGTTAAGCCCTTCATTACCACAGCAGTTCGAACCACTAAGATAATTAAGGGGTTAACTCATCCCG
Source organism: Ascaphus truei (assembly GCF_040206685.1). Taxonomy (NCBI): domain Eukaryota; kingdom Metazoa; phylum Chordata; class Amphibia; order Anura; family Ascaphidae; genus Ascaphus; species Ascaphus truei. The sequence continues at coordinate 139,923,443 of NC_134484.1, forward strand.
CAACACTCCCGAGAGGTCTAACCACCCTCCCTGGAGCAACTACAGTACACACTTTACCCGTTCCCATTAAAAACGGCGGTAGTAACCACTAAGGTAATTAAGTGGTTACTGGTGCTTTAATGGTTTGGCACCGGCCCTTCCATGCTGCTGAAGGAGGATGATGGCTTTCATCCTAGCAGGGGTAAGTAAAACATTTATTAATGTATTTTATTTTACTGTATATTTGAATGGGCAAAAGCACTAGTAGCCATACTTGGTTACTACGCATTTGCCTATTCTGGGGGGGGGGGGCTAAGGTAGTGAAGGGGTTAACCCCTCCTGCAACCCTCCCTGTAGGTCTAACCATCCCCTTCACCCCAACAAACTGTGTACCTCAGTTTAACGCCTTCATTACCTTAGCGATTAGCCACTAACGTAATGAAGCTGTAATTTATTATTTTAATAAAGTAGTATTTAAGCAGGGTGTCCCCAGAGCTGAACCGCATTAATTTCAGAACCCCCTGCTTCCCATGCTACTGGCCCCGGAATGGGGGTGCCGGTAGCTTTTGGCCACGTGTTGAAAAAAAAAAATCTTCCAAGTACAGGTCTCCGCTGGGACTGAGATACAAAGCAAAGCTCTACTCACAAGTTCATAATGCAATTCTCCATTTAATGTGACAGCCAAGAACAGTGGAAAGACAATGTTTAAGGTCCCGTATGGATCTTTCATCATATGGGACTTGAAACATTGTCTTTCCACTGTTCTTGGCTGTCACATTAAATGGAGAATTGCATTATGAACTTGTGAGTAGAGCTCCGCTTTGTATCTCTGTCCCAGAGGAGACCTGTACTTGGAAGATTTTTTTTCTTTTCATAGATACAGTAGGCAAAATAAAAAAGGTAAATAGTTCTGCGTACCAAATTGTGAAAAAATATGAATATTTAAATTATAACGATGAGTATATCTCAATTATGAAAAATATCAAATCAGAAAGTGATTAAACCTTAAATGTGAGTGATGACAATATGTCTTATAAAGTATCCAATATACAGATGTAGAATGAAATAAATCTGTAATACACTTTGTGACCTTTAGTATACAACCAAAGTCTGCTGCCAGTCAAGGAAGATGGCTCAACATCTTGTAGAAATGATAAAGGGAAACAAAAAACAGCGCACAACTCTCATGGTGTAGTAAATTATACTGTATTATATGAACTATGTGAAAAGGGCGAGTATTGCACGTAAATCCAATAAAATTTCTCAAGCATTACGTTACCATACGGCACACAGCTGATTCCTCCTCATACGGCCATCACGATAGTTCGCTCCTATGTAAATGGAGGTCGGCATCCTGAACTCAGGGGAAGAACACACTCCTGGATCCTGGTATCTGGCCTCCGATAGTGCAGGTTCCTCCGTGAAAGATCAACGTTGTAGCTCGGCTCGTATAGCAGTAGGGAAACTCCCACATGCCTGGCGATTAGCCAAATACAATGCCTGTGTCTACAAGTGGCAGCCGCCGACATCACTGGTCCCATCACTCGCAGAGCAACCAATCAATGGGAGTCAAGGGCTTGAATGTCGCTAACACAGGTAGTGTGAGCAGTGGTATTTGAGTCAGTAAAGTCATATATTGACAAACTGAATCCTACGTGTTTCGTAGAGGGTCTCTACTTCTTCGTCAGGGAACTCTACTTCGCTGAGAGTGCGGGAGTTCACCTACTGCTATACCAGCCGAGCTACATCATTGATCTATCACGGAGGAACCTGCACCATCGGAGGCCAGATACCGGGATCAAGGAGTGTGTTCTTCCCCTGAGTTCAGGACGCCGACCTCCATTCACTTAGGAGCGGACTATCTTGATGGCCGTTTGATGAGGAGATCAGCTGTGTGCCATATGGTAACATGTACCTGACATATAATGCTTGAGTAATTTTATTGGCTGTACTGTAAGAGCAATACTCACTCTTTTCACATAGTTCATATAATATAATTTACTACAACATGAAAGTTGTCTGCTGTCTTTTCGTTTCCCTTTATAAATAGGCAAAAGCTACCGGCAACCCAAACTCGAGGCCTGTAACTCAGGAAGCAGGGTGTCCCTCGGGGATGAAATGAATGCGTTTCACCTCCAGAGACCCCTGCTTCAATCCTATGTTAATAAAATAAAATCAGTGCGATCGCCTGTTAGAGATGCGCACAGAGAGGGACCGATTCTGTCTGCTCTCACTGGGCGTCTCTTACAGACTGATACAGCCCAGTAGGATTCACACAACGGGAGTCCTATTCAGAAGCAGGGACCCTGCTGTGTTAATACTGATGGACAATGTTCTTGCTCTGCACTTTGCTGTGAACACTCCAGGTTTTGTTCATGGTTTACCAGCACATGTGCAGGGCAGGTTGGAAATAAAGCTGGCTAAATCTGTAGAAGGGGGGAGTTGCTGCTTTATACACGGGGGAGTTACTGCTTTAAGATCTCAGTTTACAGAAACAAGAAGTGTTAACAACTAGTTAAACTGCATCACATCATCGTTTGCAACAAGACGTAACCTGCAAACAGCGCCGGGAAACAAAGTATGAGAAGTCCAGCAGCACAGTTGGTATATAAACTAACTATAAAACCTGTCATAAAACGTTTACTTTATACATTCTGGTGTTACAAGATAGGTGATGGGGAATCCAGTGGAACTAGATCGGTATGGTATTTATTTAGTCATTCCCTGGAGTATGTAAATCAATTCAGACGATAAAAGATAACAGTGCACATGTAAAACTTGCTGCTTATCCATTGTTAAATACTGATTAAAATCGATTTTGCATGTACAGTAGATACCATCCACATCCTCAATCTTCAGCTTACAAAGGAAATCTATTTTGATCTTTTGTTTTTCGGGCTCCCTACAACAAAGAATAACTGAAGCAATGCCCCCAAAATGATGCAAATTCTGCATTTTTTTTACTCTACTTGAGTTTGTGTGAAATGTGCTCCGCTTGTGTCCGTTAACATTTTGTTGAGCGGTTATTGAGGGAATTAATGTTGACGGTAGTCTGCACGATACTATAATGAGGTATCAACTTTTAATCTATTGTTTGTACAGTTTCCCTTTTTCTATGAATCAATTATCACACTCGGGTGGCATTAACCTCTGCTCCTAGGATTTCTGTGTCAAATGTAAATGAAAGTTTAACAGGGTTCGTAGATATGCGACTGATGCAAATGTATGTAAATAAATAGTTAGGTTCGCATTATATTAGCAAACTGTGTCATCTTGGTACATACCCACTTTAATTTTAAATGAAAGAAAAAAATCTAAATTTTCACCATGAGAAAAGTCTCAGCTAGAATCAAATTACATAGTTACATAGTCGATGAGGTTGAAAAAAAAACTATGTCCATCAAGTTCAACCTACAGTATGTTAAATATAGCAAATTATAGTGGCATGTATGAAACAAAATCAGATGTGTTCAAATGTTTTTATAAATGATTTAATAATCACATGATGATAGTGTAGCCCTGGTAAGAAATGGGGCTATAGTTCTATCCTCCTCCTGCTATAATCCCTAGTAAGGGCAGGTTGCCAGGAGTTATCATGGGTTTCCCCCACTTCAAGCACTGGTGGAGGTAGGTCACCTGACCCTGTGTCAAAGCAAGAGACACAGGGGCGGTGCCTGCTGAGATCATAAAAGAGCAGTGCACTTCCTATTTAGTGTGTCTGTGGCTGTTCTGTCAGTCTGATAGTAGTGGTAGTGAGTTAGAAGGAGAGGAGTGATCATCTCATGAGTAGAGCTGATCTAGCCATAGTTAATGATGTGGAACCAAATACCTCTCACCCTGCGTAGGGGGTGAGGGAAGAGCTAGCCCCACTCTGGATGCCTTCGGTACAGAGTGGTGGCAGGGAACATCACAAGGGAGAACAGTTAGTGTACTGTGCATCAATTGTACCTGTCGGCTGCTGCTGCTGCTGCTGCTGCTGCTGCCCAAGAGAATAAAGAGACTGCTGCTTTTAAAGAAAATCCTTGTGTGAGACTGGAATCTCTCATCCCTGTGGGGAATCTCTGTGGTAAGGATTCCACCCCGCATTCCTGGGGCTTACTATAGATGGAGGCATTGTATCATTGAACCAGAACAAAGGCATCCACCCCAGTAACCTGTTCCTGTTATACCCCATGTCATCGCGGGAGACTCAGGCCCTCCTGTTGCCAGCAGGTATGCACCACACAGACACCTAGCCAGCACCCAGAACACCTTAGGGTAACCGATCTGCGATTGGGAGGGGGAAGATGGGCTAGAATAGCAAAAGCATTGGATTTTTTTTTTATAATCAGCATACTGTATATTCTCTTCTGTAATAAGATTCTTGATTCATCTGAGAATCTATTGGCAAATAATAAAAATCTATATTTTGGGGAAACAAATCTACAAAGCTCTTTTGTGAAAATCAGTAATGGACGTTATTTTCCCTGAGGCCAATATGAATCCACAAAGCTAATTATGCACAAAAAAACAACTGTTCTCATTAGCACAGGATTAACCCCATGTTAAGTTAGCACTGACTCACGTTTGCTTTACATGACTCGCGTTACACCTGTCTTATCTAGAGGTGGCGTTGGCTCCAGACCCTGTAACATTGGTTTTGCTAGAGAGAACAGGTGCGAGAGAGAAATTATTAAAGAGTCCCAAGTATTATATATATCCCTTAAAACCAACCTTGAAACAACATGCGGAGCCACCCGTGCTCACAAAGGAGCACACCTGGGATATCTGGCAGCTCTGCTAACTAGAATATGCAAAGTATATCGTAATGACTCCTATTAGCATATAAATAGCTCTCCCGACGGAGCTAACGCCACGTTTAGGTATGACCCAAGTAATATCTCGTTAAATCCCTGCTTTAAGTATAACGGAGCTCTGTGGAGTCGATTAGCATTAGTGCCTGTTGTACTAACGCAAGGGCCCGTGACAACGACACTTAACATAGTGCTAGCGAGCTTTGAAGATCCCCATTAGCACTCAAGTTAACACCATGGGGGAGTATGTGGATCAAGGCCTAAGTATGTATCATAGAAAGTTCAAGAAATCAACTCCTTTCTGGAGCTCTCACAACCAGAAAGTTACCAGCAATCACAACAATGAAAAAGCATCTGAGCTCTATGGATGCAGCCATTTGGAAAATTAGTACAAGAGTCTGCAACAAAAAAAAAAAGGAAGGAGAAAAAAGGAAGATGTCCCCAGTGGTTAAATTCAGAACTTGACAAGAAGCCATAAACGTGATCAGATACAGTATCCTTTGCCAAAAACAAGTCTCACTACTTTAGAAAAGTAACTTCCTCTGCACCTAATTTGAATTTCTTTAATACCATATTGCATTTCAGCAAGTTTGTTTATAACAAAACTTTAAAACGGCAAGTTACCAAATAAAACCAATAAGATTTATTTGTATAAAGCATCCTTAAGATTTATTTCAAGGAACCTCTTATAAGAGTGTTAAATGTGTGCAACTGGAGACAATCAGGAGTGACTGGATAGGAATGTGGATTCAGAGGATTGTTTGAATAATTCTATCAAACAAGTGATTTTATTGGTAAACATGTGTAAGTCTAATTCCTAACCTGTGAATGCTAAAGGTCATTATTTTGAACTGCTCCATAAGATAGTTGAAAATAATTGTACCTTGTTCACCAACAGCAGAATGAATAAACCTCTTGCATCCAACGCTAAATCAAATATAGATTTCATTTTTAGAATGTCTCGATTTGACTCGATTTAGAATGTCTCGATTCGATGCAGAAAAGGGCTTTAATTATATTAAATAAAAAGATGGGACCTAGTAAAGAAGCGTAAAATGATCTGAATGGAACTCATACGTGTAGCATGGGGGGCCATGCTTCCGGATGGGACCCGCCACACGAATAATCCTTCAACGGGGCCAGACACAGTAAGGCCATGTCCAAAGTGGAATGTGCTAGCTTCTGCGCTCTCCGTGTGACCCGACGTTGTACTTGAAATACAAACTTGTTTGTATTGCAAAGCGCCACTCTCCCTGTAGCACATGTGCACACACTAGCGCGCACGCACTATGCGCATATGCATTGGCATCAAAGTGTTTGTTACGGCGCGAGCTACGTAGCTCGTGCCGTATACTGCACTATGGATGCGGCCTAAGGCTCACTACATCCGTACAGAGTTATTGTTAAAGGTTTTCATGTAATGTTTTGTTTGAGACAGCCAAGCATTTACAGCATATAAATACAATCCTAGTACTTCCTAATATTGTATTATCTTCTAAATGCAGAATACCCAAGTGATTTTTACAAATAGAAGTTTGGTTACCGACAATCGCTTTCTTTTTTTTAGCTTACTTTGAAAAAATATATGAAAACGTTTGCTAGTTGTTGATTTTGTTGCATCAATTATTATGCCATTATTTTCATGCATTTTTTATTGTCTTTTTGAATCTGGTAGTCAGTCAGTATAGATGATTTTGTGCAGTCCACTGTTTATGCAACAACAACAAAAAACAGATGCTGGCAATTTCTTGTCAAAAGCAGACAGCTGTCATGCTAAGCTTCCAATTGTGGCAATACTGTAGCACAGTGTTTCATTTTAATTAAGTAATTTCTTAGGTTTGGCTTCTTCGTGTATAGAGGAAATCAATAAAAAATAATAACAACTTTGCTAGAGGATTTCCCCTCTTCATTTGGTGATGAAATGGGCTTTTCAAATATTGATAATGACAAAAATGTGTAATCAATTTTTATCCCAAAGATTTAAAAAAAAAAAAAAAAAAAAACTGGTCATAATCATTATTATTATTATTATTAATAATAATATTAGTATGTACACTAAAGCAAATAAATAAGGGTTCTTGTTTGTTATAGCTTCCGATGCTGGAAGACCCCTTACAGCTTACTGTATTCAAGTCTTTGAGCTAGTAAAGAGGTATTCCTCTCTGGCCTTTTTTTTTTTTTTTCAATAAAATGTTGCATTTGATTAACTTTTATGAAAACTAATTACCTAAGCTGCCAATCGATCAGTGAATATCCTGCTCTTAGTGCTAATTAAATGGCCGTCGCTGAATCAATCCTTATGTCAGTGAAATGTAACAGCTACACTATAACCTTATATTACTATGGGTAACTTTGGTCATTGTTCAGCTTTCACCTTAGATACAGCCTCCTGTTGGGCACACTGCAACTCTTTCCTGTTTGTGATACTTTGTTGCCAAAGCAATTCCACTGCCAGGGAGGGGATAGAGTACATTAAAACTCATGAAAAAAATGCAGTATTCTTTAATACTGTACTACAAAACTCATTTATTTAAAAAAAAAAAAGTAGGATTTTGAAAGTTTTTCTCCTTTTAAGTTTCTTCCAGTGCTGTAAGGTGTTATGGCAGAAGAATGTTTAGTAAATATGGCCCATAGAGCATATGAAATCTATAATTACAGAATCAACAATAAAAGTTGTTTGAATGTCTTCAAATTTATTTAGCTTGTTTTTGTAACTTTCTCCTTAATTTAGCATTTCTTTATGACATTTTCATGAAGATGCTCAGGAATGTATAAATTTAGAATTACATGCAATATTTCCCTAGCTTACCACAAAATATTTAGGACTTCAGACAGAATTTAGCAGAAAAAAATGCCAGTATATAAGAGCCATGTGACCTAAGGTCACATGACCTCATTCGTGTAAATGTTTTCATTTATGCTTTGCACATTTTTTGCAAATGTACATCCGCTAATTTGCCTGCTCGAGAACTTCAGTGAAAAGATCACACAGCTCTAATCTTTAACATTGAAAGGAGACATTGTTTGCTTATATGGAAAAACTATACATTTTACAATGTGTTTACAAAAACCCTTTTTTTGCGTAAACTGGTAACAAGTCTTTTTTAGATGCCACAAAAGCCTAGTCATCAAACTCTATTAGTCAAAAAATGTGGTATTAAAGTCCAAAGAAATGCGCAATATAAATATTTATAAAAAAAATGTATAGCTCATGAAAAAACTCAAGGAATAAACTTGCTATCTTTATGCCGGAAATTATTTATGTCCAATTTTAGAAAAGAATTTGCAGTATCTCTGTTATAAAATTATTTTGTCCTCCCCTCGGTAAGATAAAGCTCATCGGTGACATCATAATGCACATAGCCAGGTGGCAGATATTGTCAAATAAATATAAAGTTTAGACAAAAATCAGACGAAGAAAGAGAGTGTCAGTTGACATGAGGAGAAAGCAAGAATGCTGGAGGAGAGAACTGATGACATAATAAGGTATTAGATTAAAGAGATGTGGAGAGAGGGGAGAGTGGGGAAGATAGAGAACATAGGGGAGAGAAAGAAGAAAGGAGGAGAGAAAGTGGGGGAAACAAAAAAGTAAACTATCATTATTTTGCAGAGAACGGGGCTGGCACTAATAATATTTAATGAAATTATTTCTGACTTTCCGGAAAAGCAAAAACCTGCATTTCACGGTAATTCACTGGTAGAAGATGTTTTTCCGTGCTACTCTAGTTGCAATATTTGGGTTGGAATGTGCAACCTTCCAAAAGAGAGATTTAGGGAGCACATTCATTTTATTGAGAAGGGTGCTATAAACATTCCCTTGCCAATACATTTTGCCTTAATTCAGACTCTAATCTTCCCGCACAGTAAATGACTGCAGACAACAGAGGAACCTACTGTATGTTTTTTAAAAGCTCAGTAAAACAGCTAAAAAAATTAAAAAGTAAACCTCATGAGCAATAAATTGTAAGATTATTTTTAAAAATTTGCCTTCTTATTTCTCCTTAGAATATAAAGCAGCTACCCCCTCCCTCACACTGCCCGAGCTAATACCTTCTCTTTTCTTTTACAAGCTAGGAACTGGGGGGCTTCAGAGCTGAACTATTTTCACCCTCGGGAACCACGGATAACACCGGTAACTCTCCCTGTAAGTTTGTCCTGGTTCAGGATTAGCATTTCTTTTGCATACACTGCTAAATTTGCCATTTGTTGCCTTCAGAATTTTTCAATGTTCAAAATCCAGGGGGATCAGTCACGGGAGTGGAAGCTGTCACAGTGCAATACATTGTGAGTTTTGAAAAAATAAACTAAGCTTCCTCTACAAACCAATTTAAATGTAAATGGGGGTATATACCTATATAATTCAAAGGCAGTGCGCCTACTCTTGAAAAATATTCAGCATACAAATAAAGAAAAAGAAAAAAAGCATATTGGAACAATTCTGTAATGACTTCAATCTACAATAATTTATAATTATACAATAATTATACAATAACAATTCTTCATTGAGCATATAAATTCTCATATAAAAATAAAAAATACATAAATAAATACATCTTGGTATCAGTGCCCTACAATATGTGTATTATTCATCCAAATGTCTGCCTTAGTATTAATTAGTTGCACCAATTCATCATACGTTTGGACGATCACTAGACGTAAGTAACTTATAGGTACAATATGTATATATCTATAAATACATAAAGCTGGTGATCTTTCCTCACTGTGCATGACTTCTTTCTCTCTCACTCCCTGCTCCTATTTGCTATAATTGAGACCTGGTTCACTCAGTTTGACTCTGCTCTGGAAACTGCCCTTTCTTATGGTGGCCTTTCTTTCTCCCTTCTTACTCCCCTGTCCTTCTCCTTGGGGACTTCAACTGACACATTGATGACCCCTCTCTCCCTTGGGCTGCCCGCTTTCTCTCTCTAACCTCTTCTTTTGGCCTTCAACAGTGGACTGCAGCCAGCACCCACAAGGATGGCCACTACCTAGATCTGGTCTAAAAAAAAACTATTCTCTTTCTGATTTCTCCATTTCCCCCTTTCCTTTCCTCTCTCTGACCATCACCTCATCTCATTCGCTCTCTCTCGCTTCTTCCCGTCTCCATCTCCTTCTATCCCTCGTTTCTGCAGAAACCTGCACTCTATTAACCTACCAGCCTTTGATTCCACTTTACGCTCCTCCCTCTCGTCTCTCAGTTCTTCTCCAGACCTTGACAACCAGGTCAGGAACTACAACTCTGCCTTATCCTCTACTCTCGATCTACATGCCCTGCTTTCTCTCTGCCATCCTTGCCCTACTAACCCCAGACCCTGGCTAAATTCTCCGACGCGCATGCTGCATTCCTGCACTAGTTCCTCTGAACGCCTCAGGAGGAAATCTCACACTCATGCAGACTTCCTTCACTACAAATGTATGCTATCCTGTTTCAACTCTGCCCTCTCTCAAAGCTAAACAAACATACTTTTCTTCACTAATTAACATGCACAAATCTAACCCACGCCGACTCTTCTCTGTCTTTTACTCCCTACTCAAACCACCCTCAGCTGTCTCTTCTTCTTACTCCATCTCACCTCAGGACTTTGCTGACTATTTTAAGGAAAAGGTGGAATCCATACGTCAGAACATCCCCATGTTTCCTCCTCCCATCCTACACCACTTCCTAACTCTCCTCCTGCCTTCCTTGACTCTTTTTCCGCTGTCTCAGAGGAGGATGTGTCACTGCTGATCTCCTCTTCTCCCTCTACCACTTGCCCTCTTGACCCCATTCCCTTCCATCTCCTAAAACCTCTTGTTCCTACTATAACCCCTACACTCACACACATTTTTAACTCGTCATTTTACTCTGGTACCATTCCCTCCTCCTTCAAACATGCAACCGTTATACCATTACTCAAAAACAGCAAGCTTGACCCTACCTGTCTTTCTAACTATCGACTTGTCTCCCTCCTGCCTTTTGCCTCTAAACTCATTGAATGTCTTGTATGCTCTCGCTTGCTCTACTTTCTCAACACCCATTCTCTCCTAGACACTCTATAATCTGGCTTCCGCACTGCTCACTCGATTGAAACTAAAATAACTAATGACCTCCATGCTGCCTAAGGCCTTGCCCCCGCTGCCTACTACAGCGTCCGCTGTGGCAGACGCTGCACGCACGAGAGCCCTCCCCTCAATGGCGCCGGGCCCTCTGCGAGGAGGGGCCGCAGCGCTCGCGCAAGAGCTGCTCCTGCTCTCAATAGAATTGAGAGCAGGACTCGCGTCGAGCGATTAGGCACGCCCCCTGGCGGTTCAGCCAATGAGGGCGAACCTGCCGGGTGATGTCATGGCCACGCCCCGTCACTCCGCCGCCACGCCCCCCCGGTCTCTCCTCCTGCAGTGAGCTGCAGACCGGGGAATCGGCTGAACGCGCCGCCAATATCGCGGGCGTGCATTACAGCGGCGTGACCGGGGCCTTAGCCTTAGACAGAGGTCATTACAATCTGCTCATAATACTCGACCTCTCTGCAGCATTTGACACCGTGGACCACCCTCTTCTCCTTCACATTCTCCATTCTCTTGGTATTCATAACAAAGCTCTATCCTGGATCTCCTCTTGCCTCTCCCATCGTACTTTCAGTGTCTCTTCTGGTAACACGTCCTCCTCCTCTATTGATCACTCTGTGGGGGTACCCCAGGGCTCTGTCCTGGGACCTCTTCTCTTTCCTCTGTACACATTTTCTCTAGGTGACCTAATCACATCTTTTGGGTTTAAATATCACCTCTATGCTGATGACACACAAATTTACCTTTCAACCCCTGACCTTACACCTGCTGTACAGACCAAAGTTTCTGAATGTCTCTCTGCAATATCATCCTGGATGGCCCTCTGCCGCCTTAAACTTAACATGGCAAAAACAGAGTTCTTCATACTTCCTCCCAAACCTGGCCCTACTACCTCCTTCCACATTACTGTTGGAAGTACTATCATTCACCCAGTAGCCCAAACACACTGCCAAGCGGTCACACTCGACTCCTCTCTCACATTCTCCTCTCACATTCAAAACATCTTAAAAACCTGTCGCTTTTTCCTGCGCAATATTACAAAGATACGCCCTTTCCTCTGTTGCTCGACTGCTAAAACTCTGTCTCAGGCCCTCATTCTCTCCTGTCTCGATTACTGTAACCTCCTGCTGTCCAGCCTTCCTGCCTCTCACCTGTAGCCCCTACAATCTATCCTAAACGCTGCTGCCAGAATCACTTTACTATTTCCTAAATCTATCCATGCTCAAATCACTCTCCTGGCTTCCTATCAAATCCTGCATCTCACACTCAATTCTCCTCCTCACTTTTAAAGCTTTACACTCTTCTGCCCCTCCTTACATTTCAGCCTTAATTTCTCGCTATGCACCATCCCGACTCAGGCGTTCTGCTCAAGGATGTCTTCTCTCTACCACTTTTGTATCTACAGCCCTCTCCCGTCTTAAACCTTTCTCACTGACTGCCCCACACCTCTGGAATGCCCTTCCCCTCAATACCCGACTAGCACCCTCTCTATCCACCTTTAAGACCCACCTTAAGACACATTTGCTTAAAGAAGCATATGAGTAGCAGCGTGGATAATATTAGACACATGATACATAAACCTTGGCCCCTTGCAGACGCACTTTCCAGAATTCCCTCCTACTGTCTCTGTACATTCTTCCTACCTACCAATTAGATTGTAAGCTCCTCGGAGCAGGGACTTTCGAAACATTACTTTTATGTCTGAAGCACTTATTCACGACTTGTTATTTGTATTATTTATTTATATGATTGTCACATGTATTACTACTGTGAAGCGCAATGTACACTAATGGCGCTATATAAAGACATACATACATCTCTTAACCCAATCTTAATTCTTCTGGTTAAATATGCAAAATATCTCAACTTGCCAAAGTCCACACATACACTGTATATATACATACATAAACTGTATATATATATACATACATACATACACAGTGTGTGTGTGTGTGTGTGTGTGTGTGTGTGTGTGTGTGTGTGTGTGTGTGTGTGTGTGTGTGTGTGTGTGTGTGTGTGTATATATATATATATATATATATATATCCATGAAACAGCTTTTAAGTCAATTGTCCAATTACTTTTGGTCCCTTGAAAAAGAGGGGGCTAAATATTAAAGAGATGTAATTCCTAAACCCTTCCTCAAATTAAAGCTGATAGACTGCACTTTAAGCCCATATTCATTATTTAATTGTAACTTGAATTTCTTTTGGTACACAGCCGAAATAACAAAACTTGTATCAGTGTCCAATTATTTCCGGACCTAACTGTGTGTGTGTCTGTGTGTCTATATATATATATACATATATATAGACACACACACACAGTTAGGTCCGAAAATAATTGGACACAGATAAAAGTTTTATAATTTTGACTGTGTACCAAAAGAAATTCAAGTTACAGTTAAATAATGAATATGGGCTTAAAGTGCAGTCTATCAGCTTTAATTTGAGGGTATTCACATCCAAATTGGAGGCAGGGTTTAGGAATGACATCTCTTTAATATGTAGCCCCCTCTTTTTCAAGGGACCAAAAGTAATTGGACAATTCACTTAAAAGCCGTTTCATGGACAGGTGTGGGCTATTCCTTCGTTATTTCATCATCAATTAAGCAGGTAAAAGGTCTGGAGTTGATTCTAGGTGTGGCATTCGCATTTGGAAGCTGTTTCTGTGAACCCACAACATGCGGTCAAAGGAGCTCTCAATGCAAGTGAAACAGGGCATCCTTAGGCTGCAAAAAAAATCCATCAGAGAGATAGCAGGAACATTAGGAGTGGCTAAATTAACAGTTTGTTACATTCTGAGAAAAAAAAACGCACTGGTGAGCTCTGCAACACAAAAAGGCCTAGACGTCCACGGAGGACAACAGTGGTGGATGATCGTAGGATCCTTTTCATGGTAAAGAAAAACCCCTTCACAACATCCAGCCAAGTGAAGAACACTCTCCAGGAGGTAGGCATATGATTATCCAAGTGTACCATAAAGAGAAGACTTCACGAGAGCAAATACAGAGGGTTCACCACAAGGTGCAAACCATTCAAAAGCCTCAAGAATAGAAAGGCCAGATTAGACTTGGCCAAACAATATCTAAAAAAGCCAGCCCAGTTCTGGAACAGCATTCTTTGGACAGATGAAACTAAGATCAACCTGTACCAGAATGATGGGAAGAAAAAAGTATGGACACGGCTTGGAACGGCTCATGATCCGAAGCATACCACATCATCTCTAAAACACGGTGGAGGCAGTGTGATGGCATGGGCATGCATGGCTTACAATGGCACTGGGTCACTAGAGTTTATTGATGATGTGACAGAAGACAGAAGGAGCCGGATGAATTCTGAGGTGTATAGGGATATATTGTCTGCTCAGATTCAGCCAAATTCAGCTAAGTTGATTGTACGGTGCTTCACTTTACAGATGGACAATGACCCAAAGCACACTGCGAAAGCAACCCGGAGTTTTTTAGGCCAAGAAATGGAATATTCTGCAATGGCCGAGTCAATCATCTGATCTCAACCCGATCCAGCATGCATTTCACTTGCTGAAGACAAAACTTAAGGCGGAAAGACCCACGAACAAACAACAACTGAAGACAGCTGCAGTAAAGGCCCGACAAAGCATCATAAAGGAGGAAACCCAGCGTTTGGTGAATGTCCATGTGTTCCAGACTTCAAGCAGTCATTGCCTGCAAAGGATTCTCGACAAAGTATTAAATATGAACAATTTATTTATGATTGCGTTAATTTGTCTAATTACATTTGAGCCCCTGAAATAAGGGGACAGTCTATGAAAATGGTTGAAATTCCTAAACGTTTCATACGATATTGTTGTTCAACCCCTTGAATTAAAGCTGAAAGTCTGCACTTCTATTGCATCTCGGTTGTTTCATTTAAAATCCATTGTGGTGTCGTACAGAGCCAAAATTATGAAAATTGTGTCACTGTCCAATTATTTCCGGACTTAACTGTATATACAGTATATATATATACACACACACACACACACACACACACACGCGTGTATACACATGTATATATATGTATATAAAAATATTTCTCTTGTCAATATTCCGCAGTCACACTGATGTAATATCTATTTAAAGGTGTTGAGAGCCACACAGGACTTTTTAAACACTCTCATAGATAAATGAAAATTGATGCTTCTGTGTTATAACAATTGGGATTGATCACCGTTGTAACAGAGTTCCCCCCTTTCATATATATCTTGCCAGTTATTTAACCTGTTATACTTGGTGTGTCTCTACGTTTATTCACGTGACTGGCACCAGGAGATACTCCTTCTCTGACCAAGCCTATTAATCACTTGTTTCAGAACTTATCTACAATCATCTCTTAAGTCGTTGGTTCACAAGTATCGCTTGATGTCTGGTGTCTCACTTGCCTTGATACCATGTAAATTGTGCCTGCATATTTATCGTGCTTGCACGTGTTGTAGCTCATCACTGGACTTGCTCTAGCGTCTCTCCTGCTGATTTTCTCCCTCGTTGTGGGTTGCTCTTAATTAGAATTACTCTGTCACAATTCCTTTGCATAGATGCACCTCGAACATCAGCATGTCTTATTCTGGGGCTATATGTGAACCACTGGCATTTAAGCTTCAGACCGATGCGCTTTTCACCTCCATACTGAACAAGGCTTTTTCCGCGTCAAGTGCTCATACGTAGCGAATACCTTTAGAATTACTATGCATAACTACAGCTCAAAGTGCTTACTCGTTGTTCAACTACTGAACTGCCTAAATAAAGGATTCTGAGTAGTACCAAAACCTTGCACTAAAACCCATCAGTTAACCAACTGTACAAATAACCGCTACATTGATGGAATGTTTCATTAAAGTAGAGAAGTGCTTCTAAACAATATTTTAAGAGCTGGACTGGGCGATGAGAAATGCAGATGAAATAGACGATCTCAAAACAACAGCCACACATGCCAGTGACTACAATAATTCAGAAGCATGTGCCAGTGGTATGTGTGTGTTCCACAGCAATGCCAAGCTAGTGTGGTACCAGCCAAATAGTAAGCTTCCAACTAAAGCATATTCTTTTGTGAGGTGGACAAACACAATTTGTTTTGCTCTGAAACACATAAACATTCAGTATAATTAATTTGCTGAAACCATCAAATTCTAACAATGATAGTGTCAGCTAGATTCCCGGATCATTTCACAAACGGAATTAACTGTTTAATGCAGTTGGCAATCGTGGGAAGCTCAAAGGAATCTCAAGCCTCATTTTCTCAAATGTGTATGTTTATTAATTAGTATCTGTAAAAATAACCCCCCAAACGCACCAGATTTTTAGGAGTATCATTTGAGTTGTTATAATCTATGCATATGAATTTTACATGCAGAACTACTTTTCAGTCTAAATGTACCAAAACCTATAAAATATAGAATTGTACAGTTTGGAAAAAAGAACAACAACTCTACCAATAATGGTGCCATCTGTTCAGCTATTTTAAAGAATATAAAAAGTGATTGTGTTAATCCTCCAGTTTTGTTCCACATACCAGTACATAACAAGTTTTCATGACATGTGCTCAGATATCCACTTGATTCACTATGTCATTGAAAGTTATAGAAATAAAGAATTTGACAGCAGAACAAAAACACTTGGTCCACCTAGCCTGCCCATTTTCCTATCTGTTACAAAACCTGTGGCCCTGTTTAACCTTTGGTTTCTATGATATTTAAAGTAGCCTTATGCATATCCCAAGCATTTATTAATTCCTCTATTGTATTAGCCTCTACCACCATTGTTGGGAAGCTATCCAACAAATCCACCAGATATGTGACATGTTTCTTTATATTTCCCCTGAATTAACCACCCTCCAGCTTCAGATCACGACCTCTTGTTCTAACACCTCTTTCTCAGAAATATGTTTCATGGGACCCTTTATATACTGTATCTGTACATATTGAGGTCCTTTGTCTTTCCTGATTTTATGGTGTAGAGCAGTAGACTATGCACCATTTTTGTAGTCCTTTTTTGCACAATGTCAAAAATAAACGTCCTTCTGGAGATATGGTCTCCAGAATTGAACACAGTAGGAATGCAGGTGAGGTCTCATCAATGATCTATATTGGAATCACCGACCTTTTTCTTCTGCCACTACCTCTCCCTATACAAACAAGCATCCTGTAGGCTTTCCATATTGCTGTGTTACATTGCTTGCCTACTTTTAAATCAGCTGAAATAATGACTATTAGTATCTCCAACATGGATGCCTTCTGACTTCGCTGTCTCTACCAACATGGCTGCCAAGGCAGGAAGTCAGTCTCTTCCTGAGCTGTATTGGTGAACCAGAGCCCTTGTTCCACATTTCCTACTCTCACAGAACAGAACTAAATTTAGGCTGCAGCCCCATTTTGTTACCAGGGGAGGAGCCTGTGGCTTTTGTGCTGCATATTAATGTCATACTATCCAACACAAATGGTCTCCTTTGGTGAGGTCCTACAACATAAAAGAATTTCATGGGTTCCGGTGTGGCTCAAGGCAAAAAAAAGACTGCAGGCAGAGGGACCATAGAGACATGGGAGGGGAGAAGCCAGAGCGCCGAACCCCTAATCAGATCCTCTCCTGAGCTCCTATGGACCAGCGACCCCTGGTGTGCTCCCAAACAGCATAGTGGGCATACCCAAGTGAGTAAACACTGACTGGTGGGGAGCTCCATGTGGTGCTGGCTGTGGAGAAAGGAGAGCAAGGTAGGGACAATCATCCTACTGCTACCTTTCCCCCCCACTGCCTTCACTTACCCTCCTGTCTCCCTCTTACCCCAACTGCCCCTATCACCCTCTTGTCCACCACTGCCCCCCCTTTCATTCCGTTGCTCCCGTCGCCTTCATGTTCCAACTGCCTCCCCCGTCACTCCAACTGCCTCCCCCTGCCATTCCAATTGCCTCTGTCTCTTCCCTAATCCCCCCACTCATTTATCACCCTCTCCTTCGCCCCCTCCCACATGTACTCAGTGTAAGGTTATGCCCTGGGTCAGTGTATAGTGCTGCTGACTACATACTCTCTGTGTATACTGCCATCAGGTTATACTCCACACTATACACGGACACAGAGCATAACCTGACAGTGCTACACACTGAGACGGTCAGGTTATGCTCTGTTTCAGTGTATAAAGGTATCAATTTGAATTTGTTTTTATTGTGGCCCTATCATAGTCAGGTTAGCCACCCCTGATCTAGAGTATCACAATCTAGTATTGGTGCAGAGCATTATTAATAACAGCCCAAATGAGGAAATACTAAATTAACCTGAGTGTGGTCACTGAAGGAGTCCTCTACCATTTCCCTTCAGATCACGTCCTGAAAACAAAAGCACTCTGCCGGCATGTCGTAGTCGCTATGACATGGGATCCCAGGAGTGCCAGACCACATGACATAGTGAATACGTCTTGGGGCACTGTGACAGGGTGAATGAACGTCACCAGCCATATACCTGGCAAACCTATGTTTAGGCTTGCAGTGCAGTAGTGACAAGGTTAAGTTTCAGTTGAAAAGGGCTACTTAATTAGTCTGATCCCAGCTGCATAATCAAGGTGTATTAAAAACCCCAGGCTGTACACACATGGAAGCCAGCTGGTCAGGAGACAGGACTGATATACTGAAGAGATTACTGCTATAAGGTCTGTTTTTCAAAGTACATGTGTGATAACTGTCTGTGTCCTGCATGCTGAAGAGAAGCTGCCTTGTTTTCTATGCTGAAGAGAAGCTATTTTGTTTTTGTCTGCTGAAGAGAAGCTATTTTGTGTTTGTATGCTGAAGAGAAGCTATTTTGTTTTTGAGTTCTGTATGTTTTTAAGGCTCAATAAATAAGCCTTATCAAGAGAACCCACGTGTGTGGTTGCATGTACCCTGCAACTGGCACCCAAAGGGTTAATACACTTCAAATGGCCTGAATTTACAGTCTTTTCTCTGCTTAATCTCGATTTAGTGCGGCCCCCTAGTTCAGGGAAACTAGAATACTAAAAAAAACGTTAGTTTGGTTTTTGGGGGGAGGGTGGAATTGACATTTTAAAGTATAGTGTTAGAACAGGTCAAGATGCTTACAAAATTGAAGACTTGCTTTAAAAAATCCCCAAAGCATTTAGAAAATTAACATACTGTGTTATACAAATAAAGCATAGAAAATTAATTTTGTTTGTTTTTAAAGATGGCAAAATCTTGGCAGCATTGTTTTTCACATATCCACTACTGCTGTTATTATTTCACTGCTGCTGTTATCTGTTATAAAAATAACAGAAATATAGTTGTAAATCAGAGTGCTATTTATTCATACTATATGAATAAAAAATTGTACCTTACCTCTATGGATGCCTTACAAAAAGAAGAGGAAACAATGCTCATGTACAGATGCACGTGTTATCTAAGTTGGTATGAGGCACAAGGAAACTGCAGCTGAACGGAGCCTGACAGCGGCTTCTTCACGCCCCAAAAGCCAAGGGATTAACGCAGTGGAGATCCCTGCTTCTAAATTGGACTCCCGCTGCGTTAATCCTACCGGCCCGCTACCAGTCTGGAAGAGCTGCGCAGAGAAGGAGCAGAGAGGAGGGGTACCTCTCTCTGTGTCTCCCCGCACAGCCCTTACAGTCGATCTCGCTATTTTTATTATTATTTTTAGTACATAGGACTGAAGCAGGGGTTCTCTGGACTGAACCACATTAATTTCAGGTGTGGGGACCCCCTGCTTCCCGAGGTAGAGGCTTCTGTATTGGGTGTAAGTTTAAATGTCCTGCGTCGGCCTATGTGATTGGGACATTTAACTTGCAGGAGATACCAGCACCCCATACTGAGGCCTGCAGCTTGGGAAACAGGGGTCCCCAGACTTGAAAATAATGTGAATCGGCTCCAGAGAGCTCCTGCTTTAATCCTACTCTATGTACTAAAAATAAAATAAAAGTCGAGCTTCATTACCTTAGTGGCTAACCGCAAAGGTAATGAAGGGTTTAACCCTCCCGCTAAACCCCGGGAGGCCTAACCATCCTTCCCGGGGGCAACTATCCCCCAACACCCACCCCGTCTACCCCCAACAACCCTTCCCACACATATAAACACAGTAATGGGAAAAAAGACCCATTTGCCCATCATAAGCAATCAATTGGAACCCTATAGTAAATAAAAGTAGTACATACCCCTGCCAGTATAAAGGCCATCCTCGACCACCTCCTTAGTGGCACCAACATTTCAAACACTAGCTACTGGCCAGTAACCCCTTAAAAACCTTAGCAGGTAGTAATCACAATGGTAATTAAGGGGTAAACTCCACACGCTCCCCAGGGCAACTATCCCCAACACCCACCCCCTCTGCCCCCATCACCACACACAGAAATGTGCAATAGCCCTATTAGTCAAGTATAGCTAATAGTGCTTTTGCTCATTTGTGAAGCTTAAAAAAACCCACAATAAAATAAAGTACAAATTGCAATACAATAAATCCAGTCACTGTGGTTACCTATGCCCTGAACTGGGCACAGATTTCAAATGTGGCTATCAATGGGCACCCTATAGTCAATAAATGTTTCTTACCTTTGCCATGATAAAGGTCCATCCTCCTCCTCCAACTGTGGACCCACAAAGCAATGATCCTCACTGGATCCGAAGGTTGATGTGCAGAAGTCCAGGATCCTCCATTGCTTGAAAAGGAGTCACCAGTGAGTAGATATTTTCTACCTTCTTGTACAGGTACTGTAGATGTTGCCCCGTCGTCTCCTTCCTGTCAAATGAGATGTGGCAGGCCTTATAAAAGGCCTGTGACGTCACATTTGACAGACATATGGTATATCCACCAATCCGATTGGAGGATCCTCGCCTTCTGCGCATCAACCTTCGGGTCCGGTGACGATCCTTCCTGCGTGGGTCAAGAGTTAATTGGTGCCGCAGTTGGATGAGGAGGATGAGCCTTCATCCCAGTAAGGGTAAGAAACACATTTATTGACTAGGGGTGCAGATTGATTGCCAATGGGGCTCTGTGCCGCCCATTGAAGGCATAGGTAACCACATTGACAATCAATGGATCTAATGGCTAGTGTTTGTTTTCATTGTATTGCATTGTGTAGTTTATTTGTGGGTTTTTTATGCATCACAAATGGGCAAAAGCGCTATTGGCCATATTTGGCTAATAGGGCTATTGTCCATTACTGTGTTTGGCGGAATTATTGGGGGCAGACGGTGTGTTTGATGGGGGTTTAGGGTGCCCATTAATTGCCAATGTGGCTGTGTTCCCATTGAGGGCACAGGTAACCACAGTGATAATCAATTGATTTATTGTGTTGCAATTTGTATTTTATTTTATTGTGTTTTTTATGCTTCATAAATGGGCTCAAGAAGGCGGGGCGCAGATTGAAAAGTTTGCGCACCACCGATTTAAGGTACAGTATTTTCTTTCACAAGAGGTTTAAACATGAAGTCAAGAAAGCTTGTATTCAAAAACAATTAGGCAGGCAATCAGACATACCCAAAAACCTGTTAGTTTTCTCCTGAAATTATTTTCTACTGACTCAAGTAAAACTACAGTACAGATGCAGCGACCGTTATCCGATCATTTACAGAATTGGTTTTCGAGATTTCCCCGGGATTCTTTAAAAATTTGCCGCGACAGACTAATGGCCCATCGAATTAACACAGCAGGAGTCCCTGCTGTGTTAATCCTACCAGAGTCTACTTGACTATAAGAGACGCGCAGTAAGAGAGAGACTGAATCAGTCACTCTAACTGCGTCACTCTAACAGTCACTCTAACTATCGCAGGAATTTTATTTAATTTTAAACACTACAGTATTGTAACAGGGCGTCTCCGGAGCTGAACCGCATTGATTTCAGGTCTGGGGACTCAAAACTTCCTAGATACAGGCCCCATTATGGGGTGCCGGTATCCCTGCCATGTTAAAATCCTGTGGCAATACAATGTGTTTTTTATTTTATGCATGTTTTTATTTTTTTGCAGGTTGCCCATTGCCTGGCACAGTGGCAGCTCATGTGTTTTAAATTGAATGTGTTTTAAATGTGAAGGTTGTTTTTAAGATTGGCAGGATGCATGTTGCCTGGCATAGTGGCAGCTCATGCCCACCATGCCAATCGATTGTTTTTTTTAGATTTAACTTTAATGCGTTTTTTTTATTAGAGGCTTGTTTGAAGATTGTTAGGCTGTATATTGCCTTGCATGGTGGCAGCTCATGTCCACAGGGCATGGGAGTGCCACCATGCCAATCAATTGGGTTTTTTTTGGCATTTTTAATGGATTTTCTTTTCTAACAACACACAAAACCCCAGCAAGCTCATTTTAGGAACCCCTGATCCCCCACAAAATATATATGTATGTAAGTGTCAAAAAGAAGAGCTACTGAGCGTGGCAAATGTATACAACAAGCGACAGAGAAGCCCAATGCTACATCCAATAGGATAAAAATACTTATATATTCTCTTGAAAAAGGGTAATTTAGTTTAAGCCTTTGGCCAAAGCATTGTAAGCCTGCAAGCCACGTCAAGGCAGACCCAGTTTGCAGGTCCTAACACTACCAGATAAAATACTAATATACCTCTATTAGAATTAAAATTCTCATGTACCTCCATTAGGAGGGAGAAAGACCAACATTAGATCTGTATCCAGTAGAATGAAAAAGGCCTGCTGACTTGGGAAGTGGATGGGGCGAGCTTAAACCCTGGGAAAGAGAAGCCACTAACCTCCAACAGCTGAGACCAGGGGTTCCTAAAATGAGCTTGCTGGGGTTCTGTGTGCTGTTGTTTGTTAACTTATTTTCAACTGGTCTCAGCTTTTGGAGGTTAAAATACAAATTCAACTGTCTCCCCAAGCAAAGCTCCGGTGTTGCACACGCAAAAGCACTTAGGACGCGTCCATCAGGAACAAGGAATTTAAACACGTCAAGTGCAAGCGTCTCTACACCTTGGCCGCGGCCTAAGGATTACACACAAACGCTCTGAAACAAGGAAGGATTTCTATTTCCAAACAATGTACTCCAATAAAGTGTTATACCTCAGATAATGCAGAGAACAGTGTCCGATAACCCCCACTATCATCTCTCAACAAATACTGTGGGAAAATATTGTCAGGGAACATTTAAAAGTGACACAAACACTATAAATCAAGGGGGGCAACAGATGAGCCAGATAATTATCGTAAGTGAGAGGTGGGAAGGGGCTTGAAGAAGGGACTTAGTGCCCGAAACGTAGCCTCACCTTTATTGGACAGTTATTTTTCCATATGTATTTGTGCATTAGTTCTGGCATGTATATTTAAATTAGACTCACATTATAGTGTTTCCTGTGCTGATTTATAGTGTTTGTATCACCTTTAAATGTTCCCTGACATATTCCCCCACAGTTTGTTGAGATGATAGTGGGGGGGGGGGGGTTGATGTTGGGACACTCTTCTCAGCTTTATCTGAGGTATTTTGCCTTATTTGAGCACATTGTTCGTAAATAGACAGAATTTTTTTTTCAGAGCAATTGTGTTTTATCCTTGCAGATTCGAGTGCTGTGGGATCCCATTTTTGTTTAGTGTGAATTACATCTATATTTTATCATGACAAACACATTACACAAAACAAACACATGATACCAAAGTGAATGTAATCTCCAGTAAAAAAGAATGAATGTATTACATGGGTGAAAAGCTGTAGCGCCAGAACACCACATTGCACAAAGGGTACTGCAGCTTCCCAAAGGAGTAAAAATAACCTTACTTACACTGGTACAGAAGAATAGAGAAGTAGTCTCATCTATTAACACCTTTGATGTCAGGGGAGGCAGCAACCCATTGTTTTGTAGAGAGGAGGGGTTAAGGGACAAGCACTTCCCTATCAATTCCCCACCTCCCCCGCAACCTAAACATATCTTAATATATTCCACATTGCATTACAATTTGAGAGCCAAGTGGAACCAGATTATAATTTAACATAGCCAACTCTTCTATTTATGCAAATTTTCAAAAATTCAACATTATCTAGGTATTTTTATTGCTTTATTTGCATTGGGTTTTTTTTTTATGTTCCATTTTTTGGTAAATCAGAATATTGAGCCTTAGTGTCTGACATAAAACTCGTGATGATGTGTGACGATCATTGCAGACATTTACTCATTAATCCTGGAAATAGTTGTAACAATCAGGCTGCCTTATACCTCCATGTATGGGTAGAATACTGTACTAAACAGAATAAACCATTTTCTGCGGCTATTATTTATTCAATTACTGTACTTGTCATTCGCAGTACATGTTAAGCCCCAACCAGAAAGGAAATGATAACGCCCCGATGTGTCGGTACATTCCTTATATTGTCCCTGTTCTGCTTTCAAACGTTGCAAACAGAAGCATAGTGTTTATAGTCCCTATGCATTATTCCTTCCATAATCCTTCTGAGAATGTCATAATTCCATCATTACTTATGTCCTAGAAACTGATGTTCTTTTCCCCTATAATGAAACAATTCAGGTAAATAGTTTTTGCTAACAGCGATATTCTACATTCAATCCCTCAATGATAGCTGAAGATTCATAGAGGGTCAGGTCATTGAAACACCATAGCCGACCTTTACATTAAAGGCGCAATTCATGCGCTTATTTTTGTATTACTGTTTTTTAACATAGCTTTGAAGCAGGGGGTCTCCGGAGCAGAACACCATTATTTTTAGGTCCGGGGACCCCCTGCTTCTGGAGATATACACCTCGGCAAGGTTTAAAGCTCCTTAGTTACGTGGGCCAATTGGAGGCCAAATCTGATGATGGCTTCCTATTGGCCCGCATGGGTGCAGGAGCTCTGCAACGCTGCTATTACATTAACCCTGTAAGACGAACAACTACTGGCACCCCCTACGGAGGTAATAATCTCCGGAAGCAGGGGGTTCCTGGAGCTCAAAAGAATGGGTTCAGCTCCGGCAACCTCCTGCTTCAATCCTATGTTTAAAAAAAAAATCACCTACTTGGATTGCCTCGTTAATAAAACTTTAGAACAATTGTAAATTGCTATACATTTCTTCAGTTGAATGAAGAACAACTTTAGAAGAAATTGTATAAAGTGTAATATCTTCTAGAACAGATGATAAAAGTTAACATAGATTTAACCATTTCACCAACCCAGTGAGAATACAGTCATGTGAAAAAGAAAGTACACCCTCTTTGAATTCCATGGTTTTACATATCAGGACATAATAACAATCATCTGTTCCTTAGCAGGTCTTAAAATTAGGTAAATACAACCTCAGATGAACAACAACACATGACATATTACACCGTGTCATGATTTATTTAACGAAATAAAGCCAAAATGGAAAAGCCATGTGTGAAAAACTAAGTACACCTTATTATTCAATAGCTTGTAGAACCACCTTTATCAGCAATAACTTGAAGTAATCGTTTTCTGTATGACTTTATCAGTCTCTCACATCGTTGTGGAGGAATTTTGGCCCACTCTTCTTTACAACGTTGCTTCAGTTCATTGAGGTTTGTGGGCATTTGTTTATGCACAGCTCTCTTAAGGTACAGCCACAGCATTTCAATCAGGTTGAGGTCTGGACTTTGACTAGGCGATTGCAACACCTTGATTATTTTCTTTTTCAGCCATTCTGTTGTAGATTTGCTGGTGTGCTTGGGATCATTGTCCTGTTGCATGACCCAATTTCGGCCAAGCTTTAGCTGTCGGACAGATGGCCTCACATTTGACTCTAGAATACTTTGGTATACAGAGGAGTTCATGGTCTACTCAATGACTGCAAGGTTGCCAGGTCCTGTGGCTGCAAAAACAAGCCCAAATCATCACCCCTCTACCACCGTGCTTGACAGTTGGTATGCTGTATTTGGTTTACGCCAAACATGGCGCTGTACATTATTGCCAAAAATCTCCACTTTTGTCTCATCTGTCCAAAGGACATTGTTCCAGAAGTCTTGTGGTTTGTTCAGATGCAACTTTGCAAACCTAAGCCGTGCTGCCATATTCTTTTTAGAGAGAAGAGGCTTTCTCCTGGCAACCCTTCCAAACAAGCCATACTTGTTCAGTCTTTTTCTAATTGTACTGTCATGAACTTTAACATTTAACATGCTAACTGAGGCCTGTAGAGTCTGAGATGTAACTCTTGGGTATTTTGCAAATTCTCTGAGCATTGCACGGTCTGACCTGGGGGTGAGTTTGCTGGGATGTCCACTCCTGGGAAGATTGGCAACTGTCTTGAATGTTTTCCACTTTTGAATCATCTTTCTCACTGTAGAATGATGGACTTTAAATTGTTTGGAAATGGCCTTATAACCCTTCCCAGATTGATGGGCAGCAACAATTGCTTCTCTAAGATCATTGCTGATGTCTTTCCTCCTTGGCATTGTGTTAACACACACCTGAATGCTCCAGACCAGCAAACTGCTAAAACTTTGGCTTTTATAGAGGTGGTCACACTTGCTGATGATCATTTAATCAGGGGCATTTGATTTGCAGCACCTGTCTTAGTTTTTCACACATAGCTTTTCCATTTTGGCTTTATTTCGTTAAATAAATCATGACACGGTGTAATATGTCATGTGTTGTTGTTCATCTGAGGTTGTATTTACCTAATTTTTAGACCTGCTAAGGTACAGATGATTGTTATTATGTCCTGATATGTAAAACCATGGAATTCAAAGAGGGTGTACTTTCTTTTTCACATGACTGTATACAATCATACTACCCTCAATACATCACACTATTGTGACTTCACTTTCAAATAGTAAAAAAAAATCTTGAATAGCAGCGTGTTATTTGCTAAAATTAAAAGAGACCTATATAAACATTACAAAAGAAACATCACTTGGAAAGAAAAGCCCTTCTCTAATGTAAAAGAACACAATCAATGCACAGTCTTACTTTGCAGGACAGAACAGAAAAATTGTTTGACACTGTTCCAAAGCACACACAGTGCTCAGTGTGCAAGAAATAAACAAGTAATATTTACGCGATGAAGGACCTCGAGAGGTTCCAAAGCTTGTAACAGATCAACTGCTTCTTGGTCCAATAAAATAATCATATCACCTACTCCCTCTCCCTCCTTTATACTACAAGTAATATTCAGTAATAGTCATTCTATTTTACCCTTAAAAAAAAAATCCAATTAAAATAAGGGAAAGCAATACTGAAGGGTTGAAGTTTGCATGTGAGAAGTAATTTCTTATTTTTATGTAACTTTTATTATAAACAAGTAAACTAGGCTTGGTCAACAGTACCATTTGCAAGAGCAGGTGTTTCAGCAGATGCTTTCACTGCTTAGCTCAAAGTACATGTAAGAGATGAGTGCAGAGGTACATTTAATGGAGACCGATTAGGGTGAAAGGAAATCCCGGTTTTATTGTGCCTGTTCCTTTAACAAAAACAAACAAAATAAAGGCCTACTCCACTTTGGAGAATAACTAAAGCTTTACTCCTACCCTTTCAAACTGGGTGGGTAGCTAAGCTGGTTACCACCCTAAATATACACATACATATGAACCCCGTTATAACGCGGTGCTCAGGGTCCACATAATGAGAATTGAATAATTGAGAACTGTTAGTGTTTTTCTACCACCACATCATAGGATTGGTGTGATGTAATTGGACTCTATTATCAAACTTAACTTGTACTGCACAGAACTGCTTTTCAGAAATGTATACTAGAAGTTAAGTTTGATAATAGAGCATATGACATCACACCAATCCTATGGTGCAGTGGTAGAGAATCCCTATTTGTGGGTGTGTGTGTTAGCAATAAAGCATTGAATGTTATAAAAAAAAAACCTTGGAGATGTGCGCCACGCATGTGGATGCAGCCTGATGAAGCAGGGAGGGAGGAGAGAGCTGCAGAGAGGATAGAGCTGCAGATACGAGGTAAGCCCTAGCGCGGCTGCCATTTCGCTAAAAAAACC
This sequence comes from Ascaphus truei, assembly GCF_040206685.1. Classification (NCBI taxonomy): domain Eukaryota; kingdom Metazoa; phylum Chordata; class Amphibia; order Anura; family Ascaphidae; genus Ascaphus; species Ascaphus truei. The sequence continues at coordinate 139,951,152 of NC_134484.1, forward strand.
CAGATGTTTTTAAATTGGGAGCCACACTCAGACCACGCTGTAGCGGATTGCGCTATAACGGGGTTGAGCTGTATATACACACACACATACGTACACACACACACACACACACAACAGTCCAACAAGAAAGTCTCTTATCTGTTTCTGTTTTTGCTGTAGGGGAAGGCCTCTCTGTACTCCTGGGTCAGCAACCTTGTGTGCTGTGGCACTCTCTGTGTCCAGGTATAGAGGTGTTGTCCCCTTGTCTTGCTGTCAGCATACAGTCCTTCTGTGTGCATCAAGACACAAATTCCCTATCTGCTACACCACAGGATTAGATGTGGCATAGCAGGTAGGGAATTGGTACTAACATATGAAAGGTCCTGGGATTGATTCTGGCATGTGTATGATATAAAATGTATTCATGTTTGTGACAGGGTAAATAAACGTCACCAGCCATATGCCTGGCAGACTTATCTGTAGTGCAGCAGTGCAGCAGTGAGGAGGTTAACTTTCAGATGAGTTAATTAGTCTGAGCCCAGCTGCCTCATCAAGGTGTTTTAAAAACCCCAGGCTGTACACACATGCAGATATCCAAAGGAACCATCAGTCCACTCAAGGTTGACCCCCACAGCTAGTAGCCAAATAAGATATAAGTGCGGAGCAGGAAAAAAGACCTTTTGAAGATGCGGAGTAAGGGCCACTTGCAGACCCGCTTCCCATGTGGGGCCAGCGGCCGCAACTGCAGCAGCCCACGGATGGAGCTCACACAGCTCACGAGAGTCCGTCCCCTCTGTGTCTCCTGGTCTTGTGATACCTGAAAAGGTAATGACGCACTTCCTGCGCGACCACGATCCAGAAGTTACCTACCTGGTGAGTCTTTCATCCCAAGGAGCAGTGCTAATATCGATCATATACCTACCTGGTGAGTCGGTCATCCCAAGGAGCAGTGCTGATATCGATCATATTTTTTCTTTGTACACACATGCAGGCTAGCTGGTCAGGAGACAGGTGTGAAATGCTGAAGGAAGATTACTGCTACAAGGTCTGTTTTTCAAAGTACATGTTTGATGAACTGTCTGTGTCCTGCATGCTGAAAAGAAGCTGTCTTGTTTTTCTATGCTGAAGAGAAGCTATTTTGTTTTTGTATGCTGACAAGAAGCTGTTTTGTTTTTGTGTGCTGTAATTTTTAAGGCTCAATAAATAAGCCTTATCAAGAAAACCCGCGTGTGGTTGCATGTACCCTGCAACAATGTTCAATTCCCATATGTGTCCATTAGCAATAAAGCATTGAATGTTTAAAAAAAAAATCCCACATGGTGTGTGTCATGTGACCCTCCTCTGCGCTCAAAAGTCTACGTAAGTGCCGCGCACGTGGACGCAGCCTGATGAAGCAGGGAGAACTTCAGAGAGGAGAGAGCTGCAGATGCCGGTAAGTCCTCGTGCGGCAACATTTTATAACGCGGTCTCATTCTGTGGACCCCAAGGACCACATTATAACGGGGTTCGGCTGTATTAAACTGGATGCAAAACATAAGTTTAAATCATGTTACATGTTTCAGGTGTTATGTCATAAAGCAGGGTGGGCTGGGATGTTTGCAGGGCTTGGTGCAGGAACATGTGCGTTGGGGGTCTAACTTCTCCGGTGGCATCTTCTCAGTGTCCAGTCATCATGGCTCCGCTAAGTCAAATGGCGTTATCAGACAACTTGATGTCGCAACTCATGCTGTCATGGAAACGCGGCACCACTGGGCATCACATTGTCATAACATGATGTCGCATGGTATCACGACCTTACGTTGTAATGGCAATAAGACGGGGACCCTGTATGAGGAGATGCTACTGGTGAAGGTAAGATTTCAGAGACCCCGCGCTCTCCCCCAGCAATCAGTTTAATTGATGTAGGGAATAGCGCGGGGCTCTGTGCAGTGGCACTGATGGCACCGCCATCAAGCCGGCCTTCGCATAAAGTATTAAAGGCAAAATTTACTATGCTCTGAAGCCCTACAGTGACCTCAATTAGATGATAGCAGCCTGAACGGCCGCTTTGGTCTATACTGAATGCCCCTTAGTGGTGATAAACCCTAAGGTATCATTCATTGGACTGGGTCAAAAGGCATAGCACAGGTTAATAAATCTGCCCCTAAACATAACTCAATATCTTCAGAATACCAAACATGGTTTCAATGAACATTCATGTTGTGCAGTTGTCAATGCTGGACTTTTAGAAATTAGGTACAGTATGTAGATAGATTATGCTGATACATGATGGTAAGTTAAAAAAAGTTTAGCAAAATCTGTAAATAGTTCTAACATGGTTTAACATAAACATTTGTCACTGCCCTTAGTGGTTAGAAAATCTTGAAAAACAAAGAAAACGTTGGGTGGAAAAAAATGGTCTAAAATACAACTGCTGATTGCTACAGCAATGTGTAGTTTAATATAATTGGAAGAGTGAAAGATCAACATATAGTATTAGTTGTTTAAAACAATTATGGTCACGTCATTTTATCACTTCAATATCTAATGACATTCATAAGAAAAGACACTATGGGTTTAGCCATCGTTATCTGCAGATTCTGGTTGTATGATTAAATGTAGGGCGAAGTTTATTAAAAGTCATGGGAAAAGTGCATTAGCAACTATGTATGGACAACATCATTTCTTAATATACTTCATACAAAGGGAACCATTGCCAGTATTGCATGCAAAAAACCCATACATATTGCACACTGCACAAAAGTCAGACGTCTTTGCTAATTAATCGATCATATCGTTGTTGTAGAGATTAAACTCATTAAGTGCATTTTTGGCAAAAACTCACCCAGTTAAAAATGGATTTCAACCTGCCCCTCTCATCATCACCAACATCTATAATTTTTTGTTTTTGTAGAAATTAAAATATAGTTGTCACTCCCAGATAAATCAACAACCTAGTAGATCCCAAACACATCACCAGTTGATGTTATAAATTTATTATACATGTATTACACTTATTTGAAGCATTTTACCATAATATAGTTACCTTTATTGAACAAACGAGATATGCGGTAACCACAGATAGACCCTAAATAATACATTAAAGCTGCATCCATAGTGCAGGATACGGCACGAGCTACGCAGCTCGTGCCGAAACAAACACTAGGATGCCAATGCATATGTGCATAGTGCGTGCACATGCGCTACAGGGAGTCCGGCGCTTCACGATACAAACGGAGGAGCGCGGAAGCCAGTGCGTTCTACTATGTGCGCAGCCTAAAGAGAGATTTCTAAATATATTGTTTACCCGTTACTTCAAACTTGAGGTGGAAAAATCAGTTATAGCTAATCAAGAGACAATGGAAAAATCATTTTTAAAACTCATTTTTAAAGAGGCTTACACTTCCAATAAAATAAATCACTGCTGTACAGAAGGGCTGTCTATAATCTAATAAGAATTCGGCCCTGGTGAACCTCCCATGTTGAAATGTACTGTCTGTGTATCACAGCAGCGGCTTGCTCTTTGGTAATGGAAACCCAGACAATGTCCACCCAACTTACAATGGAGGGTTAGCAACAGAACAAGCCGCATTGCCTTTTAACGGCTTTAATTTATTTATGACCGATTGGATATGCAGACCCTGCAACATTGGACACTTGAAAAAAGGTATACACTTTTGTTTCTCTTTTCTTGTGGGATACAGAAGTTTACAAGCAAGTGACAATCTCCTATGAAGAGTCCATAAGACATGCAATTTATTATTTACAAAGATTATGTTACCGTTAAAAAACCCGTATTTTTTATTTATTTGTATATACTGCACATAAAATAGAGGTGGTGATTAATTTTCTAGAACACACTGATCATTTATGAAATCAGTCATTGATCTTCAAGCAGCTGTAATCCGCAGAAGGTTTAGAACTTCATGTAATGGGAGATGGGTAGCAGCTCTCCTTGGCTTTCACACATGAGGAGAAATAGGTTCAATACTGTACGTACTGCTGGTTTTTATTAGGTATAGGACATAAAAAGAACAAGTGCAGTACCCGCTAAATGGATACTGTTGCACGGTATGTCTGTTAACATTTGCAGACAAAATAGGCCTCAAAAGCTTTTTGCAATCAGTATTACATGGTTTTGTATAAAGTAAGAAGGTGATGGTCATGTATGTTAACATGGGATCTCCCACTTCAAACACAGAGAGATTACCTCTAGCATTCTCCTAGTGTGCTTCTTTGCCGAATCATAAAGGGCCGAGATCAAACTTAATTGAGCTGCACGAGTTACTTTCTTTTTGACCTTGAAGTAACACAGCGGTGTTTGCCAGGCAATGCATCACTTACTAGCTATCAAAGCAAATTGTGTTGGCAGACACAAGTAATGTGCCCCTCCCACTTGCAAACACATTACAATGAATAATTGAATCTGTAGCATTATAGTTATAAAAAAAAAAAAAAATGGAACCAGTGCAAGTACAAAAGAACAAAAGGGGACAGAGAAATCTTTTTTTTACCCTGATCAAAAGGTGAAGTTATTAGACCAATATCTGCTTTTAAACATACTATTTAAAATGCAATATCTTAGCAAGTCACATTATGTAACTTCTCCGTTAATTTGGGTTACCATTAAGGCCACAAAACAAAACAGTTGACTTTACTGAGAAGAATATGATTTCCCCCTTCTCCAAATAGCATTGTCCGTAAAAGAAAATGCTGCATCTCATCATTCTCTATTGACTTCAATCTCCGTTACAAGCTAACCACCAAGGTCACAAGTGTGGATTTTCTTGTAATGCAACTCAATAGAAAAACATAACTACTGAAAAAAAATGTTGCATTAATTTTAAATATTTATCAGTAGAAGAGACTTAAGAAGAAAATGTTCCTTGCTCAAAGGTACATCATAAAAATACATTTAACTGTAGCAGTGAAATAATTACAATGTGGCTGATTTGAAACACATGAATTTCAATTGCTCTTCACCATTTTTAACTAGTGTAGCCAGGTCCCCTTACACTACCTCCGTTGCGGGTGCAGGGCATGAGAGGCTACTGCAAGGGTGACCGGGTCGCCAGAGCTCCTCGGCGGGACCTCAGACAGGGCATCGCCATCTTGTTTTATGCCGCGCATGAGCTGAAGCAATCGCGCATGCACAGTAGGTGCATCAAGTGCGGCGGCCATCTTGCTACACCCCGGGCATGCACAGGAGACCCTGTAGTGGCGGCCATTACACCCAAAGCTCCGCAATGGGAACTACAAGCCCCAGCAGCCCCTGGGTCGAAGACCACATGGCGCGCAACAGCCAATAGGCCTGTGAGGATGCCCTGTAGCAAGATAGTTACATTTGGCGCGCTAGGAGAGCCACGCCAGTCGGAAGAGGGAGCTGGATCAAGCAGGTAGTGTCTCAGAGCCAGTGGCTCTGAGACTAGGCCTAGTATAGCTCCCTTAGGCCCGATTCACAATAGCATGTGGTTGCTTCAGCGAAGGCCCCCTTAGATAGGGACGCTTTCTCAGTTACTGTCTAGTGTCAGGGGCACAGCGAAGACACTACGCGGTGACTGTGGCCTGTGGTCTGGGGCCAGACCACCTCTGTAGTAGGAGACTCTGAATGGTGATATTATCCAAGCCGTAATTCACCCCACATGGAGGCGGACGACGACAACGTTGGATCAAACGGATCCCCTTTGTTACTCTGCATTACCCAGGTGCTGGAACCCAGGGCAGGTACCCAACTAAGTGCACTAACACTTCACGGGATAGCGCTTTCTCCTACACTTGTGGGTGGGCCCTGACATTGGGGGAAAAGGACATCAGTGTATTGGTGCCAAGCACCCTATGTACTTTGGGGACACTCATTCGTGGTACAGGGCTGGGCCTATTATACTGTGTGGTACAGGGTACTGTTTATGGTGTGTACAGTAAAGGTTGTTATTATATACCTACGTGTGTTTGTGTCACTGGTATTGTTCCTGGAAGAGGCTTATCCTGCTGCGTCAGGATCCCTTTCAGGTGGAGGCGCTGCACCAAGGTGGACATCCGATCACCCCAGGCTCCCAGTGGCAGAGGCTCTGGGCTCCTGTGAGCCAGCAAGTAACGGCAGCCCCTTTTCGTTACGAGGGAACAAGGGCTAAGCTAGTTTTACAGTTTCGCTCCTTTTAAGGTACTTTTTTGTTTAGGTGCAATATTGTTATTGTGACATCTCAGGGTCTTGGGATCTGTGTTGATTAATGTAGAGGTTTTTTTTTTTTGCCAGCAAGATCGTATATTGATAGAAAGTGGTACAAATAAAATGGAGTAGCCATGCACACTACCTTTGAAGTGGGAGTATCTGGTTAAAATTCACATCTACATTCCTTGTGACCTTGAGCAAGTCTTACAAGGGCAGAAAATTGTGCCTTAAAAGCAGCAACTCCCTCCTACTCAATGTTTTGTATTTTTATGGAATTGGAATCACGGAGTCCCCAGGAGCTGAACTGGCCACTGTCCAACCCTCACTCTAACAAATCCGGTGGACATATTTGATTTTACTTTAATTTTACCTGCACAAAAAGTGAGAAGCAGCTGGATATATAGTGTCAACACTGCTGCAGGCTCTGGGGCTTTTAAAACACATTCAAATACATGGCGTTACAAGAAAATTGATATTTGTCGATTAATATTTCTAATGTAAAGTTTTATAGAAGCCATCTATAAACTCAGCAAAACATGAGAGGATAACACCAAATAAAAAACAAAACTGCTTTTGAGCCCAGTGCATATGAAAGTGCTTGCTCCAACTGCCCCTTTATTCAATATACGGTGAAGCCCTTGCCTTGTGTTGGAGAAGGTTTTTTGGTCCCATCCATTTGAACGGAGCTGATCTCTTCCCCAGTATGGAGAATGGTTTCTGAACATAATGGACAGGGCCTAAGGAATCGATTTATTTTTTGCTTCACAATCAAACTAGGTTCTGATAAGAGCCAATAAATATCAGAAACACGTATATATACTTTTGAGAAAATATTCTATCACTTTGGATCTGAATATGCAGATCTTCTTCTTTCTGCACATTTGCCAAGTTCAGCTTTGGTTGCGAGGCAATAAAATCAGTGTCCTTTTCATTATGAGTAAGACATTCACGTGCACCATGGCTTTTTGATTCTTTTAAATTAGAGATGACCTTTGTACAGAACAAGATTTCCCTCTCAGCCATTTCCCTAAGAATGCTGCTGCACGGGTCACTAGTGTCAAAACGCTGATAAGAAATATATGACTTGTACCTACTACCCACAAGAAGCATGGATTTTCTCTTAACATCCTTTTTTTTTTTTTTTAAAGCTTTTAAGTTTTGACTTCACCCATAATTATGTCTTACAAGAAGAACTACAAACATGGAATTATTATTATTCCTTACATGTAGGGAACGAAATGACAAGTGTAATATGCAGTGTTCGACAAACTTATACACTTGCTCGCCCCGGGCGAGTGGATTTAACCCCCGGGCGAGTAAATATTGGCCCAAGCAGCACACGTTTGGTACTAGGTGGCGAGTAGATTTTTTTGTGTGGCGAGTAGATTTTTTGGTGATTTGTCAACCACTGGTAATATGCATCTAGAAAATATTGAACTTTATATTTTGTATGTTTAAATCAGTATGACTGTCCGAATGCAGTAATCTGTCAATTGTAATCAGGGCTGGCATTAGGGGGGGGGGGAGAACCGGGACACCTGGCAGAAGTCAATAAAAGCCAATGTGCTCACAATGCCTTTAATGTGTGCCATTTACCACCATTTTTGGTAGATTGTGGCTGAAAAGTTCTGGCGCAATTGCCAAAATTTGGAGTAATATGAAAATGTAAGGGGAAACTGCACACATTTGCACATCGCTACTTGACAACGCATTGCAGTTGTTGAATATTGCCCAAATCCCATTTGGTAAGAAATGTACGTGCTCACAGATGAATACAGTCCTTACACTTTGCTTAAAAACGGATCACTCTTAATTACACCTAAGTCTGCATCCATACTGTGTCAGAAAGCGCGGACGCGTCTGCACGCTCTGCGAACAGACTGCCGTAAGGCAGTGTTCGTAAAAATGCAGCGTGCAGGCGCGGAGGCAGAAGGGGGCGCGCAATGCGCGAGAAATCCGTTAAAACAGATTTCTCGCGTGATAGGGCGGTCACGTGAGGGCGAACCAGCTCTGTGACGTCATTGACACGCCCACGGACGGCACGCGTACCTCAGCCTCCGCGCGGCTCTACACGGGTACAAATGTTTATGGACGCAGCCTTACAGTGAAAAACATGATCACTAAGGTTTTTGTCTAGTTATTCATCTGAGTTCAGTAACATGTTCAAACATGCTACCTTCTAACACTATGGCCTTCATTGTACACAGAGAAAGAAACAGGTCAGCTAAAGATCTAATGGAAAAAATGTTGAATGTGCAGAATTTTTCGTCTTAGTTGGTCGGACAGTAAAGATCACACACACAATACCAGTGATTATATGTGATGTGAACTTTGCTTTGAAAATTAACAATACGACTTTTATTTATCTCCTCTGTCTATAATGAAAAACAATATTGTGCCAGAGAACAATGGCGTTTGCCAGCATTTCTTCAATATGTCAATGTATGGGGTCTTATCAGTGTCAATTGCACATTTCTTTTCCCCCCTTTTTAAACTTTCCATATCCGGTCTCTTCCCAAGCGTTAGTAATCACAGTAGATTTTATTCTCTGTCAAGCTGTGCATTCATTTTCCAAGCCAAGCTACACATCTGCTTTCTAACTGTAAGACATGGCAATCTGTGTGTGAATAACTGCTAAATGTGCTCTGAGCAACACAAAGCTAAAATAATTCCTTGTACAAATGCTATACGCAGGTATAATAATAGATGTTGGTGCAATCTTACAAATATTGTTCCGTTTAGAAATCAACTGAATCTTCAATAATGACATAATTACATATCATTAAATCCTTACAAATAAGTAGAAAATGTGGGGATTTCAAGTGATGTTTATCTGTTAGATGCAGCCAAAAAAAAAAAAAAAAATAATAATGTATTATTGTGGAGTCAAGTTGATCCCACAGATTAGGCAGCAGGTTGAGCAAAATGGCTCAAACGAAGAAACACAGCTGCACAAAACCGGACAACACAAGAAGAATGCTTGAATGAAATGTGAAGCATTACTCATCCACATCTATTTATTTGTAGCAGTATTTTGAGGTGGACGCGATCAATCTACTGGCATAAACGTAACTACAGTATGATCATTAGATGTAATTATCTATCATAGCGCTGTCTTTGGAATGGGGATTTTGTGGAGGTGGTTGAAGTATTTTTGGAACTCTCTTAAAACGCGGCATCATTGTGCTTCAAATAACCTCCAGTATAAACTCGGTCTATATATAGGTTACAAGAGCACCATCAGCCTCTGGAGAAAAAGAAGATAAAGGAAACTTTTGATATTGCGCTACCAAATAAGGTTGTCTCTTGGAAAAAAAAAAAACCCCAGTGATTACTTATCTTTAAAAGCAAAGTCTGCCGCACAAAATGCAAGGTGAGGTGAAAGATCAGAGATTTAAACTTAACCCTTGCCCGATCTCTGAAAATACTGCAGCTAGTAAACGTTTTATCACACAAACTGTGCACTGGGCCATAAAGTTGTTTACAGCACAGGTGAAATTACTGGCTAAACACATTTTTTCTTGCTGATTAGTACAACCTTTGAACAGTACAAAATCTTCACCTTTCACCAAGACAAGAAGTCGAATTAAGCTACAGCATTGAAGATGCAATCTGTGCGACTTGATAAAAAAAAAAAAAAAACATTCATGAAAAAATTTCTATCCTGTCAACGGTGTCCTTACTATTATTATTAATATTATTGCTTACAGGCATACCCCGGTTTAAGGACACTCACTTTTAAGTACACTCGCGAGTAAGTACATATCGCCCAATAGGCAAACGGCAGCTCGCGCATGCGCCTGTCAGCACGTCCTGAACAGCAATACCGGCTCCCTACCTGTACTGAAGCTGTGCGCAAGCGGGGAGACTATAGAGCCTGTTACACATGCATTATTTACATCAGTTAGGCACGTATATGACGATTGCAGAACAGTACAGGCATCGATACGTGGGGAAAAGGTAGTTTAGTGCTTCACTTTAAGTACATTTTCGCTTTACATACATGCTCCGGTCCCATTGCGTACGTTAATGCGGGGTATGCCTGTATTTGTAAAGCGCCAACCTATTCTGCAGCGCGGTACAATGGGGCTTCAGAGATTTGTATATTACATGAACATTACGACATAACAAGTAAGGACAAACATGAGCAAACAGATACAAAGGGTAAGGAAGGTCCTGCTCGTAAGAGCTTACAATCTAGAGCGAATAAGGGACATGGTTGGAAGAAAAGATAAAGTGGCTGCTCATTGTGGGGCGGAGTGTGCCTCAGCGTGGCGTATGGCCCAGCCTCACAGCTAATCACATTAAAGGAGCAATATCGTACACGTATGTATTTTTTTTTTTAAATCAGTTCTGTAGTGTTGGACAATACTTACCTTTTTTATTTTTAAATTCAACACTTAATACAATTTTTTATGAGTTTTACTAATATACTGAGCATCTTTTTATTTCTATAGCAGGTTTAAGCCCACCTCCCCAGCAGTGCAGTGTAACACTTTCCTGTTTGTGATCATTTGCTGTCAATATTCCCAGCAGTTTGAGCTGTAAACTGTAATAATTGATAATGTTACCTGAGAGCTTTGTAAGTCACAACTAGTGTTTTCAATTTGATTCTAGAAGATATGGGAAGCCAGTGAAGGGATTTGCATAGTGGCACCGCAGTGGAGTGGAGTGGTGGGTGAGGTACAGTAGATTACTCTGGCAGCAGTATGATACATTGAAATTGGGACAGGCGGACAAGGGGAATACCAACTACTGTAGGTGAATGTTGCAGTAGTTAAGAACGGACAAGATGAGTGAATGAATTGGGATTTTAGTTTTGTGTCATGAGTGAGAAAAGAGTGCATCTTTGCAATATTTCGGACGTGGAGACGATAGGACTTAGTGAGGGAGTGAATATGAGGAATGAAAGTGAGGGCAGAGTCAAAGATGACCCCTAGGCAGCAGGCTGGAGGTGTTGATGAGATTGTAGTATTATTGACAGTGAGGGAGAGTTTGGATGTAGCGGTGGCAGTGGAAGGGAAGTATTAGTTCTATGTTGGACATGTTAAGCTTCAGGTAACGTTGGGACATCCAGGAGGAGATTGCGGTGAGACAGTTGGTGACACGGGACACGGAAGAGGGGGAGTGGTCAGGGGAGGAGAGGTAAATTTGGGTATCATTGGCATAGAGATGATACTGAAAACCAAAAGATTGTATTAGTTCACTATAAGAATAGGTGTAGAAAGAGAAGAGCAGAGGACCAAGGACAGAGCCTTGTGGGACAACAACAGAAAGAGGGAGTGAAGAGGAGACACTAGAGAGAGAAACACCGAAAGAGTGGTTGGATAGTAAGGACGTGAACCAGGAGAGGGCTGCATCATGGAGGCCAATGGAGTGGAGAGTGTACAGGAGAAGGGAGTGATCAACAGTGTTGAAGGCAGTAGAGAGATCCAGGAGAATTAGTAAAGAGACGTGACCCTAAGGCTGAGTCCATAGAAGGACAGTAAGCGCTGAGCTGTGCGGATGCTCCGCGATGAGCCCCGTCATCCTCAATGAGGATGTCTTGGGAGGGGGCTCCCGCGAGCGTCCGCAGGCGTGCTGACGCGCAGGGATTTTCAGCCGACATCAGAACCTGTTTCTGAGCGCGCTGTCGGCTGAAAACCTCCAATCAGAATGAAGCAGCGTCAACGTCACGCCGCCGTGACGTCGGCGCCGTGACGTTGACGGCGGCGCTTTACGGGTTATTGGCCCAGTGACATCAGTGCCCCGCCTCCCCATTGCGCATGCTGGCTCATCTGCTAGTTCATGCAATCACTCCTGATTGCGCAGACGAGCCTCAGCATCAGCGCGGAGGAGCGCGGCGACCCACTCTATGGATGCAGCTTTAGACATAGCTGTGAGTAGATCATTGGCCACTTTTGTTAGTGCTGTCTCAGTGGAGTGTAGAGGACGGAAACCAGATTTCAAAGAGTCAAGCAGGGAGTTTGAGGAGAGAAAGTGAGTAAAGCGGTTGTATACAAGTCATTCAAGTAGCTCGGAGGCAAAGATGAGAGGAAAGATAGGGCGATGGTTAGAAAGGGAGGCTGGGTCAAAAGAGGGGTACTTTAGAATAGGTGTGATGAGTGCATGTTTAAAGGAAGATGGGAACATGCTGGAGGTGAGAGAGGTTAAAAAGGTGACTTAAGGTAGGGCTTAGTGTGCCAGAGAGGGATCATAGGAGATGTGATGGAATAGGATCAAGGGGGCAGCTTGTTGGGTGAGATGATGAGTGCAGCACAGAGACCACATCTTCAGTCACAGGGGAAAATGAGCCGAGGATGGGTGTAGATGTACAAAGAGAGGTAGGTGGTTGATGTGGAGCCTGACATGAGATGTCATGTCTGATGGACTCAATCCTGCCTGTTCGCTGGTCTGAAGGTGTGGCTAAGGGAAAGACCAACATAGGAGAGAGCAGCTGGGGAGGCGGTGTCGGAGGGAGGGAGCCAGGTTTCTGTAATGGCTTGAAGGTTAAGAGAGTTAGCAAGAAGTCATGGATAGCTGTACATTTATTGCAGACTAGATTACTATATTTTCAAAGCTGTTGTATTCCTAAGGCAACTTTTTTTTGGGGGAAAGAAGAAGATGGCTGCCATCTCTCTAGAATAATGACAGTGCTACCTAATCACTACATGGTTCCTATGAAACTGATGGCTGATCATTTTAAGTAAAACTTTGGCTTATTCTGGGGAGGTTTTCCACAATTTATTTGTAAAGGTTAAGCATCTGTTATGCTGTCAGGAGCTCCGTCTGAGGCATTATTTTTGGTTGGATGCCGGAACATGAGCACAACGCTGGAAATCAAGTACTGTAAATATTGGCCCCCAAAACTGTGATTACCCACCTAAGAGATGTTAGAATAATATTATAGCTACATACTCCTCTCAATAAACCTTGAGCAGCACAGAAAAAAAGCAAAGTATTCCCATATCCTGAAAAATGTTGCGGTGTAATGCCTCTTCGTCAGAGAGGTTTCCTCTAAAGAAATGGCATTATACTCTGGTTATCTTTGATGTACTACTACTGCACAGGATAGACTTCTGAATTTTAAGAAGTAAGACGCCTGTCAAGTCTTCAGTATTGAAGATAACAAGTTGTACACGGCATATAACAGATTTCTCTATATCACCTCTTATTCAGCCTCTCGAGTTCACTATCGTATTCCATACTTATTGAGTCATTGCTTAATCTACACAGTATCTGAAGAAAAAAATATATTGTCATTGATTTTTGTTTTATTTACTAGAACTCTCCTTATACTTTACTGTTCAAAGATAAACCTAATGTTTCAGAGTGATTTATGTTGTTAGTTGGAAGTCTGTAATGTGGAAAAAACATATTGCCTCTTTAACATATGAATAAAGAATATGATGTAACTGCTTATTTATTATCAGAAAAGACAACAGTGTCATATAAATGAATTAATGGGCATTTTTTTTAGCTATAATTCTAAATAAGAAAAAAAGAAACCTTGCCATAGCATTCTATTTTAAAAAGATATACAATACTACTGTGACTTATCGACTTGCTTTCAAACTAATATGTACCAAACTTAACAAGTATGTTTACAGCTCTGCCAGCAGGAAAACAGGTTGGATATAAGAACAACAACACATACATTGTGAAGACTCCTGAAGAAGCAGCATATGATTTGGTGCATAAGTAAAGAATAAAAAATATAAGCTATCTATAAAAATGTGTATGGTTAACTTGAAGTGTCCACTTCCTTCCAAAAACATTGAGCAAAATAACATTAAATATATTACAAAAAAAGTCACAAGCATCTAGAAAGCAACAGTAATAGGGTCATGTTTCTGTCTGAGAGAAGTAGTGCATAACCAATGCACAGAACAGACATACATTGAAATATATGTTACATGAGACTGATTTACATCATACAGATTAATAAATTGCCTAATAAATGACATTCGTTTTAATGACCAACAGTCACATAAAAAAAATAATTGTAAACTTCTAGTGTTATTCAGCTGGGAGAATGAAGAAGAGTGAAACAAACTTGATATTAATGAAAGGCATCATGAAAATAAAGACAACACATAAGTGTAAAGCAAACATGGTTTCCCGGGCAAACATTTTTTTGCAAGCTTTAATAAAATAGGAGTGTGTTGGACCACCCAAACAGTAGGAGGGCCAGAGGTGTAACCCTCACATATCCCCAATAACTGGATACCCAAACAGTAGGAGGGCACAGGTGTAACCCTCACATATCCCCAATGACTGGATACCCAAACAGTAGGAGGGCACAGGTGTAACCCTCACATATCCCCAATGACTGGATACCCAAACAGTAGGAGGACCAGAGGTGTAACCCTCACATATCCCTAATGACTGGATACCCAAACAGTAGGAGGGCACAGGTGTAACCCTCACATATCCCCAATGACTGGATACCCAAACAGTAGGAGGGCACAGGTGTAACCCTCACATATCCCCAATGACTGGATACCCAAACAGTAGGAGGGCACAGGTGTAACCCTCACATATCCCCAATGACTGGATTATGCTCAACAATACTCAAAAAATATCAAATGTAATATTTACTTTTACTAGAAAGCAATAAACAGTTTAACATTATATACACTTTTTTAAATAAACTATATTACAATTATGATATAGCATTATTACACTGGCTGAAAGGAACAAAAAGGGTGACTCTCTGGGGCAGACAGTACCTGAAGCCCTTATTTCATAGGTTGCTAACCACTGATACAGGGGCTCACATTATGTTGCATAGTTTGTGCTGTGAAAACACATATTCAAGAAATGTAACACTATTTATATACTTCTAATTTAATTCAGCTAATAAATGATCATTTGTTTTCCTTTTATTTATCTGTTATCCAAAGTGGCTTGCACCACTACAGGCTTGGTAGACATTATGTGATAGTCCTGACCACAGAACCTGATTAATTCCTTTACCATATGTGCAACACACAACACTACAATGATTTGTGTTGAAGCCAAAACTCAAAGGCAGAAACACAAATCCAGCACTGCTGCCGAATTAACCCATTATTTTTTTTGTGTTTTGAAATTGGGGTGTCCTTCAGAGCTGAACCAGATTATCATCATCTCTGGGGACCTCCCAGTTTCCAATATACTTACTGGTCTAGTTACCGGTATTACTTCCTGGCTATTTAAACCGATGTCCAACAGGAAGCCAAAACCCGCTGGCCTATGGCAATTTTGAATTATCTGGAGCTTTAATCACCAGTAACTAGACTGGTAAGAATCTCTGGATCCGTGGGGTCTCTGGATCTAAAAACAACACAGTTAAGTTCTGGATGAACCAACCACCAGTTCCTATCCTGTAAAAAAAAAAAAACCTAGGGGGTGGGGGGGGGGGTAAGAAATGAGCAGCAGGGATTGCTGCTTTAAGCATTTACAGGGTACTCGGACACAAGCATTTAATCATTCCCTATACATTCAGTGACATTAGCTGATAATCCCAATGGCATTACAGGTGATGTCAGATTTATGTCACATGGTGAATTAAACTGTTTACAAATCTTACAAAAGTTTGTTTAAAAGATTGTTTTAGGCACTCTTAAAAAAAACATTGGTATAATAACAAGATAGGAGAAAGGAAGAGGCACACAAATTGTAGTGGAGTCAAATGATTTCAAATGTATTGATGCATCAGAGCTAACAATAGTAACGTTTCAGGACAAGCAGTCCCTTCCTCAGACCAAACACCTCATGTATAATAACAGACATGCTCATAAATGTTTGTCTGTGCATACATTTTAATAGCAACAATCTTGCTCTTTAATGTTGTTAAATATCCCTTACAGGGTTGCATGGAAGGCATAATCAAGACTTCAATATACTGTATGTGTAAATACTCACCAATGCCATCGTGTCCACAGAGCAAAGATGGTGTACATTCAGCAGAAATGAATCGAGACCATAATCCGTGACAGTGGTTCATAAAAGTAATTGAAGAAAATACATCATTAGAACTTATTAATATACATTATTCGAGATAGAATTTAACAACTTTGTTGTACTTTTGCACATCCCGTTTTACTATCAAAATCCATAGTTTGAAAATAAAATAAACATTCCAAACAATAATACACTTAATTAATCGCTATTGGAATTTAACAAAGGTTAAATCTGACTTTTTCTTAACATTATCTGCTATGTCAGGGGTGGCCAACTCCAGTCCTCAAGGGCCATGAACAAGTCAGGTTTTAAGAATATCCCTGCTTCAGCACAGGTGGCACAATCAGTGGCTCAGTCATTGCTGTGCCACCTGTGCTGATGCAGGGTTATCCTTAAAACCTGACCTGTTGGTTGCCCTTGAAGACTGGAGTTGTCCACTCCTGTGCTATGTTATAGTGAATTAAATAAAACGACAGATTTGTACAGTCTAGAACATAATATAAACGTCACTACAAATTAATAGATTTATTTACTTTGCAAGGTGCTTGTAAACATCTTCAATATTAGTAGGAAACTGAAAAAAGATTTGTCTTACTTCATGGTTGTATAGCAGCACATGTATACTGCCATTTAAACCTGCTTACAGCCTAGCTAAATTATGCCATAAAAGACTAATGACAAATTGATACAAATAAACATCTGTGCACATAGGATTAACACGGTGTGTGCTTTTGCATACAGACATGGCAGAAAATGATGTCTTTGCATTTCATATGCAGAAATTGAATGGTTTCCTTTATCAATTCCTCTGAGGGTTCATATAAGATACATTTTATTTGAATCATTGCATATACAGAAAGCACGCATTCAATATCTGAAAACACATTTTTGCAAGGAATTATCAATCATAATGATATCATATTTTGCCAAAATTCATATCCTTTAATCTATTTTATCACTGCCCCCATCAACTTTATTTATGCTTAAAATCACTGCAAGTACAATATGATGCAGACCCAAATCAACAAAACATGTAGCCTTTCCACCATTTATATAACCATTCTACCCCATTTCATGGGTTAACCCATTTAATGCTGCAAACCCCACCAATTTGGTGCTTTGCCAGATGTGCTGTTCATTCACACACAAGAGAGGTTAACAAACCCACTGGCAATTATATGTATAATTACAACATTCAACCATGGTCATTAATCTGAGTTCCTTGATTTTGCTGATCCAGATGTAAACTTTGTACTGTGATCTTCCTATTAGTCATCAATGTGCAATAACCGCAGCAACTGAAGGTCTGCGGCTCAGCAGAGCTCAGGACAACATCCGATATGTGCTTGGAGAGCTGGTTAATCTTTGCTGGCAGCATGTACCCTCCCCCTACTCCCTGCATCTTTATGCTAGCGCCTGGTGACATGAACTTGGACTGCAGGAGTTTACTGCATAGTGTCTTCCATCTAGGCAACCACATACTCTGATAGTAATCAATGGTTGGGATAGCAGAGGCATATTCCCACTCTCTTAGCAGGGGTTACATTCCGTGCAGTATGTAGGAAGGATATCCAACTAAATTACTATAAAAGGTTATACAGGATTTGTTTCTTGTGGTTTTAGATACCCATCTCAAAGCATTTAAGAGACATTTTGCAGTGAGGAAATCTGAGCTGAATACAGTATATCCCCTATGGGTTAAGGCCATGTTCTCATCCCTACGGTCACATAAGTAAATTAAAAGAAGTAATTCAGAGTTTTAGCCTGCCTCTATAAGTACAGGTTACAAATAAATATATCAGCAAATTCTATTTTTGGATCCAAATCTCACGATTTGTCATTTTACCAATCTGTTTAGGGAGTGGTAGCTGCAAAACCTGGATTGACTCAGCATATCACATATTGAAACATTTGATCATATTATTCTCCTGTAAAGCTCGTTCTCACTATCCTTTTAATGTCTTTCCCTGATGCAATAATGCGCTTTGGGTGTATAACTTTATACAAATTCACTATATAGTGGTATCGCAAATCCTGATTTTCTGCTCTTTTAGGGCTTTATGTATCAAAGTGCAAACTCCGGTCGCTATTTTGTCGCTACCCATGCTAAAATATACCAGCAACAGATAGCGCCATTTTCAGTGACACCTGCATCTCTCTGCGATTACATGACGGAGCAAGTGTGAGGAGTTAGGGTGGTGTTATACTTGCATACTGGCACAGTTCTATGTATGAAGGAAAGGGCGGCTTGCATTTCTTGATGGTTTTCTGCGTTGGTTTTCACCATCACTTTAATGGTGGCGTATGTCTTTTTTTTGTGCAGAATATGTCAAAAATTCTATAAAAAAAAAACAGTACAAATACACTTTTTCTTTCAGACAAGAAAAAATGCTAAATTTGTTAGCAATTGTGTCAGTGCACACGTACCTCTTGATACACAGGGCTCAGAGTCTTTATGCCCATGTTGCAAAGTGCCAATTAGAGACACAAAATAGTACAGCAGTTAGGGCAACAGTGAAATACACTAGCCCTCAATGTTCACTAGCCCTAGCTTTACCTTTCATTTGTAAATTAAATTAATGCAGTAACACTGCAAGACCAGATTTGCAAAACAGGCAGCTTTTCCATCTTTGGGACAGCAGGACAATTGCAGATCCATCATATAAAGAAAGGATGTCCCTCAGCTACATGCAGCCCTCTGAAAAAACTGTAATCTGCTGTTACACACATGGATATTTCTACTCACCATGACATGCATGCAAATTAGATTAAAAACAGTGGACGCATTCCCCCACACAACAGTGTTATACCATTTACTTACATTTAACAAGAATGATTTAAACAGAGAAAGAGAAAGGGGGAGGCAGATGCCCTGTCCAATGCAGACATGGTGTGTGTGTGTGTGTGTGTGTGTATATATACCTAATAAATGTATACATACAAGAGACATACGTAAAGATAGATGTTTCTGTGTTAATTACAAAGCGCAATGTACCAAGAAAAACCTAAATGAATATTGTTTTTTGGTGTAGTTGGTGTAGTTGGTGTAGTTGGGGGGGGGGGGGGGGTGTGTGTGTGTGTGTGTGTGTGTGTGTGTGTGTGTGTGTGTGTGTGTGTGTGTGTGTGTGTGTGTGTGTGTGTGTGTGTGTCAGAGACTACAGAATTTCCATCACCAGTTTGCAAATTTTGAGGGCACAAGTAGGCAAATGACTGCTAATGCCCTCCTCAGCATGGCTCTAATGCCCTCCTCAGCATGGCTCTAATGCCCTCCTCAGCATGGCTCTAATGCCCTCCTCAGCATGGCTCTAATGCCCTCCTCAGCATGGCTCTAATGCCCTCCTCAGCATGGCTCTAATGCCCTCCTCAGCATGGCTCTAATGCCCTCCTCAGCATGGCTCTAATGCCCTCCTCAGCATGGCTCTAATGCCCTCCTCAGCATGGCTCTAATGCCCTCCTCAGCATGGCTCTAATGCCATCATTTCACGTGGAAGCAAGAAAATGAAAAACACCAAGAAGGCAACTTTATGCATCTACAGGTCTAAGGTGGCCCGACTGAGCTAAATGTAGTTACTAGCAGCGCAGTTGAGATGAAGTCATTGTGCCGGCGATTTAGAGGAAGCCGCCACTGAATAAAGGTGCAATGCATTGAATCTTCGCATTGCTGGTAAAGCAGACACAGCTGCAGTCTCCCAGATAGGGATCGTTTTGACAGCGACAGGACACCTCCATCTGCATCGATCCCCGCCGCTGCAATACGTTATACCCCACAGTGCTGTGTGCAATAGGAAAGGACAGACTAACCTTAAGCGCGCAGCACCTTGCACAGGACACCGCAACCCTCACAGGACACAGCCCGCACAGCACTGCCACTCACGCAGCGCAGCTACCTCCCCAGGCACCGGCGAGCTCAAATTGACAAGTGGCTGAGGGGGGTTTGAGGGCAGATCACCCACAGGTCCGACCTCCTGCCTTCCACACCTGCAAAGCTGCGCAGCCCAGTGTGGCGCTGCCCCCCCTCTAACCCCCCCGTCTCTCACCGTGGTCCCTCCCAGCTGAGCTCCTGATTGGTTGGCACGCAGAGGGGATTGGGGTAAACGCGCTCCTGATTGGTTGGCACGCAGAGGGGATTGGGGTTAATGAGTGAGCTCGGGAGAAATCTCAGTGCATTCAGCCCGCCGTGTGGGGCAAGATACAGAGAGTGCAGGAGGGGGGTCTGGTGTGAGCTGTGTATAGTACATACCGCAGCCCTGCTGCTATTCCGCAGGCGGTGCTAAACAAACACCGCGCCAAAGGCAGGGTGGCAATGCTGTTATCCCTTACCCACCCGGCCATTGAGATGCACACGGGGCAGGTGTCAGTGCACCAGAGTCCCTCGCTGGGTTGGGTGCTCCGCTTTGCTCTGCAGTCATTACTTTGGATTCTCCATGCACAACCCATTGAAGTGCTGCAGCGAGCACCTAATAACGGATACGGGGCACTCGAGGTCGTGCTCTTCCCAGTGCCATCTCCAGCCCAGAAGAGAAGTGCCCCTGTGTCAGCTGCAACAACACTGACCAGGAATTGCCTTTGCGTATATACTGTACCAGTACAATGTATGCCAATTGTTTTTGAGATATGCGAGATTATTTAGAAACAATATTGCTGAATTGTTGTGCTACTTGAATGGAGAACATGCTGATTCAGTGCAGCAAGTTCCTGATTCACTGATACTAGAAAGTGATGATGTGCAAGTACATAATGTTCTTTTTAGTTTATGGGGACAGAGGCAGACGTGGGATGATAGTAGTAGACTTGTAGGTGTCTTTATTTACAGACTAGGTTTCCACTCCTAGTTTACACTTCCACATTCTATAGACAGAACATTTATTTAGTTTAAACAAATTTTACTATGAAGACATCAAAACTGCTTTGTATTAACATGGTTAGTATTTCTTCAAATCAAGCACAGTATGTACTGTCTGTACAGTATATCTTTATTTATATACCACCTACAGCTGTACTTAGCGCTTTACAAGACAGAATACAATTCAGGGGATTATAGTACAATAAGTGCAATAAATAAGATCAGACAATAGGAAAGGAAAGCCCCACCCAAAGAGCTTACAATCTAAGTGGTATGTTGGGAAACTAACAGAGACAGCAGGTGAGGGAATAAGTGCAGTAGATGGTAGTCATTGGTAGGAGTGGCTTTGGGTGTGTTACAGTAGCCTTGAGTCTAAGCTAGGGGTGCGCAAACCTCAGCTGTGCTCCCCCCCCCCCTGCCTACTCTGGCCCTGGATCGTAACCCTCCCCCCCTTACCTTCAATGCGGCGTCAAATGACGCTGCGGGTCATGTAACGTCACGTGACCCGCGGCGTCATTTGTTGCCGCGTTCCCATGTCGACAGGCGTCAAAGGACACAGTGGCATTGTGATGTCACATGACCCCGCAGCATCATTTGATGCCCATCACCATGGAGACGAATGGACAAAGCCTGGTAAGTGAGTTTACAGAGGCCTCGCGCTCAATAGTGCTGGGCTTCTGTAACCACCGTGCCTCCCCCTAAAATCTGTCGCACCCGCCCAGTTTGCGCACCCCTGGTCTAAGCTAATGAAAGGCTCAATTTAAGAGGTGAGTTTTAAGGTTAGTCTTAAATGTGGGGCGGTAAGGTGCTTGGCATAAACCGAGTGACGGAGTTCCACAGGTTAGGGGCAAAAAGGTTTAAAGCTAGAGAGAGAGAGAGCAGTAGAGGTGAAATGGATAAAAAGAAGACAGTTTGTGGGTAGAACGCAGGAGAGGAGCCGGGGCATAGCGAGAGACCAAAGCTGATACAGTATGTAGAGAGGAGCCTAGTAGAGTGGAAAGCCTTAAAGGTAAGGAGGAAAGCTTTGTGGATGATCCGAAACTTGATGGAGCCAGGAGAGGGATTTAAGGAGGAGATGAGTAGAGACTGTTTTGGAATAAAATGATCATTAACATACAGTTTGAAAATGAATAATTTTTTTATAACTTCTTAAAAAATGTAAAACATAAATCAAATCAATTTAAATAATTAAAATTAAATGTACGTTATTCCCCATATTTGTTTTGTGAGCAGACGTTTTTTCGGCAATTCATTTTGTTAATAATAAGTACAGATTTGTATTGAGAGACGCTCACGTGGGCGTCGTCTGCTCCTGCTATTAACTGTGAAAATCAGTCCTGATATTGAGAAACTGTTACCTGAAAGTTCAGAAATAACTTTGAGACATTTTACATTCAGGTTGGTTTATTTTTATTATTAGGATTTCAAGGTTGATCTTTTCTCAATAAAAAATGTTTGTAATATTTGAATGTTTTTATTATCCATGTTTACTTTTGACATTATATAGTTTAGGTTTAGCTATTTAGACTGGAATTAGGGGGCGGTAGGAGAGTGGCCAATCCTGATAAAAGGTTGGCCACCCCTGTAATACTATTGTAGTTATTCTCATGCTCATAGTCAGAGGCATATTCATTGTGCATCTGAAAACCTCAATGTATCAACAGTGTACATTTGTGTGGATCTTATAGGAAGTGCTAAAAAAAGAGTAAAATGAAACATATTCAATTCTTTGTCTCAGTTTCTCACTTCCTTTCCATTTTTTTGTGGGAAAAATCTCTTAAGTGTAGTCTGATGTATGTTTGTATGTATATCTTTATATAGCTCCATCCATGTACATAGCGCTTCACAGCAGTAATACACGTAACATAATAAGATAATACATAATGGGAATAAGCGCTTGAGACATAAAGTCCCTGCCGCGAAGAGATTAGAAACCTTAGTGGCAGAAATTCCTCTGATCAACACTTTATATCAGACTCAGCACACTACTACAGTACTTATATGCAACACTCACTCCAGTAGCAAAAAACAGTTTGTACTCTACATCTACGGTAGATATCTTATAGCTGATCACTTAAAGGTGCAATCCCACGTAGCCAGCCAAAAATAACCATTTGCAAGTAATAATAAGATGTTCCTGTATAGCACTGCTAGTTGTACGCAGTGTTTTACAGAGACATTTTGCAGCCTCAGGTCCTTGCCCCTTGGAGCTTATAATCTATGTTTTTGGTGCCTGAGGCACAGGGAGATAAAGTGACTTGCCCAAGGTCACAGGGAGATGACACAGAAATTGAACCAGATTCCGCTGCTTCACACTCAGTGCCAGTCAGTGTCTTTACTCACTGAGCTGTTCCTTCTCCTATGTAACTAAATAGTCTATTTGGCTTCGTCAAACAAATATAAACATACCAGAAGAAAATGTTTTTGCATTTTGTTTCTCTGAAAAATAATTACAAATTTCAATTAGTAGGGGACTCTGAATGGGGAAGTGTTTGTCACCTAAAATCCTTTATCAGATAGCCAATAAATATAGGGAACGGGGAAGAGAGGGGGTATTTGTGTGTGTAGAATCTCTTATTGAACACATTGATATCCGACAAAAGAGAGCAGCTAGAGGAAATCAACCCTTTCCCAATTTGTCGGTCATCATTTTTTAAAGCTAACTTTAAAAAATATAAACAAAACAAAATGAGTGTGAGATATTGTTTGTTTGTTTTTTAAAGGTATCAATCATCACGTACACTTCAGGAGATTGTCCTTATCAAGGTTTCCTAGCTGCAAAATCAGGGCACAAAAACCAGCAGATTTATCAAGGATTAGGAATTTCACAGAAAAGCAAGTAGATTTTCTCCTTTAATAATGTTGATGCAGACCTGTAGAAAGTACAGTTTCATAAAAAGAGCCCTCTGTATATCAAATAGCTAATTCTCTCCAGTCCCCATTTATCAGGCATTCTTCTTGACATCCGGCTTAAAATATGTATATATTATATTAATCTCTCCCTGGTAAGGTTCACACAACTAAAACATTCAATCAATGTTGGTGCATATCCCATAAAGTAAGGACAAATGTTAGATACCGTTTCCAGGAAATCATCAGACAGCACTCAGGTAAGTGAAGTAAAGTAAATAGTTTTTGTATTAGACAAAGCACAACATTCCAACGTTTCAGTCCCAAACAATGAACCTTCCTCAGGGCGCTACCTCTACATTATATATATATATACATACTTAAAACGTGTGTGTGTGTGTGTGTGTGTGTGTGTGTGTGTGTGTGTGTGTGTGTGTGTGTGTGTGTGTGTGTGTGTGTGTGTGTGTGTGTGTGTGTGTGTGTGTGTGTATATACACACGTTTTGGTATGGTGGATGAAAAAGGCAACAAGAAACCTCCACCGTATTGCATATAGCAAACAAAAAGATCACTTGTGAGCACATTCACATGTCTTAGGCAGGTCTGCAACCCTGCCTTTCACCATTATCCCCAGCATACAGTGCTTCCACTGCAGCAAGGGATTCTGGGAAATGACATGCAAATGCGCACACAATGTGTCACCTTTTGTCTGAAAATCCATTGTTACATGGAGCCCATATAAGCTAATGCTCGCTGTTAACACGGCTTTAAAAGCACAGCATGGGAATCAGATGCAAAGCCAGAGAAACCATTCACAGACATGTTTCAACCTTAATGGGTATCATCAGTGTGAAGTTGGTTGTACTACTGGCTTTGCATTTTCAAGACTGTAGGGTTTACCATCACATTTTTAAGTTATGGTGGGTGAAAAAGGCAACAAGAAACCTCCACCGTATTGCATATAGCAAATAAAAAGATCACTTGTGAGCACATTCACATGTCTTAAGCAGGTCTGCAACCCATACACACGTCCACCCAAACCTCTCCTATAGGAGATTTCACGCTGACCGATGTTCTTGGTACTGGTTAATGGCCAGATCAGGACATATTTTTTCTTTGCTTTGGAAAAATGTGGACATTTCTTGTACTCTTGAAAAGAGGCAACAAAAAGGGCCAGGTAAAACTGTTCAAATGGCTTAGACTCAGTTGGACTCAGTTGGCAATCATATTCAAGGCAAGTTAACAGTACTAAGGCCTAGATTCATTAAGCTCTATTAGCATATTTAATGCGGCATTAACCAAACGTAATCCGCAATAGTTTGGGTGTACCAACATGGCCACTGCACCATCTGCACAGGAGTCCCATAGTTCGATGGCAGATGCAACTGTGCTGCTTCTCCTGAGCAAAGGAGCAGAGCAGGTAAGAAGGGGGATCAATGCTACACTCTACCCCTGATGAAGACGTCAACCCCCCACATGAGAAACCAACATGAACATACCATTTTATATAATGAAAAATGTAATAGCATAACATAAATTTCATAACAGCAGGTATTAAACAACATTAAATACTTTAGTGAGTATTGTCATTATGGACGCAAGCTTGTCCCGAGATGACTGCTTGGATTCATAATGGGGTGCCCGTAATGAATCATAAGCCACCCTCGTTGGAGGGCGTCTCAATATCTGCCCCGGCGAACTTCTTGAATGCTTACTTCCGATTCTTCTTCAACATCTTCTTGGATGGAGAGGCTTCCAGTGGCTTGAGGCCCTGGCCCTCTCATAGAGTGTGACTGCCTGTCTGAATAGTCTCCTTTTGGGGTGAAACTCTGACTTTTTGGATCAAGAGGCCGACTTGTTGAGGCCACTGGGGATAACTCCTGATTGGCAGGACTATTACTCGACTTTTCATCTGTGATTGGAGAATATAACTCCACTGAACCCTGGTTTTCTTCATCTGTGGGATCTTTAATCCCACTGTAGTCTTGCTGCGCCATAGGTGACATCACAGCAGACTGATCAGTCTCATTATCAGTGTCCACCTGTGGAATGGGTAGCAGATGGTTCCATTGCCATACCTTTACCCTACCCTCCAAATCCTTGATACGGTAGACAGGGCATCTGTGGCCAGGCATCTGTGATTCCACTTCAAAGGGGGCTTCTCTCCATCAGCCAGCCAACGTATGTTTTCCCAGTACTCCCAGGTTCCCATTGTCCCCAGGCTGAAGTTCCCGATAGCGCACCTTGCAATCGTATCACCTTTTGTTGTTTTGATTCAGCTTAGTGGTGGCTTCTTCTGCCAATTGATACGCCCTATGAAGATTGTCTTTCAGTCGCTGTATATACTGATAATGGGTCATATTGGGTACCCCATCGGTGAACACTCAAGCGAATATCTACAGGTCATCTGGCTTCTCTTCCGAAGATCATGAAGTATGTAGAGTACCCAGTGGACTCATGCCTAGTGCAGTTGTATGCATGATCCAAGTGTTCCACATGTTTACTCCATCCGGCCTTTTCGGAGTCTCGCAGGGTACCTAGAATATCAAGCAAGGTCCAATTGAACCGCTCCGCTAAGGCATCTCCTTCAAGGATAAGGAGTCGTATGGAACTTCTCAATGTTAAGTAGTTTCAGCAGCTCTTTGATGAGTTTGTTCTCGAAGTCACGCCCCTGATCGGAGTGCATTCGGTTGGGTAGCCCGTAATGGATGACGTATTTCTTCCATAATACCTTAGCCATTGTGAGGGTCTTTTCATCTTTGGTGGGGAAGGCTTGGGCATATCGGGTGTAGTGGTCAGTTATGGGGTGCCGGTATCCCCGCCATGTTAAAATCCTCAGCATCACGTGACCTGAGGTCTTTACCATTGCAGGGATACTGGCACCCCATACGGGGCCTGTATCTCGGGAAGCAGGGGGTCCCCAAAGATGAAATCAACTTTGTTCAGCTTAGGAGACCCCCTGCTCACGCACACTATGAATAAAAATAAAATGTAAGCAGCTTCACTACCTTAACAGCTACCAGGTGTCCAGTTTTGAACTGTAGTGTTCAAATGTAGTTTCCTTACAGTTTTACATGTGGAAGAGAAGAGCGCCACTGTGTGCCTGTCTGCCAGATGAGGAAAAAGGAGGA
Source organism: Ascaphus truei (assembly GCF_040206685.1). NCBI lineage: Eukaryota > Metazoa > Chordata > Amphibia > Anura > Ascaphidae > Ascaphus > Ascaphus truei. Next base: position 139,978,029 of record NC_134484.1, read on the forward strand.
GGAGGATGGTGTTGGTGTGAGAGGAGGATGAGGGGAAGGTGTGAGAAGAGGATGAGAGGGGGTGAGAGGAGGATAGGGGGTGTGTGAGAGGAGGATCAGGGGTGTGAGAAGGATGAGGGATAGTGGTGTGAGAGAAGGATGGGGGTGTGTGAGAGGAGGATGAGGTGTGGTGGTGTGAGAGGAGGATGATGGGGGGTGAGGAGGATGAGGGGTGTGAAGATGATGAGTGGGGTGTGTGAGAGGAGGATGAGGTGGGGTGTGTGAGAGGAGGATGGGGGTTTATGTGAGGAGGATAGTGGGGGGTGAGAGGAGGATGGGGTGTGTGTGAGAGGAAGATGAGGGGTCATGTAACACCATGTGCGCTTGCTCACGAGCACTCCATCACCATGAATGAGGCCTTACCGGCCTCATGGAGCAGCAGCCTCATGGACTCCTCAGCTCCATAAAGGGGGTGGTGTAATTTACCCCTTCACCCCCATACCCCCTGGCTAGTCAGCCCCTGGGGCCCATTGACTTATATACCTCCAAAAAGATTAACTTATAATTCACATGGTAAGATACGTGAGCACACCTGAAATACTCCTCTCTCTCTCACCCCCTCTTACACTATCCCCCTCTTCTTAGCAAAATCCCCATTTCAGTTTCCTGATAGAAGACATGCCAAGACATGAATAACATACCGTTATTTCAAGATAAAACAGTGTTATCCTGAAATATTGTGATGATAACTCTGCTCATGAGCTCAATCAGCTGTTATTTTTGCAAGGTAGCCACCTTTGTGAATTAGACATTAACTCTAGCAAAATAACATCTGTTCCTGTTTTAGGTAATGTCACGTTATTTACCCTGATTTATCAGAGCTTAGTGAATCTAAGCCTTGGTTGCTCTTGCCCACAAAACACAGCTGAAATATGTTACAGAAACTGTCTAATGTGCATTTTCAATCTTATTTCCCAAGAAAAGGTTGCAAAGTGCTGCTATTGCACAACGTTCAAGTAATTTTTTTTCCAGCTTTTCAGCAGTGGTGGTTATTTACTCACCACACGAACATTTGAGCAATAACTTGTTCTCCTTTAGTTCTCTAAAGTTACCAGATAACATTTGAATTAAGTGGACCTGAAAAAAAATGAAACTGACTTATTTGTACACGAGAAGCAAATGCTTAAGGTGGAATTAAATGTTTGCATGGAAGCCAATTGCATTGATAAATTGTTTAAAACAAACTTTTTTCCCCAATATGTCTGGCTGCCCCTTAAATGGCGATTTAACCTTTCGAAAGAAACCAATTACACAGATACAGTAAGTTGTTCGGAAAAAAACACACAGTATTATTTCCCCCCCCCCTCTTGCTTTAACCAAAGAATACCAACATCCAATGGTCCAGTAGATATCCTCCTCAAACACTTCTTTAAAAAAGAGACATTGATCATCATAGTCAGAGTGTATTCTTAATTCCCAAATTGTCTGTCTGGACCTTGTGAGAGAAGAACTCAAGCAGTTCTGACAGTAAGAATGTGGCATCTCTGTGGTAGACCATCAGTTTTAGACATGCAAGTTAACAGAATAGTAAAAAAAAAAAAAAAAAAAGTAAGGTCTTTTGTTGATTTTAAAAGCAAAAATATCCATTATGGGCATTGGAAATGGACAGAATATAACAGTTTCAATCATTAATTTTGACAAAGGAATTTTTTTTTGTAATATGATCATTTTTCTTGGTTTATCTCTTTGTGTATTCTCTGGGGTGAATACTAATTATTTTACTGCTGTAAATGTTTAGGCTTTGCAGGAAAATGAAACAATTATTCATTAAACACATTAGCTATTTACTAAGGAGGAAACAATCCCTTTTTTGTGTATTTCTTTATTAGCTTAAACATGCAGTAGCACAACAAGCGGGGCTGCAAGGGTGCGTTTGCACCCACCAAGAACCCAAAGATTTTCCTATATTGGAGCGGAGCAGGGGGCAGAGAAGGATGACAGTGGGAGGCGACGGGAGAAGAGGAAGATGGAGGACCGCATTAGTGAAGTAGCAGAGCAGGACAGCTGAGGGGTCATTCAGAGTTGGATGGCAGGCGTGGAGCAGGGGACAGAGGAGTTGGATGCGGGAGTGGAGAAGGGGGTAAAGGAGGAGGATGGCTGGGGAGGAGCGTGCTCCAGCGGTCTGACCCGGAAGTCTACATTGACTTCCGGTATCTGCTACAGTGTGCTTGTCCCCGGTCGTCCTCCTCCTCTACCCCCTTTTCCGTTCCTACCGTCCAACTCCTTTGCCCCTTGCTCCCCTACCGCCTTCCAACTATGAGTGACTCTTCTGTTGCCCTGCGGTCTTATGTCCTCCTCTTCACCTGCTGCCTCCGATTGTCATCCTCCTCTGCTGCTCTGCTCCGCTCGGCGCTAACCGTACGTAGGTGAGAAATTTAAGTTACAAGTTTATTGAATTCAAACAATTAGGCTTTTCTGACGTTACATATTGTAGCCATGTGTAAAATTGGTGTACAGATCTCTCTCATACTGAGCAGTAACTCCTGTTCAGAAGGCAGGGTTGTCAGTAGTTACCATGGAGGTTTGCCCTCAAACCCTGTGATGTGTCATATGTAGCAAAGGAAATGACAGCATGCTTTGTGTCCACTGTTAGTGACACTGAGATGGGTCTTTCTGGAGCCTATATATTGCACAGCACTTCCAAAAGTTAGTGGTTCAGAGTTGGAGTGGAGTTCAAAGTGTTCATCCTAAGTGTCTGCAGCAGTTCAAGTCAGTCTGTCAGAGTGGCAAAGGGACAATCTGATTACACACTTTGTCCAGGGCTCTGGCACAGCTGGTGGTCTCCCTTAGGGGAGAGGTGGAAAGACAACTTGATTAAAGAGTCAGGAGGAATCTTCTGAATGGAGTGCCACTACAAGATGCGGCTAAGTGTCGGCCGCTGTGATGGGCAGTCTGCCACACGACATGCTAATAAAGATGCCCATGAAAATACCCTTCTTGCCAGTGAGTGGAGTTACTCAGGGAGAAGGTGCACCCAGGAATTCCCTTTCAGAAACTCCTCCCTGCTATCGTGGGGATCTGGATGGGATGGAGGCGCTGTACCAAATGTGAGTAGGACTCAGCACACTACCTCAGACGCCTGTCATGGTGAAATCCCCACTACCAACGAGCGGGAGACTCAGGAGTCCTGTGAGCCAGCAGGTGCACCACACTACACTGACATTTAACGGGGGCAGTTTCTCACATAGGGGTCAGGATCAGAAGGGCCCTGAGGGAAGCACCGTTACAATAGCATAGTATGTATAGGACTGAGAATAGAATGGAGAAGGAAGTGTTGGAAGAGTTGGAAAGTGAATTGAATTTTGATTTTTCTAGGTATCAAATAAGGCTGTTTATTAATCACCCAGCAGCAGCAGGACAGAATTAAAGCCGCATAGGAACTGCTTTCAGGAGGATTACCAAAATATATTTCAAATATTCATATGTGATTGTTTGTGACTGTGTTGTGTGGCATGCTGCCAAATCTTTTTCTGAAGGTCCATGTTAAAGTATAAGTTAGTTTAACGAACACTAAACCAAATATAATAAGAGTAATTTTCTGTACATGCTGAAGCTTTCAAATACGGTAGTAAGTTTATGTAGAAACCACTACTTCAAAACACATGGCACACGCTTCTTTACTAGCACAATGATTTATTCTGTAAAAACCTAGAAAAATAGGGTGAAGGGGAAAAAAAATGTTCTTGTTATTTAATTTTTTTTTATCCCCAGTCATGTTTTTCAATGTTTTTACGTAATAAATAACCTTTCTAGTGAGGAAGCTTATGCCATGTGTTTTGAAATACTAGTTTCTATATTGCTTTTGTCTTTGCAGCGGGCCTCTTCTGCAGCAAGCACACATTCTACGAGGTGGTATAAGTGAGCATTAAGATTATGGGGCTTATTCTAGCAGCTTCGATGTTATCACCGCCAAATCGAATATTTTGGCATGACACTACCAATCGGTCTGATATTTGTGTTATCACGGTACTCAAAAAGAGTTATTGCAAGTCAGAAACCGTTCAGTAGGAAAATGCCAATACCGCTCAGTGCCTTTATCTCTGTCTTTTTCTAAGTTCTGCCCCTGCAATCTGCCTGCAGTCTGTAAGAGCTGCACCAAGAGAGCTGCATCTCCCTGCACAGCTCTTACAGGTGATCGCACTGATATTATTTTATTTTAATAACACAGCATTGAAGCAGGGGGTTTCCGAAGCTGAACCGCATTAACTTCAGCCTTGGGTACCCCCTGCTTCCCGAGTTACAGGCACTGGTATGGGGTGCCGATATCTCTCTGCATTGTTTAAATCTCACGTATCATGTGACTGGGACATTTAAACAATGCAGGACTTACCGTCACCCCATATCGTGCGTGTAACGCGGGAAGAAGGGGGCACCCAGAGCTGAAATTAATGCGGTTCAGCCCTGGAGACCCCCTGCTTCAATACTGTGTTATTAAAATTAAATAAAAATAGCTTCATTACCTTAGCAGCTAAGGTAATAAAGGGGTTAAACTAGAGGGCCTGGTACCTGTTGGGGGTAGAGGGTGTGGGTGAAGAGGGTAGTTACCCCGGGGTGGGTGGTTAGGCCTACCGGGAAGGTTGCGGGAGGAGTTAACTCCTCCCACTACAACCCAAGAGGCCTAACCACTCACCCCGGGGTATCTAACCCCTTTGCCCCTTGCTCCGCTACCGCCGTCCAACTCTGAGTGACTCTTCTGTTGTCCTGCGGTCTTATGTCCTCCTCTTCACCTGCTGCCTCCGGTTGTCATCCTCCTCTGCTGCTCTGCTCCGCTCGGCACTCACCGTACGTAGGTGAGAAATTAAGTTACAAGTTTATTGAATTCTAACAATTAGGCTTTTCTGACGTTACATACTGTAGCATAGTATGTGTAGGACTGAGAACAGAATTGAGAAGGAAGAGGAGAGTTGGATAGTGAAATTAATTTTGATTTTTCTAGGTATTAAATGAGGCTGTTTTTATTTATTGGATTATTAATCACCCAGCAGCAGCAGGGCAGAATTAAAGCCGCATAGGAATTGCTTTCAGGAGGATTACCAAAATATATTTCAAATATTCATATTTGATTGTTTGTGACTGTGTTGTGTGGCATGCTGCCAAATCTTTTTCTGACGGTCCATGTTAAAGTATAAGTTAGTTTAACGGAGACTAAAGCAAATATAATAAGTGTAATTTTCTGTATATGCTGAAGCTGCGAAATACTGTAGTAAGTTTATGTAGAAAGCAGTACTTCAAAACACATGGCACACGCTTCTTTACTAGTGTAGCCAGGTCCCCTCTGGCTCCCCGGTTCCCCGTTCCTTGCCCCCTTACCTCCGCCAGTGAGAAGGAAGCTGCGGGGGTGAGCGCGTCACCTGGGGCTCTCGGTGACATCGGAGGAAGGGCGCCACCATCTTTGTTGTGTGCACACATGCGCGGAGGCTTGCGCATGCGCAGACGTGATGCGGTGGTGGCCATTACAGAAAGGGAGGTAGGACCCAGATGGCGCTCCGTAATGCAGGGACCCCTAGAAGTCGCGCATGCGCAGTTAGGGCGATGGGGCGGCCATTACATGGATACGCAGGGACAAGGAGACTCGTGCAAGCGCAGTACACATCGCGCAGACGGCCCCAATGATAAAGAGGGCCATGGAGGACTACAACACCCAGAGTACTTAGGGGCATAGGCCACCTGATGCCAGGGAGCCAATAGGGCTTGCAGCTTTTCCTGCTGGAGAGATACATTTTGGCACGCACAAACAGAAGAAGTCAATTGGTGCTGGGATAAGGGAGGGGGAGGTAGTGTGTGTAGCGAGCAAGTGGCTCCTACACTAGGCCAGGTTACCCCCCCCCAGGCCCCAGCTAGGCCCAACTCACCATTAAGATTGTGGCTGCTTAAGGGAAGGCCCCTGCAGTTAGGGACGTTGCCCTGTTAGCAGTCAGTTTAGTCAGGGATACAGCTGCAGTGCTGCGTGCTCTGACAAGAAGGGTCAGTGTTTGCAGGGAATAATTCTCTGCAGTAGTAGAGACAGAGACTGTATGAGTGGTGAGGTCACCAGAGGGAGACCATCCACCAGGAGGAGGATGCCATCGCTGAGGTTTCGGCGCTGGATACAGACGGGTCCTCCTCAGTTTTTCGGTACCCGGGTGCAGAAGCCCCGGGCAGGTACAGTCACCAAGTGCACCACCATTACCGGTACCAAACAGGCACTGATCATGCCTAAGGGGTGGGTTGTGGGACATTTGGGACTCTGGGATATAGGGTGTGGGGTACAAAGCCATGCGAGGTGACCGGGTAGTTGTGCCATTAGTGACACCCTGTGAATGAGATGTGATTGTTATATTGTTATGCTATGCAGTAAACTGTTTTATATATACCTTTGGTGTATTGGTTACTGTATGTGGGTCCTGTGTCAGGGTCATTCTGCCCTTAGAATCCTACACAGGTGGAGGCGCTGTATATATGAGTATTGTTCCAGAGGATACACCCCAGGCTCTCATTGGCGGAGGTTCAGGCCTCCTGTGAACCTGACAGGTAAAAGCACCACACCTGGTAATACATATAGATTCCCCTCACATGCACTCTATCTGCGATTGGTGGGGGGGCGGAGGGGTGGGGGGGGTGTGGGGGGCTTGAAGAGGGGAGTGTGTTACACTAGCACAATGATTTATTCTGTAAAAACCTAGAAAAACATGGCGGGGGATAAAAAAAATATATTCTTGTATTTTTTTTTTTATCCCCAGTCATGTTTTTCTATGTTTTTACGTAATAAATAACCTTTCTAGAGAAGAAGCTTATGCCATGTGTTTTGAAATACTAGTTTCTATATTGCTTGTGTCTTTGCAGCGGGCCTCTTCTGCAGCAAGCACACATTCTACGAGGTGGTATAAGTGAGCATTAAGATTATGGGGCTTATTCTAGCAGCTTCGATGTTATCACTGCCAAATCGAATATTTTGGCATGACACTACCAATCGGTCTGATATTTGTGTTATCACGGTACTCAGAAAGAGTTATTGCAAGTCAAAAACGGTTCAGTAGGAAAATGCCAATACCGCTCAGTGCCTTTATCTCTGTCTTTTTCTAAGTTCTGCCCCTGTGATCTGTCTGCAGTCTGTAAGAGCTGCACCAAGAGAGCTGCATCTCCCTGCACAGCTCATACAGGCGATCGCACTGATTTTATTTTATTTTAATAACACAGCATTGAAGCAGGGGGTTTCCGAAGCTGAACCGCATTAACTTCAGCCTTGGGTACCCATTGCTTCCCGAGTTACAGGCACTGGTATGGGGTGCCGATATCTCTCTGCATTGTTTAAATCTCCCATATCATGTGACTGGGACATTTAAACAATGCAGGACATACCGGCACCTCATATCGTGCCTGTAACGCGGGAAGCAGGGGGAACCCAGGGCTGAAATTAATGCGGCTCCACCCTGGAGACCCCCTGCTTCAATATTGTGTTATTAAAATTAAATAAAAATAGCTTCATTACCTTAGCAGCTAGCTGTTAAGGTAATAAAGGGGTTATACTAGAATACCTGGTTTGTTGGGGGTAGAGGGGGTGGGTGAAGCGGGTACAGTAGTTGCCCCAGGGTGGGTGGTTAGGCCTACCGGGAAGGTTGCAGGAGGAGTTAACCCCTTTATTACCTTAGCGCTTTCTATCACTTATGGCAGTGATTCCCAAACTTTTTTGTTTTGAGGAACCCTTTATGTATTTTGTAAAATTTCGGGGAACCCCTATCTGGATGACATGTTTGACAGGGGTAAATCACAAAATAGACGTGTAAAGCAGTGGGGGTAATAAATAATAATTAACTCATACTTTTGAATAAACAATGTGTATATATTTTGTAATGATTTTGGTTTAAACATCACCCCCCCCCTGCATCTCACATCACCCCCCCTGCATCTCACATTACCTCCCCCTTGCATCTCACATCATCCCACCCCTGCATCTCACATCATCCCCCACTGATCAATCGATCTCTCTCCTCTCCATTTCTCCGTCCTTCTCTCTCTCCTTCTCCCTCCTTCTCTCTCCTCTCCCCCTCTCTCCCTACTTCTATCCTCCTCCTTTCTCCCTCCATCTCTCCTCTACCTCTCTCCCTCCTTCTCTCTCCTGTCCCTCCTCTCTCCCTGCTCCTCTCCCCCCTTCTGTCTCCTCCCCCCATTCTGTCTCCTCTTCCTTTATTCATCTACCTCTCCCCCTCTCCCTCTTCCCCTCTTCCTCTCCCCATCTCCCCTCTCTCCCACTCCCTCCTCTGTCCTCTCTCCTCTCCCCTTCCCCTCTCTCCCTCCTCTGCCCCTCTCTCCTCTCCCTCCCCTCCTTCTCTCTCCTCTTCCTTTCTCCCTCTACCACTCTCCCTCATCTCCCCTCCTCTCTCCCTCCTCTCCACATCCTCCCCTCCTCTCCCCATCCTCCCTTCCTCTCCCCATCCTCCCCTCCTCTCCCCATCCTCTCCCCATCCTCTCCTCTCCCCCCCACACACACTCAGTCTGACACACAAACACACAGTCACACACACACAGTCAAACACACACACACACAAACAGTCTGACACGCAAACACACTCAGTCTGACACACAAACACACTCAGTCTGACACACAAACACACACACATACACACACACACATGCAGCATCTCCCCTCCCCACCCCCCACCTCCCGTAGCTCACATAAATAGGTTACAGAAAAAGCCAACAGCACAGATCACCCTCCCCTCTCAGCTCACAGGCAGTAGGCAGCGAGGACTGCACGCGTGCTCCTAGGAGGGAGGGAGGAGAAGGAGAGCGGAAGGGGGAGACGAGGGGGGAGAGCCAGGGGCAGCAGTGAGTGGCGGCAGCTAGGCGGAAACCCTGGGACTGCTCCACGGAGCCCCAGGGTTCCGCGGAGCACCGGTTGGGAATCACTGACTTAAGGTAATGAAGGGGGTTAACCCCTCCCACTAGCAGCCCAAGAGGCCTAACCACCCACCCCGGTGTAACTACCCCCTTCAACCACATCCTCTACCCCGAATAAACATTAAAATAAATACAAACTCCAATTCTAGCCAATACACCCATTGATTGCCAGTGTGGTTACCTATGCCCTAAATGGGAGCAAAGATAACCCCAATAACAGTGAATGGATCCCTACTACCCACCCCCTCTATTTCCAACAACCCCCCCTCCAACACATACAATACAGCAATCGGTAAAATCCCTATTATCCAGATCTGGATAATAGCGCATTTGCCCATTAAAAATAAAGCAGTTCTCAGCCAGCATATAGTAAATTAAAGTTGTACTTATGCCTTCCAGAATAAAGGTACCCTCATCCTCATCTATGTCCTCCGTGTCTTTGTGGGCAGCAACATTAAAATAAAAAAACGAACTACTGGCTACTAACCCCTTAATTACGTAGCGTTAGTAACCGCTATAGTTATTAATGGGTTAACCCCACCCGCTACCCACTTGGGAGGCCTAACCAGCCTCCCTGGAGCAACTACCCCCATCCCCCATCACCTCTACCCCCATCACCACACATACAAATGGGCAAGAGCACTAGTAGCCAAAAATGGCTAATAGTGGTTAGCCGCTAAGGTAACGAAGCTGCCTGTAAATGTATATTTATTACATAGAATGGAGGCATGGGGTCTCTGGAGCTGGTATTAATGCGGGGCAGCTCCAGAAACAAATGTTTGTCCATTTGTTTGCAAAACAAAAGAAATACACAAATTAGATAACATTGACATAACAGTACAATACAAAACAAGCATTTGTCAATACTGTAAGCCCATTGATGTCACTGTGGGAAACCATGCCTTCAATCCGATGTAGTAAAAATACATTTTCTTCTTCAGAGTCACATTGTGGATCCCATGGTGAGATCAGAACCTGCGAGTTGCAGCCGCAATATGCATATCATAGCTACCTGAATAGCTCGATATTTCCAAAAATGTGTGTTTGAGCATTTTTTGAGGTAGCACTCAGTTTGTTATTGCAAGAGTGCTACCAATTGGGAAGAAACAGTTCTCGAGTGAGTTTGGCTTGGACCCCACTGGCTGCTGCAGCGCTCGCTATGGTGGGTACAGCAGGGACAAGAGCCGCCTCTCAATGGGGCCGGGCCCACTGCGAGAGACGTCTGCCGCGCCGCACGATGCGTTTTTCTTCCATACCTGAAAATTGAGATGGACACGGGCGATAGAGTGCTAGGCCACGCCCCCGGTGGTTCAGCCAATGAGGGTGACGTCATGGCCGTGCCCCCATCCCTCCCCTGTCACGCCCCCCCACCCCGTCTTTCCCCCTGCAGCTCACTGCAGTCCGGGGAATTCAGCTGCACGTGCCTCCAGCCTCGCAGGCGCACGTGCAGCGCAGGCAGTGGGGCCGTAGCCTTAGGCATGTTATCAGCGCTTTCTGAATAGCTACATATGCAAACTGGCTCGAGAAGTGCTCAAAATTGGCGTTAAGGCACTTATAGAAGCTACTACAGTAAGCCCCTATGTCTTTTTTCCACTGGGTGGGGAAGTCGGGATGAGAGGGGAGGAGGGAGGGGGGGGAGAGGGTATGGGAGGGGGGGGGGAGTGGTAGCTATAATTTTTATTTTTTCTAAATCCAAAAATTCATTAGCTTGGGGGGTGGGAGGGGAATGGCGCAGGACTGAAGACCTAGTTTTGTAGCAGATATACTGCACATTTATTTATTTACAAAATAAAAACTTTGCACCCTCAACATGAATTTCTGATTGTGCCCCTGTAAACACGCACATATATTCTTAAGTGGAGTTTGACAGCTATTGTCCCAGGGAAAGTAACTGAATGTGCTAGCCATTATTCGATTTTTTTCTATTGACAGGTTACAGAAAAGTACCTTTGAATAATTAAATTTTTATGATATTTTTTTTTAAGTGGTCTTGCGTGACTAAAATAGTTTTCAGAATTTGAAGTCTCTTCCATGAGACATCAATATTGGCAACAACCTCCAAGATATAATGTAAAATGTGCATTTAAAGGTAATCTCTTTTACTACATCTTTTAAAACATAATTGTATTCAATTGTGTGCACTAAAATGAGGTTGAATCTGGCTGTTGCTACCTTAAAAGTAAGTGATGGTGAACAGTTTTTATAGCAGTGAACCTTTAGGGGAGTTGTAAAACAAAAAACAATTTAGTCAGTTCTATTTTTTCTATAGTAATTAAGTAAGATAACAAAACAGTTAACATTCTGTTAAGTAAGAAACAAAACATACTTTGTAGCTGTGCTTGCAATATTTAAACGTAGCCCCCTTTCCCTGTGACTAAGGGAACTATACATGCTGAATGCCTGTTTGGCGTACAGGAGGCCTAATCCTCCGCCACTGGGAGTTTGGAGTGATCGCGTTCTATCAGTATACAGCGCCTCCACCTGAGAGGGATCCTAGCACTGCAGGATAACCCCTCTTCAGGACCAATGTAGTAATGAATAAATATACACACGCACTGGTATGACAACTTAGCTTTACTAACACATATATCTATAACAAAATAACAATACAGTCCCACATACAATCCCACACCATATACGCGCCCCGGTGAGATCCCCCAAAGTACTGAGGTGCCCTGGGCACCTAACCACCCGGTGTCCACAGAGCCACCCAAAGTACGTGGAGTAGCGCTACCCCCTGGGTGTGGCTGTTGGTGCACATGGGTACTTTCTTGGTCTTCCAGACCAGGATATAGGGAGATGATGGAACCGCAGAACCGCACAGTGATCCCAAGACGCGGTCTACCAGATCCTTTCTCTCCGCCTGTTGCGTCCGCCTCCTTAGGGAGCTCCGGTTGGAAGGTGTCCTTTAATGTCTATATTGTGTCTGTGGTCTGGTCCATGACCACAGGCCACACACTGCGTGGCGTGCATCTGACGATGATACTCAAAACCACTATCAGCAATAGTGTAGTGACTATGGGGAAGCGTCCCAATCTTGGGGCCTTACCTACAGCAACCACACCCTAGAAGGGATTTAGGGCCTATTTTGGGCCGGGTGGGAATCTGGCCTAATCCGGGAGCCACTGGCACCTAGACACTACCTTCTCCCTTGGTGTCCCTGCTCCAACTGTCAGCAACTGTCTGCAACTGCCAGCAACATTCTATCCTGCATGATTGGCTCCTTGAGCCCTATTGGCTCCCCTGTCCACATGGTATTGCAGTCCCTGAGGCTGCTGGGACTTGTAGTCCCTAGGTCTACTCTCCTCTAAGAAGGCCGCCGCTCGCGGCCGTACGGCACATGCACGAGGCTGCTACGGCGCATGCACGAAGCAAACAAGATGGGTGCCCCGCTTGCCGGGTGCGCTGCGGAGCTCCGGCGACCCGATCGCCACACAGCCCTGCCCCTAACAGCCCGCAGCCCTACCGGAGCGCTCCCTGCACCCATGCCGAGTCCGCCCACAGGGCTGGCGGCACACGGCTAGATCTGCATCCGTTTCCCCACCCCACAGACCTGGAGGTAGGGGATCTGGCTACATAAAGAAAAACTACATTTTGTTAAAGTTTATAAAGTAACTATAGTATGAAGTTATTTTCATTCATTAACAGCTCTCGTCTACAAACAGTGGTTTTGTGTATGGCCAAACTTTAGTACACTGTGCAGTGCATTGAATTGAAAAGTGCACATTATAATGCAGCAGCAACAGATTCTAACCTTGCAGACAGGCAACTTCCAAACTTTTTTTTAACATTTTGATTTCACACTGTCTATAAATACAAACAAGTTCAATTATTTAAGGTGTCAAGAACTCTAGTAAGGCTTTGGCATTAATATTGGACTAGTACTCCAACTGACTGAATAATGTCCATTCGAAGTTTACTGTATCACTTAGCCTGCCAGTGCACTAACATTTAGGTTATGGCACAGACAACAAAAAATAAGACAACAGATAAATAGAGAGTAAGGTTAATAACAAATTGAAGGGAAAGGACTGAAATACAAATAGATCAATAGAAAAGATTGCATATGTGACTGCTTTTTTCCTTTTGTCTCGTTCTCTGCGGGAAGTAGATGAAAAATGGAAGATGGAAGTTGGTCGAGCATCTGACTATTTGACATATGCCTGCCTACCCATTCTGTGGCTGTTATTAGTTTTTAAAAAAGGAAAATAAAATCTAAAAGGAGCATTGTGGCTCCAGTGCAAGAATGGGCGGCAAAAGAAGGGAGTAAACAGATGTTGTAGGAATCTATGATCTGAAAACATATTTTGTTCCAGGAAATAAGGATTGGCACCTTGCAACAGCTGGTGGGATGGCAAACCTCCCAAAGAAGTAATGCATGTAATGCGCTAGGTAAACCGCAAAGAGGCAAGAACCCAAATGTAGCACTCGAAGCCCTCAAGGTAATGTGATAATCTTAAAATAATCTTTAATGTTATACTGATTAAAATAATGGGTTTTAAAATTCAACAAGGACACACATATATTAACCCTAAGTTGAGTGTATATGACACTCCGGGTTCTGAGAAGATGCGAACAGATGAGGTAGATTAGATCAAATGTTCAGTGAGGGAGCTTGTGTTCAGTATTCCCTAAGTACAGTTACTTCAGTAAGAGCAGAGGTGAGGATATGTTATGGACCTGCCTATATGAAGCAGGTGTTAACCAAACAACTAGGGGTAAAGTACATGTATAGCTCGCAGTGAATGGAACAGCTGACAGATACCAGGTAACAGTGTGGCTGATTGAGTATGCCTATGCACATATTAATGAATGTGCTCAACCGTCCGGTACTGTGCTTGCCATAAATGTAGGTAGATGTTAAAGGTGATCATATACGTCCCTAAGTGTAGGTATCACCACTGAATGCTGCCTATGAAGGGAGTATAGCCTAAATAATTAAAGGCTAATAGCATAGATTAATGTCAGTGGATAAAGTGACTAATAAATACCCAATGACGGTGTGGCTGTATGTATGCCTATGCACATATTCATGAATATGGTCCACCGTCCAGGATAATATTGCCACTATGAAATACCTGGTTAGGTAGTAAAACAAAAAAACATTCACCTCACCAATGGTCTCCGAGTGAACTGACAAACTCTAGCCCAGTATGAGAGGGTATGCACGCGTGCGGTCTGGCAGCTGCTCGCTATGTGAGGTACAACGAACTCTAGGGAAAGGCAGGGGGAGGGGAAGGGAAGGAATGTACCCTCGCAACTGCTAAGAAGTGAAGTCTGTGGTGCTACTATCTGGGGTGGATATGAACTAGTACTAGTGGAGAGAAAGAACCCCAATGGAGAGCACTCAAACAGTGCACAAAATAGAATGGAAAAGGAAGTGTGTGGAGTGGTATATGGAGTGAGTGATTAAAAAACCATTTATTAGAGTCTTAACTCAATTTAAAATAAATCGGACGCTAAGTACCAGAGTGATTAGGACTCAAATGAGCCACAAAAGCGCAACGAAAGTAAAATATACCAGATCTCAAGTGTGAAGTGTGGGCTAATACCCTTGATGATATGTGCAGGGTAAAGCCAGATGTAATAGACACCCACTGGGATCTGTGTCTAATAGTAGTTGGTCACAGGTACAGCCACCTGTACCGGTCAGATGTCTAGCTTATAGGTAGTAGTGGGTGGTGTTATATATACCAGATCATAAGGTATATACAGGTAAGTATATCAGGTAAGTAGCCACCATGGTAAACTTTCACAGGGACAATCATCAATCACAATTATTGAGGTAATCCACATAGGCAGGTCACTGCTATGATCCCTGGGTGGTGCTGCTATATCAAGGCACTATATCAGTGTTAGATCACTCACACACACTCACTAAATTCTACCCTAGCGCAGATATCCAGAAGGGTGTATCTATTCTAAGCAGACAGACAGATGACTGCAACTCCAGTGGGTAGAAAAAATCATAGATCACAAGTAGTGTCTACTAACACTTAGAAGCACATAAAAACAACATGAGGTACTGGTAGCATAAAAAGACAGGAACCGTGGTAGTGCTGCGTAGCTATACACGCGTCTGCTAATGCGTGGTGTATCAAATATCATCACGGTTTCTGCCCTCACAAACTAGTAGCAAGCTAAATGCTCATATAAAACTCTCTGTAAGGGAGTTAGTGTGGGTCAGGACGCGCTCCGATCACGAGCGTTAGTCCCGCCCCCTTGAGGTAATGACGTCACTGCCGACGTACGTTTCGCTTAGGCAAAAGCTTTCTCAAGGCTGGGACCAACTACTATTAGACACAGATCCCAGTGGGTGTCTATTACATCCGGCTTTACCCTGCACATATCATCAAGGGTATTAGCCCACACTTCACACTTGAGATCTGGTATATTTTACTTTCGCTGCGCTTTTGCGGCTCATTTGAGTCCTAATCACTCTGGTACTTAGCGTCCGATTCATTTTAAATTGAGTTAAGACTCTAATAAATGGTTTTTTAATCACTAATTCCATATACCACTCCACACACTTCCTTTTCCATTGTATTTTGTGCACTGTTTGAGTGCTCTCCATTGGGGTTCTTTCTCTCCACTAGTACTCGCTATGTGACGTAGGAGGCTTCCACGTCAATACTGACCATGCGCGTGCACGTGACGGGTAATGCGCTAGTCGCTGATTGACTACTACGTGACCGGCGGTTAGATTTTTCCAGAAGTTTAACAGATTGACGACAATACTTATTTACCCTTCAATTACAACGTAAGACCCCTGATCTTATTACGTACTTAACCTATTGTATAATGAGACAAGGTACATGGTGCATGATATTGAGATGCTTAAAATCTTTAATAAACAATAAAGATTTTTGTTAATCCACATGAATGTGGTCTGTTCTTTTTGTTTCAATTAAAGGAAAACCAATTCTTTAGTTCCTCAAATTGCACTGACTCAATACAGTGCTCTACGTCTTCTGATTCTCCATTTGTCATGGGGATGGTTCGCCTTGTTTCATCAGTGAACTTTGGTTACTTTAAGAAAAGTAATCCATTGCAATCAGGATATCTACATTCGGAGAGCAGGATGGACTGCAGTTGCAAGGAAACAATCCTTATTCTCTAGAACAAAGTACGTTTACAGATCATAGTTTCCTGTAAACTCTGTTTTCTTCTTTGGGAGGCTTGCCACCTAGCAATAGCAGGTGGCGGAATATCTCTGACCTGGTAATTGCTAGTAAACTCGACTCTGTCCAATTTGTATGTTTTCCAATAGTGTTCCACAAAAAAACGAGTTAAAGCCCATCTCACACTTTCCTAAGGATTGGTAACATGATCCCTTTAGTACCTTTGCCCCCCCTTATTTCACTGTCCCTTAAATTGGTCTGTGTCAATCCCCACTTGGTTCATTGCACAGATAATCCAGCCTTTTATGGTGTTCGTCTTGGCTGGTTTAAATGGTTTTCTTGAGCTTATTAGTAACTGGGACATGTTCTGTCAGATGTTGGCTATTTCTTCCAAATATACAGACATGCAATTAACAGCACAGAGGGATGGGTTTTATGTATACCTAACACAATCCTATTTTTGTTATTCCTTTTAATATTATCTGGAAACCCTCTGGGGTATGGACCAACAAGGGATCGAATATATGGATTACAGTAAGATTAACTCAGCCCGCATGGCTGCAGAGGTCAGAGCTACAGTAACAGGGATGACAATTTTATAGACAAAGATCTTAAGTCTATAGAAGTCTTAAGGTACAGAATGGGTCATCTTGAAGAGCTTAAGAAAATAGAAGAAAGAGAAAGCAAACTGATAATGTAATTAAAAAATGTATGTATATGTTTATATATGTAACGGGTATTCCCCCCCCCCCAATCTCAGATATAGTGTGGGGGTGCAAGGACATACGGTGTTACCAGGTGTGGTGCTTATACCTGCAGGCTCACAGGAGGCCTGAGCCTCCGCTAGTGAGAGCCTGGGGTGAATCCTCTGGAACGTTGTCGGTTTCAGCGCCTCCACCTATGTAGGATTCTATGGGAATGTAGAATGACCCTAACATAGGAACCCACTCCGAAAACCACATACACAGTATTATGGATAACAGGTTTACTGAATGAACAATGACAACACCTTACTTCAAAACACTATATCAATAACAGTGCATCAATACAACTGCGTACCATCCCCCCCACCCAC
The DNA here is from genome assembly GCF_040206685.1 of Ascaphus truei. Classification (NCBI taxonomy): domain Eukaryota; kingdom Metazoa; phylum Chordata; class Amphibia; order Anura; family Ascaphidae; genus Ascaphus; species Ascaphus truei. The sequence goes on from NC_134484.1 coordinate 139,995,141, forward strand.
ATGTCCATGATCACATTCCCCTCAGTCTCTTGAGTGTCCACAGCAATAAAGACCAGTGTGAGTGTGAGGGATAGCGCTTCCCTGTGTTGGGGCCCGGTGGTGCACTTAATATATACTACCTCCCTGACCAGTCCTGGTCAGGAAAATCCTTGGAGCTCTGCAACACCGCACAGTGATCCCACGGCGTGCTGCACTGCTCTCTGCAGGAGTGGGTGCACACCCTGCATCCACAGGAAAGGAATCTCCAGCCGGAGTGCTTCTTTAACACAGTCTCTGAACACGCTGTCAGACAGCAACCCTCTTGCTGCTCTAACTATGGTGAAGGATTCCCTGTCCTAAGGCCAACCCTATACCATACAGCTTCCTCTGGTGTCATAGGGAACTAACTGGGCCCTGGGGTATACCTCAACCCTAGTCCCTGCATGCAGAATAACTCTCCCTGTAACTTCTGTCTGATCCCAGACTCTGGCAGCTCACCACGTGCAACTGGCACTGGTGATATAACACACACTTACTAACTAGAAAGCAACCTAAAGTGGCTTTGGGGAAAACTCCTAGAGGCCTACCGGGGTTAATAACCTGCCCCACTCCCCTCACTTTTCCCAGCCTTGACTGTACTTACTAAGACCTAACGAGTCCCAGCACCTACAGCAGCAAGCGGTAGCTCACTGGATGCTGCAGCCAACGTGCTGCGCAACAAGGTGCCTGCCGGTCAGATCTCACAGCACTAACAGCCATGACTCTGACAAGGCAGCACTCTATACTAAGGGCAGCGTCCCTATCTTGGGCCTCCCTAAGCACTTACCCACTAAACTAGTGGGGAGTTGGGGCCTACCTGGGGTGTAGGTACCTATCTGGGGCAGGAGCTGCACTTGCTCCCCGCACCCTTCCTTCCCTCACAGCTCCCTGACTCCAACTCTCTGTAACCTTCCTCTCCCAGCTCCCATTAATGTAAGTGGCAGGGTCCCTAACCTGAGGGCTGCCCCTGGCAACACTCACCTTACTGGGGAGCTGCGCTATCTCGGGCCCTGGGGGTGCTGGCCTAGTACAGGGAGTCCCTGACTCCTGTACCCTACCTCCTTCCCTGGGCTGCTCTGGTCTCTGACTCCCCACGCAGCTCCAAGCCCGCGAAAATGTATCCACTTGCCTCTCAGACTCTTGGCCCTCATTGGCCACACTGTAGCACCTGGTGTGCTTGGCCCTAAGCCTCATGGGAATTGTAGTCCCGTGGAGGCTGTACTTACATTGGGGCCGCGTGCGCACCTTCTCTGCACCTGCACTAACCTCTAATGGCCGCCTCGACCTTCCTATCACTATCCCTACTCACGCGCGACTCTGTCCTGCCCTCGCGCGATCTTCTGCGCATGCGCGACTATCTCGGGCCGCCGGGGACTCTCTGCGCAAGCGCGAACTGGCGCAACATGGCGGCGCCCTAAGCAAGAGCCGCCGGAGATCTCCTGCACTCCGGCAAGCTCCCTCCTCGGCCCCCACCCTCCGGAATGGCCGTCGGGTCTGCCGCTGGCCTCTGACAGTACCCGACAGCGTCCGTGGCCACGGAGGCTCCCTGGGAGGACGAAGGGGGAAAAAGGTGACCTGGCTACACTCTCCCCCTGGTGAAACACCCAACGCCCTCGCTTGGGGAACGACATAGCATGGCACAATTTTACACACTGAAAATTTGCGTGGCATAACCCGTACACATAACATATCGGCTGCAACATCCCTGAAACCTGGCACATCACACCCATTATTACCCGAGGCCAGCTGAGTATCAGCTGCTTGCTGAGACCATTTGTGGGGTGCCCCTAACTGATCAGATGGGGGTACCTCACTTTTGTGTCCGTGAGCCTCCCCGGGGTAAATCTCTCGGAGAGCACAATCTGGGATAACAGTCACTGGTTCAGTACTACTTCCTCCCCCTGGTGGAAGGAATAGCACTGTGTCTTTCCAACCGGCCGTTACCCGGTCATCCACAGTCTGGAAGCAGCAGGCCAGGCGGCCAGGACCTTTCCCGCTGTCCACTACTTGGCGAACGGGCCACTTCTTTTTGGGCACAAAGGAGGCGACTTCTATTAGCTCCTTTGCCACACAGTCCTTGTCCATAGATACTGGCGAGGCTTCCACTGGGAAGCGAGCCACTAGCAATGTCTCTTTCTTCAAAGTCTCGGATTCACCTGACAGGGGGTAAAGGGTTGATACCTTACCACTGCGGTGATTCCCGGTGGCCAACAGGTCCTCGGGGACGCTGTCCGTTCCCACCTCGGCTGTCTGGGGTCCTGTCCACAACTCTTCTGGGACAGTCCACACACTGACTTGGAACTCGGGAGCGTTGGATCCCAGTCCTGGGACCATTTGGGCCGGAGCGCATGGGCTCTCACTCAGATCAGCTGTGCTGACACATGGATGTCCAGCTACGTTCTTCTGCTCCGCATGAACGGTAGTTGGAGCATTTTTCACTGTCATCTCCACCGGACAGCTACCTTCCAGGGAGAGCACCTCGGCCAGGACGCGATGCAGAGGGGAGCCCATCGCCCTGGTGACCAGACTTAAGGAGCTATCGGGCTCCGCGGTCACCTGGAGGCTCACCCCCAACACCCCTGGGGCAGTCGACTCATCCTGGTCTTCGTTAGCAGGTACTGATCCCATGCCTGGGACCGATGGTACCTCTATAGGCCGGGCGGCCCGTTGTAGGGCACACGGGCCCATATCAGGATTCACTGAGATAGTTGGCTTGATGACTTCACTCGTGTGGTCCGCCGGCAGGTGCATCACCACGAGGGGTTGGTCACTGGAATCACCAAAAGAAGATGGGGGTACAGACACCTTACCCTGTGATTCCTCTGTATCATCGCTGGAGTGGTTCGCCGGTAGGCGCATCGCCACCGATGGGACTTCAACCTTGTCCGCTGGCAACATCACGATCGGATCCTCCGCCAACGTGTTGCTCGGCTCCAGGATTGGCTGATCCGGGTTCTGTGGTTCCTGCTCAGGAACCAGGTCTAGAAGGTTCACTTGGGCGCACTGGCCCTCCGAAATGTCTATGAGAAGGGTAGATGGGTTAGTTATACTGACCGGCTCTTCAGGCTGGGGCACAGTAGGTTTTAAGAACCAGGCACCGTAATCTTCACATTGAGGCTCCCACGCCAATGCCGCTCTAGAACAGTCACATGTAGGGCTAAAATACTGTATGCTCAGTTCTCCATCCACGGTGCCGGTCTTGAAATCCAGCGGTAGCTGAAATAGGTTGGCTCCTTGGACATAAGCTTTTTGCAGGCATGTGCACATTAATGTAAGGGCTTTCACTCCTGGCGCATGCCAGGCCACATACACATTGGGGTGTACTCCCTTACAGTCTGTTTCATCATCATTATCAGAAAACCAAGAGTCTATTTCATTTATGTCGGCCACAGTGCCCTCTTCCTCGGACTGTCCTGTAGCCGCCAACGGCACGGGTTGCAGAGTCGGTATCCTGCAGCAGCCACATATGCGTCCCCAGGCCAATTTACAAAAGGAGCAGTCACTGTTGTTACAGAAACATTCCCGGCACCCATCCTCGTTTGCGTCTTCCAGCCGCCCTCTTATCAGGCACGTCAAAACCGCAAAGTTCATACTACCCAACGGACTCAATGATTCTATCATACACGGACACAACAAAAAGGATACGCCCCCGGCCTTCGTCTGCCAGAGTCCATATGACGGCGAGCAATTTTCTTTGCCCCCAGTACTTTCTTTGATGGAGACAGCAGTTACGGGTGAAGGCTCACTGTGCTTGCTCCCCCTGGTGGAATCTGAAGGAGGGGCAGCACACTCTTTCATGGAGGGACTCTGGCTCGGCACAGAGTTATTCAGTTGGCGGGAGCGGGGCTTAGGGTTTCCCGCCAAGCTCGGACAGTTTGCAACATTTTCCCGCGCGAGCGGGAAATCAGCACGTGACTTCTTCATGGCGAACAAAAATAGCACAATTTAGAAAAAAATATACCGGGCACCCCAGGTCTCTCTCAGCAGCGCCTCCAAATGTAACGGGTATTCCCCCCCCCCAATCTCAGATATAGTGTGGGGGTGCAAGGACATACGGTGTTACCAGGTGTGGTGCTTATACCTGCAGGCTCACAGGAGGCCTGAGCCTCCGCTAGTGAGAGCCTGGGGTGAATCCTCTGGAACGTTCTCGGTTTCAGCGCCTCCACCTATGTAGGTTTCTATGGGAATGTAGAATGACCCTAACATACAGTAGAGGCAACTCTTATTCGAACAAAAACCAGTGGCAATTCCCCAAAAAAACCAGGAAACACCCAGGTACATTCTGAATACATGCCTTAAACTTTCCTTAAACTAGCCCCAGCATTTCAGCATTGATTAATGGCCTATCAGATTAACAACAGGGGTCCCTGGCAGTCCCATTCAAACTGAATTGGAATGCCAGGGATCCCTGCTGTGTTAATCCTATGGGTCGTTAGTCAATGCAGAAATGCCTTAAACGTGCCTCAAACTAGCCCAGAACATACCCAGCACATACCCAGCACATACCCAGAATGTAACCCGGCTAGTTTACGGCAAATGTTAGAATAAACATTGCCTCTACTGTAGGAACCCACTCCGAAAACCACATACACAATATTATGGATAACAGGTTTACTGAATGAACAATGACAACACCTTACTTCAAAACACTATATCAATAACAGTGCATCAATACAACTGCGTACCATCCCCCCCACCCACATGTCCATGATCACATTCCCCTCAGTCTCTTGAGTGTCCACAGCAATAAAGACCAGTGTGAGTGTGAGGGATAGCGCTTCCCTGTGTTGGGGCCCGGTGGTGCACTTAATATATACTACCTCCCTGACCAGTCCTGGTCAGGAAAATCCTTGGAGCTCTGCAACACCGCACAGTGATCCCATGGCGTGCTGCGCTGCTCTCTGCAGGAGTGGGTGCACACCCTGCATCCACCGGAAAGGAATCTCCAGCCGGAGTGCTTCTTTAACACAGTCTCTGAACACGCTGTCAGACAGCAACCCTCTTGCTGCTCTAACTATGGTGAAGGATTCCCTGTCCTAAGGCCAACCCTATACCATACAGCTTCCTCTGGTGTCATAGGGAACTAATTGGGCCCTGGGGTATACCTCTACCCTAGTCCCTGCATGCAGAATAACTGTCCCTGTAACTTCTGTCTGATCCCAGACTCTGGCAGCTCACCACGTGCAACTGGCACTGGTGATATAACACACACTTACTAACTAGAAAGCAACCTAAAGTTGCTTTGGGGAAAACTCCTAGAGGCCTACCGGGGTTAATAACCTGCCCCACTCCCCTCACTCATCTCAGCCTTGACTGTACTTACTAAGACCTAACGAGTCCCAGCGCCTACAGCAGCAAGCGGTAGCTCACTGGATGCTGCAGCCAACGTGCTGCGCAACAAGGTGCCTGCCGGTCAGACCTCACAGCACTAACAGCCATGACTCTGACAAGGCAGCACTCTATACTAAGGGCAGCGTCCCTATCTTGGGCCTCCCTAAGCACTTACCCACTAAACTAGTGGGGAGTTGGGGCCTACCTGGGGTGTAGGTACCTATATGGGGCAGGAGCTGCACTCGCTCCCCGCATCCTTCCTTCCCTCACAGCTCCCTGACTCCAACTCTCTGTAACCTTCCTTTCCCAGCTCCCATTAATGTAAGTGGCAGGGTCCCTAACCTGAGGGCTGCCCCTGGCAACACTCACCTTACTGGGGAGCTGCGCTATCTCTGGCCCTGGGGGTGCTGGCCTAGTACAGGGAGTCCCTGACTCCTGTACCCTACCTCCTTCCCTGGGCTGCTCCGGTCTCTGACTCCCCACGCAGCTCCAAGCCCGCGAAAATGTATCCACTTGCCTCTCAGACTCTTGGCCCTCATTGGCCACACTGTAGCACCTGGTGTGCTTGGCCCTAAGCCTCATGGGAATTGTAGTGCCGTGGAGGCTGTACTTACATTGGGGCCGCGTGCGCACCTTCCCTGCGCCTGCACTAACCTCTAATGGCCGCCTCGACCTTTCTATCACTATCCCTACTCTCGCGCGACTCTGTCCTGCCCTCGCGCGATCTCCTGCGCATGTGCGACTATCTCGGGCCACCGGGGACTCTCTGCGCATGCGCGAACCGGCGCAACATGGCGGCGCCCTAAGCAAGAGCCGCCGGAGATCTCCTGCACTCCGGCGAGCTCCCTCCTCGGCCCCCACCCTCCGGAATGGCCGTCGGGTCTGCCGCTGGCCTCTGACAGTACCCGACAGCGTCCGTGGCCACGGAGGCTCCCTGGGAGGATGAAGGGGGAAAAAGGTGACCTGGCTACATATATATATATTAATATATAGAGACAGAGGCAGAGACAGAGAAAAAATGCAGCAATTGGCACTCAACTTGCTGTTTATGGTAGGTGCAGGCTCTGTAGAAATTCAACGAACTCTAAGGAAAAAGAGGAGGGGGGACGGGGAGGGGAGGGGGAGGAAAGGAGAGTACCCCCGCGACTGCTATACAATAAGGTCTGTGGTGCTACTATCTGGGGTGAACAAGAACAAGCACAGGGAGAGAGAAAGAACCCCAATGGAGAGCACTCAAACAGATGCACAATACACAATATAAATGGAAGGGGAGTAAATGCAATGATATGAGGAGTGAATGTGTTTAAAATAGTTTATTTGGAGTATTAACTCAACTAAAATAAATGGAACGCTAGGTTGCTAGAGTGAATTAGACTCATAGTGAGCCAAAAAGCACAGCAAAAGTAAAATATACCAGATCTCATGTGTAAAGTGTTCGCTAATACCCTTGATGATATGTGCAGGGTACAGCCAGATGACTAATACAACCACTGGGGTCTGTGTCCGCTATTTACAAGCTGCAGATATAGCAACCTGTCACAAGTATATTGTCACAAAGACAGGTAACAATGAGTGGTGTATAGTGCCTGCTCATATAGGATAACAGGATGGATAATCCAGGTAAGTATCCGCAGTGGTATACTAACACAGGAACATAACTCAATGTTAATAATAGCCAGTAGTAAGGCAAAACAGATAGGTTGATCACTGCTAATATCCCCAAACTGAAGGGGACTGCTGCTATGGAGAAACACCGTTACAGCAGTGAACAGGTTACACACACTCAATCAGCTTGGCAGCGAAGTAGATTCCCTGGAGGGGTGTATCCACTCTGCATACACAGACCAGATGTCTGCTATTGCCGTGAATTGCAAAAATAGGACAGTAGTACACACGTAGTGTCTACTTACACTTGAAATATGATAATAACAACATGAGAACCTGGTAGAATAAAAATGGCAGGAACCGTGGTGGTGCTTAATAGCCCTACACTTACTTGCTAATGCCTGGTGTAACAGATATAGCCACAGTTGCTGCTCGAGATACTATTTGCAAGCTTAATACTTGTATCTGGCTCCTTGTAAGGTAGCTAGTGTGGGCTTGGATGCGCTCCGATCACGAGCGTTAGTCCCGCCCCCTTGACGTAATGACGTCACTGCCGACGTACGTTTCGCTATGGCAAAGCTTTCTTAAGGCTGGGCTGGGCATGTGTACTGCCCCCACCTTTTATGGAGGAGCGTGAGCTCTGATAGGTTAGTCAGTTCCCTATTCTTTTACTCTGGTTAACTATATTCTGCCATGTAGATGACTCCTGGGGTTTTGCAGTTAATAAACTTTCGTATATTAAAGGTGCGTGTGTTGTCCCAGTTATTAAACATTTTCGCGTTTATTATGACAGAGCATGCTTTGCAGTTCTTACAGCTAAAACTGCCTGATGGGCTATTGGGAAGCCAGGTTTTGTTGATGGGGGCCTCAAAGTGGCTCTTAACCAACCGATCTCGTAGGTTCTTGGACCTACGGCTGGTCATTTCTGGGTACGGTTTTAGCACTTCATTGAGGTCCTCGTCAGCCCTAAGGATGTGCCAGTGTTTGTTAAAGGCACTCCTTGCTTGGTTCCATTGCTCATTGTATGTGCCTATGAACCTAATAGTGTGAGTGGATCTGTTCTCCATTTTATCTCTTAATAGGTCCAGCCTTGGTGTGTTTTTGGCTCTCTTGTATGCTTTTTGAACCATATTTCTTGAGTACCCACGTTCCAAGAATCTCTCTCTCATCAGTGAGGCTTGTTTCTCGAACTCTGTTTTGTCTGTGCAGTTCCGTTTAATTCGTAGGAACTGTCCTACAGGCATACCTTTAATAAGGTTGGGTGGATGTGCCCCATGCTATGCCAATCTGTACCTGGGCTGGTGGGAGGCGGAAGTGGTTTTTGGTGTGTCTAATGAGGCATTCAAGGACCATATCGAGATGTGGTACAGATTCATCGATGATGTGTTCTTGATGTGGAGGGGATCTACTGACCTCCTCAAGACATTCATCGATGGATTGAACCAGAACACGAATAACTTGAAACTCACTTATGAGATTGGTCCAGATAGAATCAATTTTCTTGACCTCACGGTACAAATTCGAGAAACAGGGATGATTAGTAGCACCATTTACAGAAAGAGTACTGCGACAAACAGCATTCTGAGGGCTACCAGTCACCATCCACCCAACCTTATTAAAGGTATCCCTGTAGGACAGTTCCTACGAATTAAACGAAACTGCACAGACAACACAGAGTTCGAGAAACAAGCCTCACTGATGAGAGAGAGATTCTTGGAACGTGGGTAATCAAGAAATATGGTTCAAAAAGCATACAAGAGAGCCAAAAACACACCAAGGCTGGACCTATTAAGAGATAAAATGGAGAACAGATCCACTCACACTATTAGGTTCATAGGCATATACAATGAGCAATGGAACCAAGCAAGGAGTGCCTTTAACAAACACTGGCACATCCTTAGGGCTGACGAGGACCTCAATGAAGTGCTAAAACCATACCCAGAAATGACCCGCCGTAGGTCCAAGAACCTACGAGATCGGTTGGTTAAGAGCCACTTTGACGCCCCAATCAACAAAACCTGGCTTCCCAATAGACCATCAGGCAGTTTTAGCTGTAAGAACTGCAAAGCATGCTCTGTCATAATAAACGCGAAAACGTTTAATAACTGGGACAACACACGCACCTTTAATATACGAAAGTTTATTAACTGCAAAAACCCCAGGAGTCATCTACATGGCAGAATGTGTATGCACCATGAAATATATAGGAAAAACCAGGCAACCCTTCAGGTTTCGGGTCCTTGAACACCTGGGAAACATCAGGAATGGTGTGGACACTCCGGTGGCTAGGCACGTCAACGAACACCAACGGGGTGACCACACAGTACTTACCTTCAAGGGCATAGACCAGCTTTCCATGGGCATCAGGAAAGTTAACTGGGACCAGGAACTACTAAAAATAGAGTCCCGGTGGATATATACACTGCAAACCGTAAGCCCAAAAGGTCTGAACGAAGGCTTTGTCTTCAGTCCCTTTATTTAGCCCGCCACTGTAGCCATATCACATACCTCAGTTTAGTACCCATTTGACCTTGGGTTTACCCATTCCATTAATTACTATCATCATCTCTCTCTCTGTATGTTTACATACTATTTGCCCATTCCCTAGTGTGCATTTATTATCAGTACCTTGCCATCCCCATGCGCTACCCACGCAGTCCATAGTAATTAATTTAATAATGTGTACTTACTGTAGCACTGAGATGGGTATATATATATTATCTGCCCACTCTTTACTATACATCATTATCAGTGCTGTGTCATCCCCATGCGTTGAGTACGCAGTCTACTGTGGCTAGCATCCACTCTGACCAATGACAGCACTGAGATTGGACACCAGGGGCTCAGGCATGTCTCTACTTAGCATTGTGATCTTACCTTATACCACACGCACGCTAACTACTTAACCAGAGTACAAGAATAGGGAACTGACTAACCTATCAGAGCTCACGCTCCTCCATAAAAGGTGGGGGCAGTACACATGCCCCGCCCAGCCTTGAGAAAGCTTTGCCATAGCGAAACGTACGTCGGCAGTGACGTCATTACGTCAAGGGGGCGGGACCAACGCTCATGATCGGAGCGCGTCCAAACCCACACTAGATACCTTACACGGAGCCAGATACAAGTATTAAGCTTGCAAATAGTATCTCGAGCAGCAACTGTGGCTATATCTGTTACACCAGGCATTAGCAAGTAGGTGTAGGGCTATTAAGCACCACCACGGTTCCTGCCATTTTTATTCTACCAGGTTCTCATGCTGTTTTTATAATTTTTCAAGTGTAAGTAGACACTACGTGTGTACTACTGTCCTATTTTTGCAATTCACGGCAATAGCAGACATCTGGTCTGTGTATGCAGAGTGGATACACCCCTCCAGGGTATCTACTTCGCTGCCAAGCTGATTGAGTGTGTGTAACCTGTTCACTGCTGTAACAGTGTTTCTCCATAGCAGCAGTCTCCTTCCATTTGGGGATATTAGCAGTGATCAACCTATCTGTTTTGCCAGACTACTGGCTATTATTAACATTGAGTTATGTTCCTGTGTTAGTATACCACTGCGGATACTTACCTGGATTATCCATCCTGTTATCCTACTGTCACGGCTGAGTTTATTCTAACATTTACCCGGTCTCGCGCGCCGAGGTGTCTCGTGCACGCGCCGGAGCCTCGGAGGATCGGTCCTCCGATCGGGGCTTCCCCCTCCCCTCTCCGGGTCCACTGGGTCCCCCGGAGCCCCCCACCACCATCCCCCACATCGCGGGACACCAGGGCTCCCTTCGGGGAGCCCTGGGCATGCACGCCGTGCGCGCACACTCCCGATGAAGCGTGACCGCGCATCGGTGACGCTCGGCACGCCGAGGGGATTCAACATGAAAGCCGGGAAATCTCGCGGCTTGCGGCTCTAGCTGTGTTCGAATAAAGTGTGCCGCCTCTGTATATGAGCAGGCACTATACACCACTCATTGTTACCTGTCTTTGTGACAATATACTTGTGACAAGTTGCTATATCTGCAGCTTGTAAATAGCGGACACAGACCCCAGTGGTTTTATTAGTCATCTGGCTGTACCCTGCACATATCATCAAGGGTATTAGCGAACACTTTACACATGAGATCTGGTATATTTTACTTTCGCTGCGCTTTTTGGCTCACTATGAGTCTAATTCACTCTGGCAACCTAGCGTTCCATTCATTTTAGTTGAGTTAATACTCCAAATAAACTATTCTAAACACATTCACTCCTCATATCATTGCATTTACTCCCCTTCCATTTAGAAGGTAGAAAAAACAGGATATTCAGCGCTCGTGCTGTATGATGGTGTGAATGATCCCTTTGCAGCATGTACATAAAGCGTCTCCCCAGAAACTCTCAAATCTAGGTGAACCCCCCTTAAAAAGGGGGGAGGGCACCCTGAAATACAAGATAATAAAAAATGCACAAATGCGCACCAGGGATTAGTGGAAGGTAATTTATTAAAAATACACACAAACTCTGAGGGGATCCAACCCCACATCAGAACAGCTGTGCAGCTGGACGGCTAAGTACTACCCAGGAGAACACCTGATGGTGACTAAACCCTAAGCTGCACAGTATACAAATACAGTAAAATTTATATAAAAACACATGAAAGAAAAAAACAAACATGAAAACAACCTATCAACAGATTTGTATAGAAACCGCCATAAGGTTGGGCACTGGCAAGGGGAAACGGACACTCACACTGAGACAGTCAGCAGACTCGCGGTGGCTGCACAGGATCCGGATTTCAGCACCGCGGAGATGGAAAAAAACGCTGCTGTCTCCTGCAGGCTCCGTCTCAGCTTACCAGCATACACGCGCAGGATGACCTGTCGTGACCTCTACGCGTTTCGTACCAAGTACTTCGTCAGGAGGTCACGTACAGCGTCATCCGAGCGTATATATAGGCGGCAACTGATTGAATAAACCAGCCCCCTCAGAGAAACACCCTTACTTTGCCTAATTGCTACACTGATTAAAACACCTTGAAATAAGGTTACTAGGCAACAGGGTGTATGACAACTCATGTGGGGGATGTGTGCAAGTATAAATTAATCATTGCACTCACCCCTATGAAAAAATACAGGAAAAAGACCTCTAACAACATAAATGATATACTATGTAAACAAATCATGCTGAAACCTGTATATAAATAAAAGAAAAAAGAACAAATGATTAAATAAAAACAAATAAATATAAAAACATACATAAATGTTAATGCAAATAAATGTTAATAAATTCATTTTTATTGAAAATGGAATACCTTATCTTAAAAAAGGAGTCAATTCAATTAGTTCATTGAAACCATAGGGATGTCTAGTATGCATCTCATAAATCCAAAATTGCTCCCGTTTCAATAAATGATTATCTCTATTTCCCTGTCTACTACCTAGTGATACACTTTCAATTCCCTTAAATTTAATACAACTGTTATGCACTTCTTTAAAGTGTTTCAAAAGCAGAGTTAATGGCATACCCTTTGCTATTATTTTTGGTATGTTTTTAACATTTCTCAGGTGCTCTAACATGCGCATTTTAAACGGTCTTTTTGTCTTACCAATGTACTGTAAATTACAGCCACACTGTAAGGCATAGACCACATGCGTTGTCTGACAATTAATGAAACTTGTAATATTGTAGACCTTGTTAGTAACTCCTGATGTAACTGTTTTCCCTTGACAGATATGGTTACACGCTTTACACTTTCCGCATTTGTACGTGCCTTTAACTCCTACGCGAGTTTTAATATCTCCAGATACGATGGACTCTCTGGAGACTTGACTTGGAGCCAGAATGTGTTTAAGGTTAGGTGCTCGTTTGAACACTATCCCTGGTTTGGACTTTAGTTGGGGACCCAAAATGGGATCAGCTTTTAATATCCCCCAATGGTTTTGCAGAATTTTTCTAACATTGTAATGGGTATCACTAAATTGAGTAATAAATGCTGGGATTTGATTTTGTCTCTTCTCACTTTTTTTATGATGATATTTCATCAAAGATTTCCTAGGAATCCTTTCTAGTTTTTTGAGCGAAGAGTTTACTAAATCGCTATCATATTCTTTGTCTAGGAATCTTTTCTTTAAAAAGAAAGATTGTTCTTCATAATCCACAGCCTTAGAATCATTTCTCTTTAACCTGAGAAATTGATTAAAGGGAATATTTTGGACCCATCTCTTATCGTGACAACTAAATGGGTCTAAATATGAATTTACATTTGTAGCCTTAAAATGCGTTTTAGTATGTACAGTTTTGGCCTCAATGTAAATCTCTAAATCGAGATAATGAATACTTACAGAGCTATTTTCACCACTAAATTTTAAATTAAAATCATTATTGTTCAGTTTCGTGACGAACTCAAGATAGGAATCTTCTGTCCCCTCCCACACAATAATAATATCATCGATGTATCTCCTCCACAGCTTAAGCTGCGGAGGAGTACATCTAAAGATCACCAGAGACTCCCACTGTCCCATATACAAATTGGCGAATGACGGGGCAAATGTTGTGCCCATCGCCGTCCCCAAGATTTGCAAAAAATAGAGGGAATCAAACAAAAAATAATTGTGACTGAGGATGAACTCAATTGAAGATAAAATTAATTCAACCTGTGTAATGGGAAGTGTTTGTGGGGTCAATAAAAAGTGTCTAATTGCTTCTACCCCTTTTTTGTGAGGAATACTGGTGTATAGTGATTGAACATCTAATGTGGCTAATCTATAATTATCTTCCCAAACAAAACCATCAAACAATTGTAAAACCATTGTGGTATCTTTAAGGTGAGATGGTAGTGAAGTGACCATTTGTTGTAGAAAAAAATCAATATAGGTGGATAAATTAGAAGTGAGGGAATTAATCCCGGAAATAATGGGACGTCCGGGTGGGGAAGTGAGAGATTTGTGTATCTTGGGGATATAATAAAATACTGGAACAGTGGGAGTTTCCGTGAACAAATATTGATATTCCAACTTAGAAATAATACCAAGTTCCAGAGCTCCATACAAATGCGTTTTAATGAGACTCAAAAATTCCTTTGTGGGGTCCCTCTTTAATGTGACATATGAGATGGGGTCCTGTAAAAGGCGATGAACTTCCTTAAAATAGTCCTCAGTATTCAAGAGGACTATTCCGCCTCCCTTATCAGCTGAACTTAATACAATGTCAGGATTGGACTTTAGTTGTTTAATACTTTTTTTGTTCATCCCAAGTTAAATTGGAATATAATCCTAATTGTTTTTTCTTACACATATCTCTAAAATCCTGTTCAACCAGTTTTCCAAATAATTCTATATTGTGTCCTCTTGAGGCATATGGGAAAAATACAGAATTTGGTTTAAAACCAGTATGTGTGTAACTTCCAAAGTTGACAAAGTCAGGGTCACTTTCTTTCAGTAGTGCTTCTAGATCTTCAATAATAGCCATCTGATCAACTGTAATATCAATTGCCTCATTGTGAGAAATTTGATCTGACGTAACCTTATTGCTACTATAATGACGCTGTAAAGTAATTTTTCTTAAATATTTTTGAAGATCAATATAGAGATCAAATTCATTTGATTCTCTAGAAGGGGCAAACGTAAAGCCCTTCTTAAGCACTTGAAAGAGATCTTTATCTATAATTAATGAAGATAAGTTAAAGATCCCATTACTGGTTAGTGTCAATGGCTCAGGGATCCCCTCTTTGTGGGAGGGCTTTCTCCCTCCTCTCTTACCTCGTCTGAGTAACCCCTTTTTCGATTCATGTTTTGCAGGGGTTTTGAGGGGGGATTGTCTAGGTCCCAACTTGGTCTGTTGGGCTTGTTTTTGATCGATTTCTGAAAAAAACAATCATTATTATCTTCATTTATATCACTTTCATTACCGTCAGCTCTATCTTTTAATTGATGAAACTTATTTGAAACTGGTAATTCAAATGCAATACGTTTGTCCCCTCTACTCGCATATTGGTTTTTCCTTTGATGTTTATATTTATGTTTTACATCCTTGGATTTACCATTTTTGCCTACCATTGACCAGTTGTCACTTTGACTCCTCTCTCTATATTTATGTTGATTAGAGGGTCTATTATTAAAGTGATCTCTTTTGATATTTTCATTTACTGGTCTATGTAGATCTTTGTTAGATCTTTGAATATTCTCTACATAATGAGATTTCTTCAAATTTTTGGGGTTTTTAGGTATTGCACCCGCTGACATAGGTTTATTATTAATTTTTTGGACCTCTTTTTTGGATTGTTCTAAACTTGCAGATTTCTGTGGAATCTGTTCACAGACATTTCTGTCTGTTTTGACAACTTGATCTGACTTTTTGTCTTTCCAGTCCTTTTGCCTATTTTCCAAATAGTCAACCTTATCTCTAAGGAACTTTTTATTTTTCCTTATCATTATGCCTTTCTCATGTTTTCTCAATTTTCCCACCATATCTTCAACTAATTTGGGCAACCCTTCTAGTGTTGGTAAACCGATAATGTCCAATTTGACTTTGTCAATTTTAACAGAGAGTTCCTGTAGTTCTTTTTTCCTCTCTCCCATAAGGAGTTTAATGAGGTTTATTGAACTTATCTCAAGGATCTCCTCCCAAATAGCTAGAAAGGCTGGATTGTCATTGCCATACAGTAGGTGGGTTTGAGTAGCAATCTTAGGCCTCTAGGAACCCTTTTTTGTTTCAGTTATTCCTCAAATGATACAAGCTCCCAAAACGCTTTAGTTTCCTGCTCTAATAATTTAGTCAGAGCAAAAATCTTTGACGGTAAATCTACCGTGACATCTTCTAGATTAATATTCTCACAAAACATTTGTCCCAATAAAGCACCTCTGTTATTTCTATTATCCAAACTGGATAAAAAACTAGTGGTGAAATCTAATAGCTCAGTCATTTTGGTAAATGTAGGGAAAAAAAAAAAAAACCCCCAATAAAAATGAATAAGGATTCTACTATGGTATAACAGCCTCCTTAATAAAAAAAACCACACATAAACATATACATAAAGATTTAGTATGGAATAAACAGTCTTATCTATGCAGCTGAATGTCTAAGGGAGAGAGAACCAGAGTCCAAAGTCCAATAAAGTCCAATAAATTGTATCTGGAAACAGTTCTTTATCTTGAAGGTAGAAAAAACAGGATATTCAGCGCTCGTGCTGTATGATGGTGTGGATGATCCCTTTGCAGCATGTACATAAAGCGTCTCCCCAGAAACTCTCAAATCTAGGTGAACCCCCCTTCCATTTATATTGTGTATTGTGCATCTGTTTGAGTGCTCTCCATTGGGGTTCTTTCTCTCTCTCAGTGCTAGTTCTGTAGAAATTCAACAATGAAACAGTTAACCCCGAAAGGAAAACTAAAAAAAGCCGCACTCAGAGAATATGCAAAAATAACTTGAATAAGAACAAGATACACAAGCAAAATGATCCAATGTTTCGGTCCATATAGAACCTTCTACAGGGGTTGCACGCCCCTGAAGAAGGTTCTATACGGACCGAAACGTTGGATCATTGTGCTTGTGTATCTTGTTCTTATACAAGTTATTTTTGCATATTCTCTGAGTGCGGCTTTTTTTGTTTTCCTTTCGGGGTTAACGGTTTCATTATATAGATAGATAGATAGATTGATATTGTGTGCAAAATTACAATTGCTGAGTTATATACTGTTAATCTTGAAAGGAATATTGCTACTGTATGCATTTACGTGTGTCTATTTTTAGTTAAGTTTTGTCTTGTATTGTAATGTAAGGTGATGTATGTATGATATCTTAATGTAAGATCTATTAAGATTGCCAATGTATCTTTTTTTAATGTAATGTAAAAATGTAATATATGACATCTGAAAAATGAAAGCAAACTGTTCTGGAAAAAGAAAAAAAGAAAAGTGCTTACTTTTTGTGAATCTGTGACTGTGATTCCACCATTTTATATATTTTTATAAAACATTATTAAACTATCCCAGATCTTATTTTTATCCACATATTCGGAAATTCTTCCATACACAATCCGAGGAGTACAGTACCTACTACCAAAAATGTACTCTAGACACTTATCTTTATTCTACAGTATATCATGTGTGTGGGATACAGTACCTCCTATTTTTTTTTATCCTAACCCACGTTTAATATTTTGTCATATTGCATTATATTTGTTTTTTACGTACTCTGGCAGCTTTGCGCTTTATGATCCGTTGCAAGTATCTATCTGATGTCGGGAAACATCACATTCTACCAGAGTGGCAGCTCTTCCAGTGGGTGTATCACCATTTTTATAGGTAGATGTGTTCACCTTTTAGATCTATATCGATTCCCTTAACCCTGTGCAATACCCTAAGATTACTTGCATGTGTCTTTTAAAAAAAATTCTTCTATACAAGCGTATCTTTCCGCTTTAGTTTTTTGCACTATGTTGGCCTTAGATAACCTCACTTCTAGACAAACACATAAAAGCCAAGCAGGGTTAGTGACCTGACATGCCATAAAACCGTACATGTATTTTTAAGTTGTAACTTGTAACAAGTGAACTGTTGGTGTCCCAGATTATAAAAAAATATTGGATATTTTCATGCAATTATCATGACACCTCCCTCCTTAAAATTATGCAAAGAGATTGGTTATAAGCCAGTTTCTGCTACCACTGATATTCTGCATTCCCATTAGCGTGACAAGCCATCGTCTTGCTATGTTATTTATCTCTCCGATGCTGGACCGTGAAAGAATATTGTTGGAGAGCTAAGTTCCATCTCAGTAACTTCCTATTCTCCCCAGCTTCAGTACTCAGTTTAACCAACTCAGAGGATTGTGGTCAGTGAATACTGTAAATCTATGCCTGTAGAGGTAGGACTGCAGCTTCTGCAGGGCCCACACTATGGCAAGACATTTCTTTTCTACTGTGGCATAGGCTACTTCTCTAGCCAGCAGTTTCCTGCTCAGGTACACAACAGGCCAATCTCTCTTCTCCCAATAATATCTAAAGTCATGGAAAAATGTGTTCACACCCAATTAAGCGATTACTATACAAAGACAAAATTTCTTAGCCAATTCCAATCTGGCTTTCGCCCCAAAAACTCCACGGTAACTACCCTGCTAAAAGTTTGCAATGAGATCCAGTATGGCATGTAACTGGGACAACTTACTGGTGCAATATTCCTAGATTTTGCAAAGGCTTTTGATACTGTTGATCATGTTATCTTGCTAAACAAACTCCAGTGCTCTGGAATAGGGAAGCATGCTTTAAACTGGTTTCATTCCTACCTATCAGGAAGATTACAACATGTGTCTATCTCGGACACTCCAACCCCTTGGATATCACCTGTTGTGTCCCGCAAGGCTCTGTTCTGGGGCCCCTACTCTTCTCAGTGTTCATCAATGATCTTCCTACAGCTTGTAAGGGAGCTTCAATACACATGTATGCAGATGACACAATGTTATATGAACACAGCCCTTTCCTCTCCGATCTTAAACACATACTTCAGTCTGACTTTTTGAGACTCGAAAGATGATTGGTCCGAACTCTTACCCTGGGTTGAGTTTGCCCATAACAACGCACTCTTCCTCTCTCTTCTTCCTCATATGGGGTCTCAGCGGCAGACGACAGGATTAAAGAACTGCAAAATCTCTGGAAAAGGATTCAGGTGAACATCAGGAGAGCCACTCGGCAGAAGACTCAGGCAAATCGTCATCGCAGGATTTCAAGATCGGTGACAGAAATCTGTCGTCTAGAAATATCAGGCTGAAGGTCCCTTCTATGATATCCGCATCCAGAATTCTCGGTCCCTTCCCTATCACAGAATGGATTCATCCGGTCACATATCGGCTTTCCTTGCCTTCTTCTATGAGGATTCCGTCCGTCTTTCAGGTGTTCCTGCTCAAACCTGTTGTTCAAAATGTACATTCGGTTCCAGTCTCTCCTACTCCTTCTTCAAGGCCAACCCGAGTATGAGATACAATCCATTCTGGACTCCAAGTTCTCTAGAGGATCCTTACTTTATCTAGTCCACTGGAAGGGTTTTGGCCCAGAAAAAAGGTCATGGATCCCGAACCACCGGGTTTCACGCCAACGGGTTGGTTCATTTTTTCCACCTCAAATTTTCGGACAAACCGTCCTGGAGTCGCCCGGAGGTCGCTCCTAGAGGGGGTTGGGGGAGTACTATGAGGTTTCGCCATCCTGATGGCCGGAACTCTCCTCTTCAGCCTTCTACATCTGGCACTCAAGAATTGCGGTCCCATGGCGGTTCCACCGCGTGATCAGCCTGCCTCTCCAGATCCGTTCCCAGTCTCCCTCCCAGCTCCAAAGATGGACATGCGCGGTGCACGAGTGGTGCGCGATCGAGTCACCATCCCTTGACGTCAGTGACGCGCGTAAGACAGGCTTCCCCTGGACCTGCCTCCAGGCTCCGTTCCCGTTCGGATGATGGACATGCGTGGTGCGCGATTGGTGCGCGATCGGATCGCCACCACCTGATGTCGGTGATGCGCGTGGGACGTAGCTCCACCCCTAGACCTAATATGGCTGCACAATAGGGCACACCTGCGTGACCCAGCAGCCTATCAGCACGGTCCTTCTTGTTCTGCCCCTCTTCCCATAGAAGGGAGGTTCCTTAAATACCTGCTCAGCCCAGACACTCATTGCTGAGCATAACCTAGTGTGCGACGCCGTTCCTTGCTGCATTCTTTTTTTGATGCTGCTGTTTCCTGCCTTGTGCATTGCCTGCCTTGTTCCTGATCGCCCTGCTGCCTGATCGTGCTTCATTCACTGGACTCTGCACCTCTCCAACTCTGACCTGGCTAGGCACGACCATTCTGATCTCTACAACCCTGACCTTGGCAAAGTACCCCAACGATCCGCTACTCTCCAATCCTGACCTTGGCAAGTACTCCAACGATCCGCTACTCTCCAATCCAGACCTGGCAAGTGTAACGATTACTCTACCTTCCGTACTCCTGGCCCAGCTTGCAAGACTAATCTATATCCTAGGCGCGCCCACGTGGCTGTGGGTTGGCGTTTCTCAATTCCATACCTCAGCACCGCGATCGCTCTTTGTTTGTGGTGAGCTATGCATTACATAGATTGTTTATCTGCAATTTATAGTCTCTTCAATTCATTACATGTTTATATATATATATTTGTGTATGGATATTTCTATTTTCATTTTTGATCACTTTTGTTCATCATTATTGTTATTATTTTTACAAGATATATATGTATCTTATTGTCACATTATGGATATATTTGTCACAATAGTGTTATTCCATGAGCAAAATGTCTCCTCTTTTTTCATGCACATTCAGGTATGCATGGTTTTATTATATTTTCACTTTGTTGCAAATTGTTTTAATTGTGATGCTACAATATTTTTGTGTTTCATGTGTCTTTTTCCTGTAAGTGGTGTGTTCCAGTTTCTACTTTATTATTTTTATTGGATTCTCTGTATCCCTGGATGAGGTGGAGTTCTTGTGTCTGCACTGACCAGTCCATGTGACCACCGGGAACTGCTACTTAAATGCTGATTTTACCATTTGTAGTCAATCTTCGATAAAGCACCTACCAGTGCGAAACACGTCAGAGGACTTTTCACTTATTTTTTGCATGATTATTGCACATTACATTTTTCAAATCCCTTCAGTCACTCCCTGCCTTTTTTCATTTTGGTTGTGCACCGCCACTTTTTCTTCTTTTCAGCTTGTTTACCTATCTGGCAAGAGCACATGCATGGGAAGACTTAACAATGAGAGTATAAGAGACTCCGGTATCGTCAGTTCTAAGTACTTTTATTTATTTTCCTATTTTGAGTCATAAAGGGTGCGGCTTAATCGGTGTTGTCACATGGGACTTCACAGGTACGGGTGGGAGCCGGCGGACTCCCCGCAACAACGGGCTCTCCGACTACCTTCCCCCTCCCTCCTCCATACACCATGGTATATTGTCCTCCATTAATGTACACACTATGCTCGACTCCAACTGTCTGTATGGATTAGACCTTATACTTCCCGTGGACTTCAGGATTCATTTACAGCATTCACTTACAGCATTCACCTACTCATTTTCAGGTCGAGCTCACCACAAACGAGGCGGGACTGCGGTGCTAAGGTGGGAAAGGATATAAAGCCACCCACAGCCACGAGGGCACGTCTTGAGAGTAGAATGGTCTGGGAGTCCGAGTCGGGGCAGGAGAGGTACGGATGGTAGTGGGTGCTGTTAGCAAAGTCCAGGGTTAGGGAGAGAGACGTAATCGTTTTACCGTTTGCCGAGTTCGGGGTGCCAGAGGTGCGGAGAGTCGTATTGCCGTATGCCAAGTTCGGGGTGCCAGAGGTGCGGAGAGTCGTAGAGGAAGCTGGTTCGGTACACGAGGAAGACTGCAAGACAAGACAAGACAGGACTAGGGAGGCAGAGAGTAAGGAGAACAACTGGTTCTATGCTCAGCCGACAAGTTAGTGAAACTGCAGGGTATATGTAGGAGAGAGGATCCAATGGCAGGGTAGCAAGGTGGGGGTGTGTGGAAGGGCCAGACTGCGGCAGGGATAGGTTCAGACTGACTCCTGGAGGAGGGGCTATAGAGCCAAGTAGTAAGACTGCATTTGATTGCAGCATTGGAAAGTGGTAGTGTGCCTTTAAGAGGCTGGTGCGCCTCCGTGTGGCCGCGCCTCCATGTGGCCGCACCTGCGTGTGACCAGGGAGGATCTCTGCGTGGCGCGGGAGGACCCGGCAGAACTGCGGGTGACGTGACTCCCAGGCCGTTACAGTACCCCCCCTTCAGGGGCGACCTCTGGGTGTCCATGACATGGCTTGGAGGGATTCCTACGATGGAAAGCCTGGACGAGTCGGGGCGCGTGGAGATCTCGGTGGGGAATCCATGAGCGTTCCTCAGGTCCGAACCCCTCCAATAGACCAGGTACTGTACTCCTCCTCTGGAGATCCTAGAATCCAGGATAGACTGGACCTCGTACTCCTGTTGACCTTGGATCAGCAGAGGGAGTGGAGGAGAAGTGGTCTTGGAAAAACGAGGACTCTGAAATGCTGGTTTTAGCAAAGATATATGAAAGACCGGAGGAATCCTCATTGAGGGTGGAAGACTCAGATGATAAGCCACTGGATTAATCCTCTTGACCACGGGAAAGGTACCGAGGAATTTGGCTGCCAGCTTCATAGTAGGAACTTTTAGTCATATATTCCTGGATGAAAGCCATACCCTGTCTCCTGGAGGGAATTCTGGAACCTGGCGTTGAAGGCGATCTGCTTGGAGTTTCTGTCTCCTAGTGGCAACCTTTAAGTTTTCCTGAATCCTCCTCCATAAGTCTTTCAGCCGGGAGATACGTTTGTCGACCGCTGGTACCGCCGAGGATAGGGGGGAGGAGGGTAAGCGGGAAGGATGAAAGCCAAAATTTATAAAGAAGGTAGACTCTTGAGTGGAGTCATTACGAAGGGAGTTGAGAGCAAACTCGGCCCAAGGAAGCAGATCCACCCAGTCATCCTATGTATCGGTTACGAAACATCGAAGGTATTGTTCCAGGTTTTGGTTGGCTCTCTCCGTCTGCCCATTGGTCTGTGGGTGGTATCCAGAGGAGAATTGTAATGAAATGCCCAATTTTAGAGAAAAGGCTCGCCAAAATTTTGACACGAATTGCGACCCTCGGTCCGAAATGATGGTCGAAAGCACTCCATGGAGACGAAAGATTTCCTGGATAAAAACATCCGCAAGCCTGGAGGAATTTGGAAGACTCCTCAAGGGAACAAGGTGCGTCTGTTTGGAAAAGCGATCAATTACTACGAGAATAGTATTCATCCCTTTGGAGGCTGGGAGCTCCACGATAAAATCTATAGAAATATGGTTCCAAGGCCGATCTGGGATGGGTAATGGAAGAAGAAGGCCTGCTGGTCTGACACGGGGTATTTTATTGCGAGCACATGTGCCACACGCCTTTACAAACTCCTCCACATCTTTAGACATCCCTGGCCACCAGAAGGTTCGCTGGATAAGGTCGTTAGTCTTCCGTATCCCTGGGTGTCCTGCCGATTTAGAGGAATGGCACCACTCGAGGACTCTCTTGCGATGTTGTGGTGCAGTGTAGAGCCTTACCTCCGGAACCTTGAGCCCCATAGGGGCCTGTGATTGCTCAGATCGGATCTTGTCCATGATATCGAAAGAGTTGGCAGATACGATAAATTTGGAGGGAATTATCGTCTCTAGCTGCTCTTCAGATCTATCCTCTGCAAGGAACTGTTGAGACAGGGCATCCGCCTTCAGGTTTTTGGAGCCTGGAACGAAGGAGATGAAGTAATTGAACCGGGAGAAGAATAACGCCCAGCGGGCTTGTCGGGCGCTCAATCGACGTGCCCCTTCTAAGTAGAGGAGGTTCTCATGGTCTGTGAGGATGGTTATGGGAGTTTCTGTGCCTTCTAAGAGGTGTCTCCATTCCTCTAATGCCAACTTGATAGCCAAGAGCTCCTGGTTACGACATCATAATTCCGTTCCGCGGAAGAAAATTTCTTAGAAAAGAAGGCACATGGGTGTAATCTGGCTAAGGGGGAAGTCCTTTGGGACAAAATGGCGCCAGCCCCGACGTCAGAGGCATCCACTTCCAGGGTAAATGGGAGATTAGGATCTGGGTGGGTGAGGATCGGGGCAGACACGAAAGCCTTCTTGAGAAGATTAAATGCCAGAATGGCGGATTCGGACCATGATGAGGGATCTGCACCTTTCTTGGCTAAAGCAGTTATGGGAGATACCGTGGTGGAAAAATTGCGAATGAAGCGACGGTAGAAGTTTGCAAAATCTAGAAAGCGTTGCACGGCTTTAAAGGTGGTCGGACGGGGCCAGTCCAAAATGGCCTTTAGTTTCGCTGGATCCATAGTGAACCCGGAGTCAGAGATAATGTATCACAGGAACGCCACAGACGTCAGATGGAATTGGCATTTCGCCAACTTCGCAAAGAGATGGTTCTCCCGGAGGCGTAACAGCACCTGCTAAACGTGTTTAATGTGTTCTTGGATGGACTTAGAAAAGATTAGGATGTCGTCTAAGTAAACGATAAGAAATTTGTTAAGAATGTCCCGGAAAATCTCATTGACAAAGTCCTGAAAGACTGCTGGAGCGTTGCACAGGCCAAACGGCATGACCAGGTATTCATAATGGCCGTCATGGGTGTTAAATGCAGTTTTCCCCTTCGCGTATCCTTACCAAATTGTTGGCGCCCCTTAAGTCCAGTTTAGAAAAAATGGTTGCTCCTTGAAGGCGATCGAAGAGCTCCGAAATCAAAGGCAGCGGGTAGCGGTTCTTGCGCGTGATGTTATTCAAGCCCCAGTAATCGATGCATGGACGAAGAGACCCGTCCTTTTTCTTTACAAAAAAGAAGCCCGCTCCAACTGGGGAAGAAGATTTTCAGATGAAACCCCTCTCCAAATTCTCCGCAATGTAAGTGTTCATGGCTTTAGTTTCTGGGAGAGAGAGTGGGTAGGATCGACCCCTGGGAAGAACTGCCCCGGGCAGCAGGTCGATCGGACAGTCAAAAGGTCGGTGCGGAGGTAGAACCTCGGATCGTGCTTTGTCGAACACATCGCGGAATTCGAAATATACAGTAGGCAAGGAGCTGACCTCCTCTGGCAAGGTACACAAACCTCCTACTTTCTGGGACAGCCTGGTACAGGTCTTAGCACATTGAGCACTCCACTGGATGAGTTCCCGGTTGGTCCAGTCGATGTGAGGATTATGAACTTGGAGCCAAGGAAGGCCCAGAATCAACTCGACGGAGGGAGTGTGGATGACATCGAGGGTAATGGACTCCGTATGAGCCCAGACAAACTGCAGTAGGAGAGGGCAGGGTAGAAGAACATAGTTCTGTAATAGTGCTACTAATGAACAAGGATGGTAAATGTATAATCAATCTTGATTGAAGAAGAATAATAAACGGTTGGTATTATACACAAATGAGTGCTGGGGTATGCAGGTGGGCGTAAAATAAAGACATATATATAGTCCTGGTGAGTGTTGTAAGCGGAGATATATATAAGCCCCACCACATCACTCCCAATAGGGACCAAGTCTATAACCGCCTATCACCTGTAGTGTTAATTCCCAGTTAATTGCTGCAATGCAAAAACTCACATGAACCGTGCCCGTTTTCTTCTGATGTGCGTGCTTCTGCTGGGTTGAGTAGACAGTCTGGTAACCACGAGATGCGGCAATGCAGAGAACAGCGGAACAACAGGACTCCACAGGACAGCAGCGGTAAGATAAAAAAGATTCTTTATTGGCACGTCATGGTGCAGACAGGGATGGGTGCAAAATGTCCTCCTCTTACGCGTTTCACGCCTGTGCGGTGCTTCGTCAGAGATCACTATCAGAAGTCTCATTATTTGTGCATTTTTCTAGGTTTTTCTCTTGCTGTCCTGTCTGATATTTACAACCATACCCGTTATTTTTTTGGTAATAACACAGGTCCCTAGAGAACTTCTTCTGTTTCCTCATTATGATTTGCTGCTGGAACGTTGCCATAACTCTAATGAGATTCATTTGATACAGTTCATAGTTAGCTAGTTTTTCACTTCCTTTGAGTTCTTCCACACATTTAGTAATGTCTCCTTCGACCCCAGTTAATGCTCCTTTCTCATATTCAACTAATAACGTCATTAATTCTAGCGAGCATTATTCCAATTTTTAAAGAAGTTCTCATCTGTTTTATGAAAGGAACGTTTTAATTTGAGCCTCAAACCCCTAGGGACCATGTATTTCCTTATATAATTCTCTATACTTAACACATCCCACATAATCTCATTTGAACCTTGTGAAGTTTATTCAGTTTTTGAAACTGCTGTTTAAGTTTGTGCATATCATCACCATTAAAATTAGATTCAACATCACTAGTAACATTAAAAATCTCATTGACCTTATCAACCCATCCAAACATGTTATGAAACAAAGCCATTGTGTGCAATTTTGTGATACAATGAACCAAGCATATCTAAAAAGAACTGCAAACGCAGAAAAAAACAATACTAATTGCAAGCATAGGGGGGGGGGGGGGTTGGGGGTCTGGGGGGAGATTCAGATACCAGCTCAAGGTTTGTTAATATGGCAATCAAAAGTCTAGTAGCAGAAAGTGCATATGGAATAAACCATATGATGGAAAGAAAAATGGGAGGGGGGAGAAAAAAGTATTCCCAGGCAATGCAATCAAAATATATAATTTATTAGCAATCAATGTTAAGTTCTAAATCATAAAATAACACACAGACGTTTACTACACCAAACATGACAAAAACAATAAAATCATCAGACAAAAAAAGCTACATATACACAGGTAATTCAATCAAAAATCTGCAGCTAAGTCAGCAATTTTAATAAAGATAATGTCCCGATGTAAAATGCTAAGGGAAACAAAGTGCTACTACAGGTACATGCTGTATGTAATGCATGGGGTCAAATAAATGAGGAAATCCTTGGTTTGCAATCTTTATCTCTGAACAAGTGCCCCTCAGATACAAGTAACACATATTGACACAACCCAATGTAACCTGACTGGTATGCCCATCGTATAGACAGAAACGTGTCTGTAAAACACAAGGAAAATATCACACTGACTAAATACAACTGCTAGAAAAAAGAGAGACCAGGGGCCTCATGCAGTAAGCGTCGATTAAGTGAAATCGGCAAGCTTACCGATTAGTCATGTTAATGGCGATTTTTCCTCTCCGTATGCAGTAAGTGCCGAATACATTCAAAATCAACCCGAAAACAAATCCGCCCACTCTCACGATGATTATCCGATCACACACAGGTGTATCGGCGTGCGTGGCGGGGTGCTGATAGGTTGCCCAATCACAAATCTTGCTGAATCAGGCGAAACAAGCATGTATTGGATTGCGCGCCATATTTAAAGGCAACGTGTACTGCTAATCATTCTCTGTGTTGTTGGGAGTGAGAGAGAGAGAGAGACGCACAGAGCTGGCTGATTGAACATTTGCATATTGACGGAGAGACTTGTTGTGTATTGGGTGAGCTTTGTCCATTGTTGTTTTGTTTACATCTTTGTCTTGTTTTATATGTGGAAGTGTTTCGTGTGATTGGCTGTACATTAGTTGTCTGTTTTTTGTGAGTGCTGGAAGTATGCCCGCAAAGCGTGGGAAGAGTGATGCTGGTGGGAGTGGGAGTGCTACTCGTGCGAGTACGCGTCGGAGTGAACGTACTGTTCAGGGGAGTGATGTTGCTGGTGCACCGAGTGGTGTTGCTGGGAGTGGGAGTGCTGGTGCTGGGAGTGGGAGTGCTGTTGCTGGGAGTGGGAGTGCTGTTGCTGGGAGTGCTGTTGCTGTGAGTGGGAGTGCTGTTGCTGTGAGTGCTGTTGCTGTGAGTGGGAGTGCTGTTGCTGTGAGTGGGAGTGTTGTTGCTGGGAGTGGGAGTGCTGTTGCTGGGAGTGGGAGTGCTGTTGCTGGGAGTGGGAGTGCTGGTGCTAGGAGTGGGAGTGCTGGTGCTAGGAGTGGGAGTGCTGGTGCTAGGAGTGGGAGTGCTGGTGCTAGGAGTGGGAGTGCTGGTGCTGTGAGTGCTGCTGGTGGCGCAGTTGCTGATGGGGTGTCTGGTGGTGGCGTGCTTGCTGGTGGGCAGCTTTTGGAGGCTCTTCCATTGGAAGAAGGAGAGTCCAGTCAGCACCAGCCAAGCTCTGACCCTAAACCTGCTCGGAAGAAACGTGTGGAGAAGCCACGTAATCCTCGCTTCAATGACCAGGAAAATACAGCTCTTGTCACTGGCATTCTGGAGCACTATGACAGTATATATGGACATTTACTAGGTAAGTGTACCTTTACATTTATTATTCAAATACATGTGATCCTAGGTCATCTGAGTTTTGTTCATATGCAAATATGGGTTCAGAATATCTTTCTATGTTAATTAGTCTGGAAACACAGCTTTTTATCATGCCTTACAAGGACAACTAAACACAGGCGGTCAATTTGCCATAACTGCATACAATATGAATGCAACCTTGCTTACATGTATAGGTTTAGTAGTGAATGCTCATGTGCTTCACATATTACACATAAAACAGCATGTTTGCTATCTCTTGGAACAGCTAGCAGTGTAGGAAACTGGTGCTTCTATTATTATTCATTTACCTCATATATTTTATATGTTTTTCAAGGGCGGACAAGTTCAGCAAGCAGAAAAGAAATGTGGGACACAATAGTCATTGGTGTCAATGCCTGTGGGAATCATGTGAGGGACAAGCGGAATTGTCACAAGAGATTTGATGATATTAGGTCCAAATTGAAAAAGAAAATACAACACCAACGCGTGCATGCTACTGGCACTGGAGGTGGCCCGACACCACAACGTCTCATATTAAGTCCATTGGAGGAGCTGCTTCGGGCAAAATTACTTCCCGTCGTCGTGGAAGGCTTACCTGGTGACCGTGATATAGGAATTTACCCCTCACAATTTCCACCAGGTGAGAAATATTACTGTACTAGGCATGTCGTTGCTTACAGTTATTTTGCATAGTTACACTGCTTTTTATACTGTCTTCACAATATAAGCATACCTGCATCTATATATGTATATGTCTGATTCTGTATATATATATATCTCAAAATAGACATATATGTTGTAGTCCTACTAAAAGCAGTAACTAATATAGCACGTGCCATTGCGTGCTCATTTACATGTGAATTCCCAAAATGCATTGCTGCAGTGGAAGCAATTGATGGTGGGCGAAGATGGGGAACAACAGGGTAGTACACATGTGTAACACATGTTAATGAGAAATTATTACTAGCTACAGGTACAGAACAGAAATATGTATAATATTATTGTGTATTTTATTTATTTTACTCCGACAAACATGACATTACTGCCTATTTTAAGCATGCATCAAATATATTGCATGCAACGGCCTACAAACATCACTTGCACTAACACATCTATAGTTGTTTATGAAAAGGTCCATTTTTGCTTTAACTCATATACAGACAGCATAATGAGGCACACGTATCATATTTTATGTCACTGTTTTCATAACTTAAAAACTGCACACGACTATTTAGCTCATCTACCATTGTGTTAAAGCAGCTGCAATTAATATCTCATCACAGCATACACTTCAACAGAGGGGGTGGGGTTCAGCACACACACTAATTACAGCCTCATTTTAGGGTCAACTTAGTTCACACCATTTTCACCTGTTTCAAGTAATTGAAAGGTGTGGCTGATTAGGCTTTTTGGGGAAGGGAATACCGTTCTTACAACCTGACTAGCACAACTGAAGTTAATCACACTCATTTGAAAGCTACACTTTAGCTACTAAATGCCCCAACAACTCATTACTTATCAAAGCGTACGTCACACATTAGTTCATTCATATCTATAGTTGAACTACTACTATCAACGACACATTATCACACACTGCATGTGTTGTCTTGTTTAGTCACAGCCACATTCATGTGTGCCACATCTTATATTAATGTACCACACATATCCTCTACCAAAAACAACACTTTTTGCAATATGACCACCTTCATGATAACCATTGTGAATGGTCATCTCATGATAGTTATGTACATTATGATACTGATATCACTACACAACATATGATTTTTATGTACAAATTTTATCTATTTATCCTCACGCATTACTGCAGGAACATAGTATGTTTTATGTTAGGGAACTCAAAAGTTCTAAGTACACAGGCATGCACATTGTTATTACAACTATTTATGTTCACTTTCACACACACATTTTGGGTTAAGGAAATGATGCTGTTAGGTACTCATAAATACAGAACATACAATAACTGTTTGTTCAATATTTACACATGTAAATGTAAAACTTATGTTATTGTTATATATAGTTGCCCCTGAAGGACATGTGTCACCTGAGACTGAACAAGTGTCTTCACCTGGGTCAGCCAGCTCAACACACCTAGAAGGTGAGTGTATCAGTTGGTGGCCATATAATATGTGCTCTTCTATATGTTATGTTGTCATGTTCATTATTTGTTTTGCACATCTTCTTTAAATAGGATTACTTAGTGTCAGTGAAAATGAAGTGTAAGGCAACTTGTATTGTGTTAGTGATGTTAACTATCATGTAGGAGTTGTGAGTTTACAGCAAGTTTTCATTCACTCATATTTCATACTGAGTCCAAACATTATTCTTAAGTCAAGGTAGTTTTTAATGTGAGGTTATAAAACGTATGGAAACATGTTAGTTGTTACTTATGACACAGTACAATTACATAGTAACACAGCAGAGATTAACATGCCATTTAATAATGTGTACATTTATTTGTAGAACATGATGAAGAGGATTTTGATGATGATGATGATGATGATGATGATGATGATGATGATGATGATGATGATGCCGCCGCCGCCGCCATAGACACACAAATACAAGCAAGTGACCATGAAGAGGTTCCAATTGAAACTGTTTTACCGCCAAAACGTCCAGCAAATACCACATATGATGCAATTGTAGCTTCTGAGGGAAAAATTGTGGAAGCAGAAAATCGTCGCCATTCTGACCTGATGACAGTGCTGGAAAGGATGATTGCACTGCAGGAAGAAACAGTTTCACAATTGGCACATCTCCACAGAGTCTTCATTGAAGTGCCTAAACAGTTGCAAAAAATCAACACCTCATTCGAAGCATTAGTTGTTCAGCAAACACAAGCTAATTACTGGAGAATGACTAATGTACCACAATTCAACACCTCCCAGCCAGGATCTGTTCATGCAGGTCAGTTTTCACCACATTCATCTGATATTCATTCACCAGGCCCAAATGTTACCGGTCAAGTAGCAGACATTGCTGTGCAGGTTCCTGATGACATCCTACCGCTGCCATCTGTACAAATTCAGCAGCAGACACCTACAAAGGAGGCGACAAAAACAAAACAAGACACACATGAAACAGACCAACCATCACTTGTGCAGTGTCTACCAACTTGCTCACATGTGTCAGTGGGCACAAGCCCTGTCCGTGAACAGTCACTACCCAAAAGCCCTGTAGGTGAGTCACTGGCCAAAAGCCCTGTAGGTGAATCGCTGCCCAAAAGCCCTGTAGGTGAATCGCTGCCCAAAAGCCCTGTAGGTGAATCGCTGCCCAAAAGCCCTGTAGGTGAATCGCTGCCCAAAAGCCCTGTAGGTGAATCGCTGCCCAAAAGCCCTGTAGGTGAATCACTGCCCAAAAGCCCTGTAGGTGAGTCACTGGCCACAAGCCCTGTAGGTGAGTCACTGGCCACAAGCCCCGTAGGTGAACAGTCACTGGCCACAAGCCCTGCCCGTGAAGTGCCAGAGGCCACTCAAAGTGGCTCTGTTGTGCCTAAAGTTGGTGGCAAAAGAAAAAGGAAAATTCAAGAGACAACAAGCAGGCCTGTTACTCGCTCGCAAAAGGAACAAAAAAAATAAATGTTATAATTCAGAAAATATGTCTTTGGCCTTGTTTTGTTGACTTCAGATTATCTAATTACTATTGTATGTATGCTGAAGACTGTGTTGTTTCCAAACTTTCAAGTATGTTCTTGTACACGTGAAGTTTTGGAAATGTTAACACTCCTAATTAATGAATAGTGTTATAAATATTTATGTTTTAATCGTCTGTTCAGTAATGGTCCACCAGGAGCCAGTTGCTAAGTTTAGAGAAGCTGCCATTGACTTTGCAGCAAAACATTGCATTTGGGTGTGTTAATTGATGTAATCATTGCATGTGCATATTATTTTCATGCAATTATAAAAGCACCTATTTAACTGCAAACATCTTTCTTGTACGTGTACAGCTGGATTTTGTGTTAAATATTACTTACCTTTGGTGGCCATTGTAATGTTGTCCTTTAATCATTTATGTGTTCTTGTTTCAAGAACATCTCTGAATTTATACTAAAATATATGTAGTATGTATTGATATATGCACACACACACACAGACACACACTGTGTGTGTGTGTGTGTGTGTATATATATAGTACTATCTAAACTGGTATAGATGTATTTACAAAAAACATACACTTCATGCTTCCTTGTGAAAACACACTATTTTAATAATACAGGCCTAATGTTTGACAACTATACTAAGTGTGAGCCTCTAACATTATTGGGTGCAAACAAATGTTTATGACTTAATTCACTCATGTTTATCACCATTTAAATAGGTTTCATACAAGGCCTACTTACTGCCATCAATATGTTGTGTGTACTCCTGCAATATAAAAAAAAAAAAAAAAAGATACATTATATATATATATATATATATATATATATATATATATATATATATATATATAATATATATATATATATACATATATATATATATACACACACACACACACACACACACACACACACACACACACACACACACACACACACACACACACACACACACACACACACACACACACACACACACACACACACACACTATACATATAGTACAATATACACTTTATATATATATATATATTTTTTTTTATGAGAGAGATATATTTATATATATATAGATACACACGTATTTAAACTCATGCAGACAGGTAGTTAACCAGACTTTCAAATACACACAGAAAAGTATGTGGGAAAAAAACATTTCATTTTGCAGGTGTGTGTATTTACTGATATGGCTGTCTAAGCACTATTTTCACACAGTGCTCTTTGTTATTTTTATAGAAAACTCAATGTTACTGAAATAAGTGTAGGAATGTTTTCACAAATGAGATAAAAAAATGATACATGTTTTTCCCACATTCGCCTATCACTAACCACAAAACTTAACCCAATTAAAAGGACACATCCAATTGGCGTTTGAAATAAGGAGTAAAAGTAGTTACTTTTGTTGACCTTGAAAACGAAACACAGGAATTTGTTAGCCATTGAGCAGAATCATTTTGATGAGCAAAGAAGACAGAACTGCACACATCTTTTGTGCTACTCTGACATGGCTGATGAATTCGTTAACAATATGAATCCCCTTTTAGGGTATAAGTACATGGTTTCAGAAGCAATTTTAAACAGTCGCGGACACAAAGCAAGCACACGCCAAATCTATGATTTGATTCGAGCTAAATATCCTTATTACCAAGACCGTAGGCATGCGCGGAATTTTAATTCCTCAATAAGATTCACTTTATCAACTAATGACTTTTTTGAACGTGTGCAGGATAAGCTAGAACACACCTATGGTTTCTGGAAGATTGCAAAGGAAAAGTATTTTACCCTGAAAGAGGGCACATATATTGTTGTGAAAGGCATATTTATTCCTAATGCCAATAGCAATGGATCCGCTACTACTGTTCCGTGTGAATCGATACCTGCTGCAATATCTGCACCCTCCATTCCTGAAACCCACATTGTACAACAACAAAAGTACTATGATTATGTACCAAGCCTTTCAGCTGAAAATGCATTGGAATGGGAACCAGAAGAAATGAACCTACCTCCCGACCAATTGTTTGAAGAAAGCAGTGGCGATTCCTATGAGCGCTTCATGGAGGAGATGTGTGTCATACTAGATTCAGCGGGTGGGTCAAGCGTGGATGAAAATGCCTTGCATTTCTGGAGCGACCAGTTGCAGCCAGACGAAGAGTTAATTCTAGAAGAATGGTAAATATAACAACCGTTATGCGTTGACTGTGCGTTTAAACGTTTTTTTTTTTTTTTTTTTTTTTTAACCACCATTTTCCCTTTCAATGCGTGGATACAGCGTAACATTGCAGACTGCATAACATGTAGCGATCACAAAGAAATTGTTGCCGAATACAATATAGTATAACCTGAAAGAGTAGTACACATTGCTGACGGAATAAATATACGTACTTTCCTATCCCTTTAACCATATTAGCAACATTTTAACATAACTCTAACACATACCTGTTTTGTTATCATGCAACATTTAAAAGCGGGTCCACCACG
The DNA here is from genome assembly GCF_040206685.1 of Ascaphus truei. Lineage (NCBI taxonomy): Eukaryota > Metazoa > Chordata > Amphibia > Anura > Ascaphidae > Ascaphus > Ascaphus truei. The sequence continues at coordinate 140,028,981 of NC_134484.1, forward strand.
TATGACGTGGGACCCTTGTCATGGCCCAAGGCGTCCTTAAAAAGGATTACGGATGTAAGTCCCGCCCCCAAGCGACGTGCGCGCCTCAAAGCCTATTGGCTGTCATGTTTTGTTATAGTAACGGTAACTGCAGTGTGTCATGTGTGCGGCTCAGTGTTTGTAGCCGTAAAGTGGGCGTTAGCCGAATGTTAATTGAGTGGGAGGAGTGTTAGCGTGCGTTTCACGCTGGTTTAACATGACGTCACACGTATTGCATTTGCGCATTGTGTTATCGGCCATCCTTTCTGTCCAAACACGTCTGTTTAAAAAGAATACAGATGTACTCGTTTAGAACGAATGTAGTTTCGTATTCATTGTATTTGAAATAAAGATTTTATGTTTAATGGTATTTTCAAGATGTATTGAACACACAACGTACGCTTTGTTTTGCGCATGCGCTAACAGTTAGTGCAGCCAAGCGTGAAGTGCGTGCGCACACTAAGATGTGCGCGCACATTTTTCAGTATACAGGCAACGTTCACATCATATACATAGTTATGCCTGCTACAAATTTAAAGAAACATTACATACTGATGTACACTTGTACTTCTAACATATAAGTGAGTGACGTGTGTATGTACACAATCATATAGAGCTGTGTAATGCGTTGTCACGGATACATATATAGTAAGGTGCCATATTTGACCATCATGTGTTTGCTGTATTTCAGAGATGTCGGGGAAGATACAATCGGATCAATGTATGATTTCAGAAGAGTCTACCTTTATATGAGATGATTGTGAGGAGGAGCCACCGACTACTATACTACATATGGAACTAATTTTATATTGCTTGCAGCGCTTATTAACAAACAATTAAAAATGTGATACCCTTATGCCTATATTGCATAAGCACTTAATTAACATAATGATGTTGCAAAATAGTGCCTCATGAATTTTTATTGAGTGTTCTTTAATGACTACTATCATTTTATGGCATGGTGTGTTTTATATATAACAACCATTCCCACTCTGCTAACACATTTGTGAATTCTATTGTGTAATGGAACGTATGACTGTCGAAACTATGTAACAATAATAATAATAATAATAATAATAATTATAATATGAGCATGTTCATGTATAGCGCTGCTAGTTGTACACAGCGCTTTACAGACACATTTTTCAGGCTGAGGTCCCTGGCCCGTGGAACTTACAATTTATTTTTTGCCGCCTGAGGCACAGGGAGATAAAGTGACTTCCCCAAGGTCACAAGGAGCCGACACCGGGAATTGAACCAGACTCCCCTGCTTCAAAATCTCAGTGCCAGTGTGTGTCTTTACTCACTGAGCCACTCCTTCTCCCAATGTAAAGGACACTTACAACCAACTAGCCATTTCTTGTTAAAAATCTCTTGTTACATGGGTATGTTGATAAAATGGTTTGGGACTGTAGCAAATAATGTTATTGGCCAGATGTTGTGGTCCCCTACAATGCATGATGTTCTGATTATGACATCAACATCATGTAATGAAGTACGTTTCTGTGTATATTTCATTAACCTAACTAACTATAGTTTACTGTGTTTATTAAACGTTCTAAAAATACATAGTATAGTCAATATGATGATATAAGCTACCATAATAAAGCTGGTGTTATCATTTGTCGGTGTTATACATGGATCCTACACAAATTGATACAGACACAAACAGTTGTCTTACAAAGTGTGTCTATGCTAATGTGCACGTGATTGACGTTACAATTGTGAGAATACTTGATAATTATCATCATGATAATGATGAAGTGACGTGATTTATATTGCAAAAATATTACCAACATTGTCATATTGGTAAATTATAAATGCTAAATGACAGTAACATTAGTGACAAATTTGTCTTCTCTGTTAACAGTTTAACACTTGGTACATGTAGGACACATCCACACACGTGTGACTTATACATACACATGTCACAAATGTAAATTAATGTTGACTATTAATTCCTAGCATTACAAAACACCAACATTGCTAAATATAAGATGTAGTACGCATTGTTGTGATTGCAGGCATTCATGCATGGAGTTTTATGATCAGTCAATTTCATCCGTGATGAATGATGTCCCGTAAGTAAAGAAATAAGTACAGTTATCCCCTTGTCTCCAAACACCTCTATATTACATTAATGGAATTTATAAGGAAACATACATAAAATGTGATGAAATGGGAGTAATCATTTTCTAATACAATGCACATGAAAGCTCAAGAGTAGCTAAATGCATATACATGATACAGAAAGTACATATATGTAACATTTGTGTTTAAACCAATATGTTGGGTTTTGACTTCAAATAATTATAAGAAGATTGATGTAGGCACATCTTATGAGAGATGTCAGCAAATATACATACCATGATCAGTCATACTGGAGATATACCTATAATGCAAAGGAACAATATATAAATTGCAAACATTGACATGCCATCTTCAGTACCGTAAACAACACAGCAAAGTATGTATTTGGTGTTAAATGTGCAACACCATGTATATTTCATGACATTCAAAATGTAAATCAGGCTGGTGTACACATCATATGGATGTACATGTTACACTGCACCAATAACATTGTATGTAAGCATACTAGAAGCATGAATGAGTATGGGCATAATATGTGTATTGTGTTAGCATAAGGAACAACACAATGCTAAAATATTAGTGCTTTGTTACCCCAGTTGTATTCACATACACACAACTAAAGTACAATTGAAGAGGGATTATATAACCTGTGCAACAATAACATACCGGTGCCACATCCCTTTGTGCACACAGCAGAGAAAAGAAAGGTGTGCAACCCATATTCATCTGTGTCCTACCAGAAGGGTATATAAAAAAACATTATTGTTAAGATAACATAATGTAACTATAAAAGTAGAACTTGGAACATATATGTTTTTACTTACAAGAAAAAAATGAATTGATGAGATTCTGGCGTGTCTGACCACTGGCTGTTTGTTCATTTTCAGCAGCTACATGGGTGGGATGCTCGTCTACCAAAGGCTCAGCTAGGTCTGATTGTACATTGTGCCTGAGTGCAACATTGTGCAAAATGCAACAGGCAAGGATAATATCAGACACTTTTTGAGGCTTGTATAGAAGAGCCCCACCAGTTCTGTCCAGACACCTAAATCTGGTCTTGAGTAGGCCAAATGTCCTCTCTATAACAGATCTTGTAGATATATGGGCTGCATTGTACCTCTCCTCTGCTTCAGTTTGAGGGTTTAGCACCGGAGTCAAGAGCCACGGCCTAATTCCGTATCCTGAGTCACCTATAATGAATGGAGCACACATAAGCTTACATTAGTGATCAAATTGTACAATGCCAACATTCCTAAATAAAAATGTGTTTTGTGTTAGAACATGTAAATGTGTACTCACCCAGCAGCCAACCATGTTCAAAATGTCCCTCTTCGAACGCATGGAAGACTGAAGAGTTCCTCAGGATGGAGGAATCGTGACTGGAACCAGGGAATTTGGGTACCACATGCATTATCCTCATCGTCGCATCACATACCACCTGTACATTGAGTGAATGGTAGTGCTTACGATTGCGGTACACATGCTCACTCTGACTAGGTGCAATCAAAGCAACATGTGTGCAATCGATTGCACCCAGCACACATGGTATCCCTGCTATATTATAAAAGCCAGTCCTGACTTCCAGCCACGCTGTCGCCTCTGTAGGAAAATGAATATAATTCCTAGCGCGTCTATTGAGTGCATAGAGAAACTGGGTCAAGGCCCGCGAGAATGTAGATTGCGAGACCCCGCCCACTATGCCCACAGTTGTCTGGTATGACGCGGAAGCAAGATAATGTAATGAGCACAGCATTTTAACAAGCCCAGGGACTGCACGACCTCTGGCTGTGAAAAAATCTAAATCTCCCCTTATCTCCTGATAAAGAGCTAAGATTGCTGCTGAACTCAAACGATAGCGACTTACAATCTCCTCCTCACTCATCCCATCTAACAGGGTTCTCTCCCTGTACAGACGCGGACGAGGCACAACTTGTCTCCTCTATCTTCTCCTCTGATCTCCTGTCCCTCTCCCTGTCTCTGTCGTATCCGCGTGACTGTCCCTGTCACTGTCACTGTCCCTCGGTGTGTCCCTCCCTTGCCCTATATGATTGTCTTCATCATCAAGCATGTCATAGAAAAGAATGTTCCTCCGTCTCCTAAACAATCTCAACATTTTGAAATGAGTAGCTGTGAATGATCAGGTAATGGGCGTCCTTTAAATAGGTATGTGATGATGTCAGGTGACATAGTAAAATGCAAGGTGTTACATTAACATAATAAAGTACTTCTGTGGCAAGCTGTGTGCAGTTGTTGTTATAAGTATTTGTTGTATGTATTCTGCAGGGAATGATGATATTTGGCAATGATGTGACGTGAACCTTTGTAGAAACATTGCTTGCAAATAAATAGTTGCATGTGCAATGCATGTAACACTTGTGAACGCAACAGTCAGTCATGTAATTAGGCAAAAAGGCTGAGATTGACGTGGGAAAAGTTTTGTGTAACATGTGTAATTAGGCATGTTATTGTGACATGTTGACAACAATGAATAGTCGTGTGCATATGCATGCATTTCTGTAAGGAGGATAGTTGGTATAGAATGAGTTAACAAGGTGTCCCAATGCTGAATTACTGTACATGTGTGTATAAGTTAGGTTGAAGTGCTTGTAATGCTACGGTTACAATGTAAACATGCAATGTGATTGAGCGTCCAATAAGTGACGTCATGAAAATAGGGAGGACCCAAAAGTATATGTAAACATGAGAAGACAGATGTACATGAACGTTTAAAGATGCGTGTCACATTACAAGCATTGTGTAATGTAAAGGAAGATGAATATACTGTGTATGTGTGACATGTGTGACATGTGTAACATCATGTAAATAATTGTCGCTCAGTTCAGTAAAATGTGTGATATGATGTGAGGTTCTCCTTTAAGAGTTGAGTATAGTATTTTCCCTTGGCACATCATCACATGATGAGTAATGTGACCCGCAAATGCTGCAAACATCTAAAAGTATAATGTTATGCAAATAATACACGTCAGCTGTGACACAATGCAGGGAATGCCCCCACACTGTAATGCAAATGACGTTTGTATTGTGAGCAATGAAACGTAAACAGTACTATACTGTTATACGTCCCCGCTCCATTGACTCCATTGATGTACAGAAGATTTTTTTTTCTAAGTGCCTTTCCGGCAGCCTTAGCGATCGTTCTCCCCTCCAAACTGCCAACTTTAGTTGGCGGGAGAAATTGGCCATAACATCTCAATTTCGTAGTGCCGATCAGGCCCGATAAGCTGTTTTTTTTGTTGAATCCAGCCGATTTAAAAAAGTGGCGATCAGTGGCGAAAACAGGCTTATCGGCAGCCGACTGCCCATAACAAAATAATCGGCTCCGAAACATGGCGATATCAAGCACTTATCGGCGCTTACTGAATCTCAAACCCAATTTTGGCTATAAAATGGCGATAATTCCCTTATCAACGCTTACTGCATGAGGCCCCATGTGAGAGCATAATAAGATACTTAGCATGTATCGGAGGCCAGAGGGAGAGAAGCACTATATGTAGCTGCAGTCCGTGCTAGTCTCATGGCACTTCACAGCCTCAGGGAAAAATCCTGTACCTCAGCTTGCATCACAGTCCACAATCTCTAGATACGGACAGAGATACCACCCATCATGGCATCCACCACCAGCCAGGCAGAGGATCAGCTTTGCAGCTCCGTGAGGCAATATAGTAGGGTTAGTTGCGACTAATGCCGGGACAATTTGTCGTGCAATTAGCGCTTGAATATCTAGTAATACAAGTGTGTGACGGTGAGTGGGTTTACCAGGCTCACTAATAAAGGTTAAGCCTGTTTGGTTACCTCTGATCCATGTATTGGGGTTCGGGAGTGTCAGCTCTTGAGCCCAGTGATTATACATGCATTCTGTAAACTTATGCGACAAAAAAGAATTTATGTGTTTTTACCTATTCAAGAGTACCAGCAAGCAGAGATTGCTGGGCTATGAGTTTCAAGGGTGTTTTTGCGGAGAAAGTGTTGCCAGAATGTGTCTAGGTAGTCAGAGTCCAGAGTTGCTGGATACCCCAAAAATGGATGTAGCACTGAGCTCTGTCTGTGTTTCATGTTCTGTCTCTGGTTTTAAATATATATTGCCATGCTCAGTAGCACTCCTCTTTGACACCTATACACATATATATAGTGGTTATTTTGGGGGTTCAATATGAGCTTATTGGGGTTCTGTATGTATACCCCAAAAATGTACCTGGGAATCAGGTCGAATTCCCGGATACATATAGGCACCTTGTCCTGGCAAAATCTCCCCTTGAAAATGCTTCAGCACAGACCAGAAAGATAAATGGGGCATAGGGATGTGAGGTGTCCCTGGAATGGTCAAGGGGTCCTAGGTTAAGGGGGATACCCAGTTAATGCCCAGGTCATCCATAACCCGATATAAGGGTTCTGGGGGGTGCTCCAACCATAGATAAGGTTGTGAGGAGTTTTAAAAGTCTAAATCTAGTTTATAGTGTGTGGGGAATATGGCTAGTAAGAAATAAAGTGCAGTTTCTTATTCTATTCCCCATAATCAGAAGACTTAGGAAAGTTAAATTGTATATTTTATTAAACAGTGTGTTTTAAAGTACATACTGTATATGCTTGTGAAGGTATTATGAACTGGATCAGTAGGGACCAATGTTATGAGTGAGTCACTGGGCTTCCAACTGGGTGCCATCAAGTCTACTCAGACATCGGACATGAAAGCAACAGAGGATGCCAGAGGTGTGAAGGACATTTGGGCAGGAGGTTTGGGCACGAGTACCCACGTCCTGGGATGAATGGAAGTCCTCAAGACTGACATTTGCCCCAGCAGACTGTGAGGAGCCTAAACCAGCGGGTGGCTTCTGCATACCAAGTGGCTAAGGTGGCAAGCTTGCGCATGCCCATGGCTGATTCAGAAGATCTCATTGCCCCGCTTCAGAAGACTGGCATTGTTCTGATTGGTTGGTGAGAAAGTTCCCACGCTGGGATTGACTGTAGTATTTCATGAATTAACTCAGAAATACTATAAGAATCCCTCAGCCAATACGGTTATCAGATTCTAAGTGCCAGAACAGCAGTGGCAAATTTGAATTTACCAAAAGATGCTCTCGGAGAAATAGCAGCAAGCCGGCTTCAGAAATTTCAAGTTTAAATATTTTGTAAGTCCAGCTTTTTGGGACCAAGTTCTCAAAAAGGAACGTAGCGGTCGTGGCTACGATTGCAAGCCAAATTTAGATGTTAGCATAGCTAGGTGCGAATCTAGTCCCATGGCTGTATCACATTTTTGAAGATAGTATTGATCATTGAACCAAAAATAGTTCTTCTGCAAAATGAATTCTATGGACTCCAGAAGAACTATTTTTGGTTCAATGATAATATTATCTTCAAAAATGTGGTACTGCCATGGGTATGGGGGTGTGGGAGGAGGTCCATATTGGTCCCATTCCGAGCTTGGTGCGAGTCTAGTCTCCTGGCGAAAATTCGTTGATGATATCATATTCATCTCGAAAGGGAATATGGAAGGTTTAAATACATTCATTTATTATATGAATGAGAACAATAGGAACCTTAAATTCACTAGTAAAATAAGTAAGACGGAGATAGAGTTTTTAGATCTGGTCATATATATATAGAAGAAAATGCATTAAACACAAAAACCTTTTTTAAGGATGTTGATAGTAATAATTTCATTTTAGAGTCCAGCTGCCATCATCGGGACTGGATCAAAAACATACCTTACGGACAGCTCCATAGATTAATGAGAAAGTGTACTGAAGAAAGCATGTATCTTGAACAATCAGATGTTTTACTCAATACATTTAAAGATAGAAACTATAGCCCTGTTATTATAGAAGCAGTTAAGAAAGTTAATAATGTAAATTGAGATGAACTAATTAGAGAGGTTATTGACAACGACAATACTACAAATTTTAATATGTCTTTTATTACTGAATTCAATATAGAAGCTCCAAAAATCAAAAGTATATTAAATAAGCACTGTCATATCTTAAAAAATGATTCTGTTATGAAAGATTTTATGAGTGAACCCAGGTGATTTGAATAGGCGCTAATATCCCCACAAATAACAAGTGCAAATTGCAACAGACAAAAACAAATATAAATATAAATATAATGATGTGTAACCCAAAAAAATACTTCTCAACCTTCCAAGGAATATGCAAGGATTCCCTACAGAAGCAGTCTTGATTCGGGGTGGGAAGGGAGCGATGAAATCAGGAACACACCATAAAAATAAAGAAAATAAAAACAATAATAGTGCAGTATATCAATACAATTGGAGCGTAGTAGATGTCTTGGCTCTGTAGAAATTCCTACTTACAATAAGTGTAATAAAAACTGGCAGTGGTCTGACTCAGTCAGTGTTGGAGAAGTTATATCTCACACCGGAAGATAGATTCTGGCTCAGGAGAATTTCAGAACAAACTTCTTACAGATGTCATTTGCTCAGATCCAGATGGAATGGGGTGTATATGAAATATAAAAACGGACCAATGGTATAGATTGCAAAGACACTTATATCGCATAGAAATAAATTAGGAAATGTACTTACAATAAGTACAATGACTTGTACACATAACGGTTTCGTGAGACAGTTGAAATGCTGATCCTGGATGGTGAAGGTTACTCCCGTCCTCCCGCAACTCCAACCTCGCCGCCGATGGATGGCGTCTGACGTCACTTCCGGTAAACGGGTGACGACATCCGGTTGAAGGCGATTGCGACGGACAGCAATGGATCAGCAGCAGAACTCGGTCGTCTTCACTTCGTGGGCAGCTGCAGCAGATTGACTTTCTCAAGCTCTATGCGTTTCGCTGTACATAGACAGCTTCCTCAGGAGCAGATTAACTTCCCTTAAGGGTGGGTCCTATTATATAGTATCAGTGATTACCATCAATTAACAATTTAATTGAAATAACTGGCATTCAAATTGAAAATTTAGTATATTAACCCGCAGGCTCGCCTATAAATGAGGCACATAACTCTGCGGTTCAAAAAGACATACAAAACATATAATAAATTTATTCATACAAAATAGACATTAATTAAATATAAAATAAATATTAGCTAAAAATAGTGATTAAAAAGGCTTATCATTTAATAGGGATATCATCGCAGGAGGAGAGAGAGGAGACAAAAAAACGGGCATTAATAGAGATTAACACAGATATCTAAAAACCAGATTAAGCATATAGCTTTATAAAAAACATCTCATTATAACTTATCCCTTTTTTCCCTTTCCCCTTTTTGCTATTGGTACATAACCATAATCACATTTTATCCAGAGTAAATGAGTTATTTTAATATCTTTGGCTCTTATTATTTATTTTATTAGTAATTTTAACTTTATAAGCTGTTTTTATTCTCCTTGCCTAAGTTTAAATTATAATGAGATGTTTTTTCTAAAGCTATATGCTTAATCTGGTTTTTAGATATCACAGTTTTTATTACCTTTGTTGTAAGTAGGAATTTCTACAGAGCCAAGACATCTACTAAGCTCCAATTGTATTGATATACTGCACTATTATTGTTTTTATTTTCTTTATTTTTATGGTGTGTTCCTGATTTCATCGCTCCCTTCCCACCCCGAATCAAGACTGCTTCTGTAGGGAATCCTTGCATATTCCTTGGAAGGTTGAGAAGTATTTTTTTGGGTTACACATCATTATATTTATATTTATATTTGTTTTTGTCTGTTGCAATTTGCACTTGTTATTTGTGGGGATATTAGCGCCTATTCAAATCACCTGGGTTCACTCATAAAATCTTTCATAACAGAATCATTTTTTAAGATATGACAGTGCTTATTTAATATACTTTTGATTTTTGGAGCTTCTATATTGAATTCAGTAATAAAAGACATATTAAAATTTGTAGTATTGTCGTTGTCAATAACCTCTCTAATTAGTTCATCTCAATTTACATTATTAACTTTCTTAACTGCTTCTATAATAACAGGGCTATAGTTTCTATCTTTAAATGTATTGAGTAAAACATCTGATTGTTCAAGATACATGCTTTCATCAGTACACTTTCTCATTAATCTATGGAGCTGTCCGTAAGGTATGTTTTTGATCCAGTCCCGATGATGGCAGCTGGACTCTAAAATGAAATTATTACTATCAACATCCTTAAAAAAGGTTTTTGTGTTTAATGCATTTTCTTCTATATATATATGACCAGATCTAAAAACTCTATCTCCGTCTTACTTATTTTACTAGTGAATTTAAGGTTCCTATTGTTCTCATTCATATAATAAATGAATGTATTTAAACCTTCCATATTCCCTTTCGAGATGAATATGATATCATCAACGAATTTTCGCCAGGAGACTAGACTCGCACCAAGCTCGGAATGGGACCAATATGGACCTCCTCCCACACCCCCATACCCATGGCAGTACCACATTTTTGAAGATAATATTATCATTGAACCAAAAATAGTTCTTCTGGAGTCCATAGAATTCATTTTGCAGAAGAACTATTTTTGGTTCAATGATCAATACTATCTTCAAAAATGTGATACAGCCATGGGACTAGATTCGCACCTAGCTATGCTAACATCTAAATTTGGCTTGCAATCGTAGCCACGACCGCTACGTTCCTTTTTGAGAACTTGGTCCCAAAAAGCTGGACTTACAAAATATTTAAACTTGAAATTTCTGAAGCCGGCTTGCTGCTATTTCTCCGAGAGCATCTTTTGGTAAATTCAAATTTGCCACTGCTGTTCTGGCACTTAGAATCTGATAACCGTATTGGCTGAGGGATTCTTATAGTATTTCTGAGTTAATTCATGAAATACTACAGTCAATCCCAGCGTGGGAACTTTCTCACCAACCAATCAGAACAATGCCAGTCTTCTGAAGCGGGGCAATGAGATCTTCTGAATCAGCCATGGGCATGCGCAAGCTTGCCACCTTAGCCACTTGGTATGCAGAAGCCACCCGCTGGTTTAGGCTCCTCACAGTCTGCTGGGGCAAATGTCAGTCTTGAGGACTTCCATTCATCCCAGGACGTGGGTACTCGTGCCCAAACCTCCTGCCCAAATGTCCTTCACACCTCTGGCATCCTCTGTTGCTTTCATGTCCGATGTCTGAGTAGACTTGATGGCACCCAGTTGGAAGCCCAGTGACTCACTCATAACATTGGTCCCTACTGATCCAGTTCATAATACCTTCACAAGCATATACAGTATGTACTTTAAAACACACTGTTTAATAAAATATACAATTTAACTTTCCTAAGTCTTCTGATTATGGGGAATAGAATAAGAAACTGCACTTTATTTCTTACTAGCCATATTCCCCACACACTATAAACTAGATTTAGACTTTTAAAACTCCTCACAACCTTATCTATGGTTGGAGCACCCCCCAGAACCCTTATATCGGGTTATGGATGACCTGGGCATTAACTGGGTATCCCCCTTAACCTAGGACCCCTTGACCATTCCAGGGACACCTCACATCCCTATGCCCCATTTATCTTTCTGGTCTGTGCTGAAGCATTTTCAAGGGGAGATTTTGCCAGGACAAGGTGCCTATATGTATCCGGGAATTCGACCTGATTCCCAGGTACATTTTTGGGGTATACATACAGAACCCCAATAAGCTCATATTGAACCCCCAAAATAACCACTATATATATGTGTATAGGTGTCAAAGAGGAGTGCTACTGAGCATGGCAATATATATTTAAAACCAGAGACAGAACATGAAACACAGACAGAGCTCAGTGCTACATCCATTTTTGGGGTATCCAGCAACTCTGGACTCTGACTACCTAGACACATTCTGGCAACACTTTCTCCGCAAAAACACCCTTGAAACTCATAGCCCAGCAATCTCTGCTTGCTGGTACTCTTGAATAGGTAAAAACACATAAATTCTTTTTTGTCGCATAAGTTTACAGAATGCATGTATAATCACTGGGCTCAAGAGCTGACACTCCCGAACCCCAATACATGGATCAGAGGTAACCAAACAGGCTTAACCTTTATTAGTGAGCCTGGTAAACCCACTCACCGTCACACACTTGTATTACTAGATATTCAAGCGCTAATTGCACGACAAATTGTCCCGGCATTAGTCGCAACTAACCCTACTATATTGCCTCACGGAGCTGCAAAGCTGATCCTCTGCCTGGCTGGTGGTGGATGCCATGATGGGTGGTATCTCTGTCCGTATCTAGAGATTGTGGACTGTGATGCAAGCTGAGGTACAGGATTTTTCCCTGAGGCTGTGAAGTGCCATGAGACTAGCACGGACTGCAGCTACATATAGTGCTTCTCTCCCTCTGGCCTCCGATACATGCTAAGTATCTTATTATGCTCTCACATGGGGCCTCATGCAGTAAGCGTTGATAAGGGAATTATCGCCATTTTATAGCCAAAATTGGGTTTGAGATTCAGTAAGCGCCGATAAGTGCTTGATATCGCCATGTTTCGGAGCCGATTATTTTGTTATGGGCAGTCGGCTGCCGATAAGCCTGTTTTCGCCACTGATCGCCACTTTTTTAAATCGGCTGGATTCAACAAAAAAAACAGCTTATCGGGCCTGATCGGCACTACGAAATTGAGATGTTATGGCCAATTTCTCCCGCCAACTAAAGTTGGCAGTTTGGAGGGGAGAACGATCGCTAAGGCTGCCGGAAAGGCACTTAGAAAAAAAAATCTTCTGTACATCAATGGAGTCAATGGAGCGGGGACGTATAACAGTATAGTACTGTTTACGTTTCATTGCTCACAATACAAACGTCATTTGCATTACAGTGTGGGGGCATTCCCTGCATTGTGTCACAGCTGACGTGTATTATTTGCATAACATTATACTTTTAGATGTTTGCAGCATTTGCGGGTCACATTACTCATCATGTGATGATGTGCCAAGGGAAAATACTATACTCAACTCTTAAAGGAGAACCTCACATCATATCACACATTTTACTGAACTGAGCGACAATTATTTACATGATGTTACACATGTCACACATGTCACACATACACAGTATATTCATCTTCCTTTACATTACACAATGCTTGTAATGTGACACGCATCTTTAAACGTTCATGTACATCTGTCTTCTCATGTTTATATATACTTTTGGGTCCTCCCTATTTTCATGACGTCACTTATTGGACGCTCAATCACATTGCATGTTTACATTGTAACCGTAGCATTACAAGCACTTCAACCTAACTTATACACACATGTACAGTAATTCAGCATTGGGACACCTTGTTAACTCATTCTATACCAACTATCCTCCTTACAGAAATGCATGCATATGCACACGACTATTCATTGTTGTCAACATGTCACAATAACATGCCTAATTACACATGTTACACAAAACTTTTCCCACGTCAATCTCAGCCTTTTTGCCTAATTACATGACTGACTGTTGCGTTCACAAGTGTTACATGCATTGCACATGCAACTATTTATTTGCAAGCAATATTTATTTTATATTTAATTAATGTCTATTTTGTATGAATAAATGTATTATATGTTTTGTATGTCTTTTTGAACCGCAGAGTTATGTGCCTCATTTATAGGCGAGCCTGCGGGTTAATATACTAAATTTTCAATTTGAATGCCAGTTATTTCAATTAAATTGTTAATTGATGGTAATCACTGATACTATATAATAGGACCCACCCTTAAGGGAAGTTAATCTGCTCCTGAGGAAGCTGTCTATGTACAGCGAAACGCATAGAGCTTGAGAAAGTCAATCTGCTGCAGCTGCCCACGAAGTGAAGACGACCGAGTTCTGCTGCTGATCCATTGCTGTCCGTCGCAATCGCCTTCAACCGGATGTCGTCACCCGTTTACCGGAAGTGACGTCAGACGCCATCCATCGGCGGCGAGGTTGGAGTTGCGGGAGGACGGGAGTAACCTTCACCATCCAGGATCAGCATTTCAACTGTCTCACGAAACCGTTATGTGTACAAGTCATTGTACTTATTGTAAGTACATTTCCTAATTTATTTCTATGCGATATAAGTGTCTTTGCAATCTATACCATTGGTCCGTTTTTATATTTCATATACACCCCATTCCATCTGGATCTGAGCAAATGACATCTGTAAGAAGTTTGTTCTGAAATTCTCCTGAGCCAGAATCTATCTTCCTGTGTGAGATATAACTTCTCCAACACTGACTGAGTCAGACCACTGCCAGTTTTTATTACACTTATTGTAAGTAGGAATTTCTACAGAGCCAAGACATCTACTAAGCTCCAATTGTATTGATATACTGCACTATTATTGTTTTTATTTTCTTTATTTTTATGGTGTGTTCCTGATTTCATCGCTCCCTTCCCACCCCGAATCATGAAAGATTTTATACCTGATAGACCAAGTGTCATTTTAAAGATAGCGCCGAACCTTAAAACTAAACTAGCCCCTACCACTTTTAAAAAAATAGAAGGAAATCAAACATGGCTTGAGAAACCAAAAGGCTTTTATGGCTGTACCACTTGCAAGATAAATGTAGGTTTCTATCTAAAGTGACAGGTGAATCTTTTACCATAGAAAGTTTTATGAACTGCAAAACAGATTTTGTCATATATTGGCTAGGGTGCCCTTGTGGCCCTCAGTACATAGCACACACTTCAAGGCCACTGAGGGTGCGTATCTTAGAGCATCTCGCAAACATTAGAAAAAAACATTTTAACCCACAATGTGTTCAGATATTTTTCTATTCATCATAATTCAGACCCCAAATTTTTAAAATATAAAGGCATTCAACATGAATCCAGAAGATTGAGGGGCGGAGATAGGATGAATGCCCTAGCCCAGAGAGAAACCTTCTGGATACATAAAATGAAGACCCTTGTTCCTGGGGTCTTAATATAGATATCGTCATTGGTGCATTTTTTATATAAATTTTAATATAGATTAGTGTTGGGTTCCATTCTTTCCTTTTAATACATTGTTTTATATATTGTCTTTTATATATGGTTTTACTACCACATCCTAAATGTCTTTGAACAAATAGAATGATTGTTGATCTTATATATAGTTGTTTTCCCTGTTCTAATGGTGTTTTTTATGCATTTTTTTAGATTTGTTCTATTTACATTGCGTTGTTATTATTATTAAAATGCCCCTACCAAGATGGCCGCCGAGGAGCGCTGCCACACGCGGGATCCCGGCGCCTGCGCGGAAGAGAGAGGAAGCGGAGGGGCTTGCTGCCCTCACCAAGATGGCCGTCGAGGAGCGCTGCCACACAGAATGAGGAGGCTGACGGGGACACAGGCATAGAGGAGCTCTAGGCGCGCTGCAGGGAAGTGTGCATAGCAGCCTCCGCCTGTGCCTGTGCCCCAGAACTGTGGTCTCCCATATGCACATATCCATATACACGCATATAAAACATATTCAAACAATAAAAAGGATCTAAGGGAGGGAGGGAGGGGGGGGGAAGGAAGAGAGGGGGGGGAGGGGGAAAAGGAGGAGAGGAGAGGAGAAGGGGGGGATGGGGGAGGAAGGAGGAGAGGGGATGCAGATGTACACACAATAAAAAGGATCTAAGGGAAAGGGGGGTGGGGGAGGAAGGAGGAGAGGGGGATGGAGGAGGAGGAGAAGAAGGGGGGTGGGAGAGAGGAAGAGAGAGAGATGGGAGGAAGAGGTGGAGTGAGGGGGGAGGGAGAAGAGGTGGAAGAAAGAGGAGGAGAGGGGAGCAAGGAGAAGAAGAAGGGGGGGAGGAAGAAAAAGGGCGACTGGTTGGGTAAACAAAAAACAAGCCAATCCCACCACAGGGTTCATAATATAAGGTTTAAAAAAAAAAAAAAAAAATTACTTAAATCCCTCGACCACGGTCTAGAGAGACTAAACCCTATCACTCCCTATAAAGTGCTATCTGGGAAGCTAGACTCCCGACCTGAGATACCTTGGTGATGAGTACAGGAGCCGCTAAGATGCTGAACAACGTAGCCTCTGGAGGTATATAGATAGCGCAGACATAAGTGGGCAGGGAGACAGGTTATTTCTGCTACGTCTGTGGCACATGCACAGAGGGATCTCTGCATAGGGCTACTAGAAGACATGCAACTCACAATCTAAGAGGGGATAGGCTCTTTGGAGGGTATAGACAGACTGACGAGGATTAATCACTTGATAGGTTAGGCTCGGACTCACGGAGGGCAGGGTACATCTGTTCATCAGTGTAGATATCCTCATACATGGTAGAGTTACCCAGAAGAAAAGGGCTGCTATGGACATGATCATTTCAGACTGGAGGTATATGAGTTAACATTCTCCAAGGAACTAAGTAGATGAGCTCCAAATTGGTAACGTGGTTCAGGGAGGGTGACAGAAGGTTAGACACAGGGCAAAGTTTTTCGTTATGTTTGGGAGGTGTTTATTGATATGCAGTTTCTGTTCCAGTTTCCATCGTTGAAGAGTTTAACGGAGTTACATATAGTAGCTGATTATGAAAAACACGCCGGCGGGATCCCCCGTATTGGCGTGCATGCATTTCCACTTTTGATCCCTGAGAAAGAGAGATCGCACACAAGTCCCAGGGAGGTCGGGTCCCAGCAAGACGGAGAGATCCCTCTATAAGACTGGACCAGGAGACCAACCCCATGGGCGCAAGAGACACACTCGGGGGCTCCCGAGGTGGATTCTTGTTTTTTTATTATTTGATGTCTCTGCCATATTGACGTTATATATGCATGTTATTTTTTGTTTCCTCCCTAATGTTTTTACCTGCATGTGGTCCCCCATCCCCCGCCTTCCCACCCTCCCTTCCCCCCCTCCCCCTCCCACCTCCCACCCTCCCACCTCTCCCTCCCTTCACCTCTCAGGGGAACATCGTCCACACCGTCAAAACACACAACAGATGGTACAGATGCGTCTCAGCACTACGGACCGAACATGCTCCAAGGATGGATTCTTGGGTGAGTCCAAAGATTTCACGAAGCTATCACACACACACTTTAATAAATGGCGTTGATACTTATTTCCCATAACGTACAGGGCTTTAACAACCCAACCAAACGGAAGTTGGCCTTTACAGACTATAAAAAGAAACATGCTGAAATCCTTTTTTTACAGGAGACACACTTTAGTAAATCAAGTGCCCCTAAATATCTTGACAAAGTTTTCACCCAGGTTTTCACATCAGCAGCAGCAGTCAAAAAACGGGGGGTAGCTATACTATTCCGGAACAGCATTCCGTTCGAGGTGCAGTTAACTAAACGTGATACGGATGGTAGATACATCATTGTTGTAGGAACAATTAGGGGGCAGAGAATCACGTTGGCCTGCTTATACGCTCCCAGCGAGAAGAACACGATCTTTTTCGATAAGTTTTTCAGAACCCTGAACTCAGTAGCCCAAGGGAGCGTCGTGCTCGCGGGTGACTTTAACATAGTCATGCAACCGCACATGGATAGGTCAGGGGTCGTGGGTCAGTACAACAAAGGAGCGGGTGTATCTTTGCGCCGGGGCCTCAAGACCAACCAGTTGTCAGATATATGGAGGGAACTACATCCGGCAGACAGGGATTACACTTTCTTCTCTCACCCACACGGCTCGTACAGCAGAATTGATTACTTTTTTGTGTCCTGTCAACTGGTTCCTAAGGTTACCCGAGCAGGGATCCATGATATTTCATGGTCAGACCATGCACCAATAGAGCTAAGGTGCAATAATATCCGAACTGATAGACCTGGGACGAACTGGAAACTTAATGAATCAATCTTAAAAATACCGGAAATATGTGATGTTATTGGCAACGAGATTGACCAATTCTTCAATATCAATACGGGCTCTGTTGACTCACAGCTTGTCCTATGGGAAGCCCATAAAGCAACGTTACGCAGCACGTTAATAAATATCACAGCCAGACGAAAGAGAGAAAGAGAGTCCAAAATTATCAATCTCCAAAACAAATTACAGACTTTCTCCTCTAACCATAAAAAGAATTTAGACCCCAAAACCTTACAAGAGGTAAAAGATGTCAAAATTGAACTTAACATGCTACTAGCTTCCAGAGCTG
Source organism: Ascaphus truei (assembly GCF_040206685.1). NCBI lineage: Eukaryota > Metazoa > Chordata > Amphibia > Anura > Ascaphidae > Ascaphus > Ascaphus truei. The sequence continues at coordinate 140,047,102 of NC_134484.1, forward strand.
ACAATTCACTGAGTTGGTCAAAGAGAGAATTTTACGAGAAAGCGAACAGGCCGGATACAATGCTGGCCCGCATGCTAAAGGACAGGCAAGCTAAGTATAACATCCAAGCTATACGCTTAAAATCTGGTACCCCCACGTCTAATCCTCAGAAAATTGTAAACGAATTCGGCTCCTTCTATGAAACACTGTATAACGGTGAAAAAGTGGCACATAACTCTACAACGAGCGGTGCCCTAAGAGATTTCTTAGCCAGCTCGGAACTAGGGAGATTGACGGACACTGATAGAGCAGTTCTGAATGCTGACTTCACTATGGAAGAACTATCTCAGGCCATTAAAGAACTGAAGCCATCAAAGGCCCCTGGGCCTGATGGATTCTCAGGGCTTTACTATAAGAAATTTATAAAGCTGCTCGCCCCAAGGTTGCTCCGCATGTTTAACGCTATTTTAGCGGGAGCCCCCATCCCCAAGGAGATGTTAAAGGCGTCAATATCACTAATTCATAAAACTGGGAAAGACCCGCTAGACTGCAAAAGTTACCGGCCTATATCATTAATTAACACTGATGTTAAATTATACGCTAAATTATTGGCCAATAGACTTAGTCTCATCCTACCCAGACTTATACACCCAGATCAAGTCGGATTTATCAAGGGCCGGCAAGCAGCGGATAATACACGACGATTTATTGATCTGTTGGATTTGGCAAATAGTAAGGCAACTCAAAGCATGTTGTTAAGTCTGGATGCAGAAAAAGCTTTCGATAGGATAGACTGGCCATATTTAAAAGAGACGCTTGCGACATTTGGCTTTGGAGATCGGGTGAGTGAGGCGATTCTATCGCTGTACTCTGGCCCCACCGCCAGGGTCATACACCAAGGCTACCCCTCTCTGCCATTCCAAATAAAGAGTGGCACGAGACAGGGCTGCCCATTATCCCTGCTTTTATTTGCCCTATGTATCGAACCACTGGCGGCACAAATCAGAGGAAACCCAGACATCTCAGGGTTAAACGCATACTCCCAGACCCATAAAGCGGCCCTGTATGCGGATGACATCCTCTTGATTATCACAAAACCCCTTACATCCCTACCAAACCTCTTCGACCTACTAGATCGATTTTCTAAGGTCTCCGGCTTCAAAATCAATCAATCCAAATCGGAAGCCCTCAACATCAACCTCCCTAGACACATGGAGAAATTACTAAAATTAAATTTCAAATTTAATTGGCAACAAAACCACATAAAATACCTGGGTGTCCACATCACCAAAACTGTAAAAGACGTGTACAATGCAAATTACCCCAACCTGATTCGGACCTTAAAATCTGATTTACGGAAGTGGACATCCAAAAGGATATCCTGGATTGGACGTATCCATAGTGTCAAAATGAATTTACTCCCCCGTTTATTATACCTCTTCCAAACTCTCCCAGTGCCACTCAGTTGGAGGGACTTGCACTCACTTCAATCTGAAATATCCAAATTCATCTGGGGAGGTAAAAAACCGAGAGTAAGTAAATTAAATATGAAAAGATCTGTGGCGGCGGGCGGCCTGGCTGTACCCTGCCTGGTATCATATTACAAGGCGGCACAATTAAGTCAGATTGTACAATGGCATTCTAACCCAAAATTAAAGAGATGGGTGGAATTAGAAAATGCTGCATGTGCACCTCTGGAACTGAGCAGCTTAATTTGGTTACCTAAAACGGCGCGAAAATTTACCGCCATGCCGCTCTCCTCGATGACCAACTCAGTGTCAATTTGGGAGTCTACGAAATTTCGGCATTCCCTTACGACAAAAAATTCTATGGCAACACCCATTTGGAATAACCCTGATTTCGCTCCAGGTCTATCAGTCAGTAATATCTCAATCTGGAGACAGAGGGGCTACAATCGGATTAGAGATATGGAGGGTCACGACAGAAAAATCAAAACATTCGACCATATCAGGGAAGAAAAAGAGATCCCTCACTCAGAATTCTTTAGATACCTCCAGATCAGGGCATTTTATAACAAACTTGCCCCATACCCCCTATTAACATCTTTCGAAAAGCTCTGTCTGGCTGAGACCGACACGAAGGGACTTACATCTCAGCTATACGGAGAAGTGATCAGTTCTGGTGAACATGAGCAGCAGATACCCTCATTCCGTTCTCAATGGGAAACAGATCTGGGAGAAAACTTAGAAGATGAAGAATGGAGCGCCATATATATGGCCACAGCGAAGAGCTCCATATGCACCACGCTCAAGGAGAACGCATATAAAGTCCTAATGCGATGGTACCTCACCCCACTGAAATTATCAAGGTTTGTGCCGGGTTCCTCTCCCCTGTGCCCCCGCCAGTGCGGAGGAACAGCCGACCTGTTACATATGCTGTGGTCTTGTCCACGGATCTCTCCACTGTGGGAGGCGATTAGACATTGGATACAGAGACTGTTCGATCTCACCATTCCCCCAGACCCGTGGTTGTTCCTACTGAACAGGCCATTGACGGGCCTTTCCAAAACAAATAACAAACTAATTGCCCATTTTGCAATTGCAACGCGGTGCGAGATCGCAGCATTATGGAAACAATCTGATATTCCAACCATCCCAAAGATTCGGAATCGAATTTGGTTCATTTGCCAGATGGAAAAATTAACGAGTTTAGTTAATGATACTGGTGACAATTTTCTAAAAGTCTGGACGCCTTGGCTGGCACAGACAGATATCCCGGGGATTGAGAGGTCCTCTATATGGCTCTAATAACAGTAGGTGCGTTCTCCTTGGGAGGGGCTTACAGGAAGTATTCTATTCACCCAGGACCCCTTATAGCAGCATTATAACATAAGTAATAAGAGAGACGACTAGCTTACAAACATATGGGATGCTTAGCACGGAGCCACGTGTCGCACCTACTACCAACACACTCCCCCTACCTCACCCCCAACCTACCCCTTTCCCCTCCCCATCCCGCCTCAACCTTCTTTTTTTTTTTTTTCTGTGAGTATGTATTGTCTCCCCTTTTAAGTTGAGTTATATGTGTCTGTTTGTCCATTTAAGTAGAGTCGGCTTGGACTATATAGTCCACACCAAAGTACCCAGAAGACCGGGTCCCGAAGCACAGCAGGGCCTCGTTGTTACTTATATAATTGTTAAAATATTGTTTGCATACAAGACAAAAGTATTCTGTAATGTATTTTATGCTGTCTTGATTCAATAAAATTTAAGTTATAAAAAAAAAAAAAAATGATATTATATTGATGTATTTTAGTTGTATACAGGCATACCCCGGTTTAAGGACACTCACTTTAAGTACACTCACGAGTAAGGACATATCGCCCAATAGGCAAACGGCAGCTCGCGCATGCGCCTGTCAGCACGTCCTGAACAGCAATACCGGCTCCCTACCTGTACCGAAGCTGTGCGCAAGCGGGGAGACTATAGAGCCTGTTACACATGCGTTATTTACATCAGTTATGCACGTATATGACGATTGCAGTACAGTACATGCATCGATAAGTGGGAAAAGGTAGTGCTTCAATTTAAGTACATTTTCACTTTACATACATGCTCCGGTCCCATTGCGTATGTTAATGCGGGGTATGCCTGTATAGTATATATTGCACATTTTTGTAGTGGTAGTATGTTAGGACTATTTAGTATATATTTATATACATATAGCCAATAAAGAATATGACTTTTGAGCACATTCACATGTCCATTATCACCTAGCATACAGAGCTCCCACTGCAGCAAGGGATTCTGGGAAAGGACATACAAATGAGCACACGTGTCACCTTTTGCTGGAATATCCATTCACATGGAGCCCATTTAAGCTGATGCATCGCTGTTCACACAGCTTTTAAGCACAGCATGGAACTAGAAAAGCAAGTACAAACCACTCACAGACATGTTTCAACCTTGATGGGTATCATCAGTGTGAGGTTGGTTTATACTTGCTGTGCTTAAAAGCTGTGTGAACGGCTGTAACGGTTATGCTCACCACAAACCTGGACCGGACCGCAGGGCTGAGGTGGGAATAAATATACGCAAACCTTAGACCATGAAGCCGGATCCGTGTTGCGAATTCCGTGGTCAAACGTAGCCGGGTCAGGACTGGTGAAGGCAGGGTAATCAGTAGACAAGCCAGGGTTAGGGCAGGCGGCACAGGAGCGGAGGCAATCAGCGTGCACCGGAAGCTGAGGCACGCTGATGTCAGAGGCTGGGACAGGAAGGCCTGCATCTGATGCAGAGTGAGGGCCCGGTCGTGACCGGTAACCATCACCTTTTGTTTCCCCCCACCCCTTTGGTGGCCCTGACGGCTGCATAGGCCGGGCCCCTGACCCACAGGGGCCCGGATGCCAACTCCAGCAGACTCCCCCCCCTCTTGGCAGCCCTGCTGTGGTACCCTACTCAGCAGACAAAATTGTAAATTATCCAACCACCATGTTTACGCCCTCACAACAACAGGTCCATGACTGGGCCTTAGAGTTCCAAGAACCTCCGTGACAAGTGGTCGCAGTGAGTGGAGTCCCTGCCCTCACCTCAATGTTTGCTGTGCGCGACCAAGAAAAAGATCTCCCGGTATGAATGATGTCCGGATCCTCAGTAGGAAGTATGGCCTAACTCACCAAGGGAGTGCTGTGTTATTGGTTACCGGGCAAGAGATATGCCCAGACAATGCCCCCCAGGTTATATACCTGCCATTTTTTTACCCACCATAAACTGTATGTATGTATGTATGTATGTATGTATGTATGTATGTATGTATGTTGTGATGCCCACACCACGTTGTGGTCTCTTTTAGTCCCAATGTAAAGCAGGAAAGACTGTAATTCTTTATATGGGGCTTATTTGCAGGGTGTAAGGATCCGCGCTGCGGGTATACCCGCTTCCAGCGCTTCCTTACCTGGTCTCAGTGCTGCCCAGGCTCCCCGGCGGCATGCCTCTCTCCTCGTGGCCCCCTCCACGGCCGTTCCTGCACTTCCGGGTCGCGCGCGTCACCCTTGCGGGTGCGCGCGGACCCAGGCTGCTATTTGCTGGCGCCGTGCGCCTGGCACCTCCTCTTCTGCAGCTGCGCGTGCAGTGCGCGCTTCTCTGCCCTGCTCCCGCAGCTCCACCCCCAGGCATGTCTTCCCTATCGGATCCTTCCCCGGGCCACTCCTCCGCTCCTCCCCTCACCTCAATAGGTCCCAGCCTCCCAGACACTTCTACCCTTCCAGGTCCTCCCTCGGGCCGCTCCCCCATTCCTCCCCTCACGCTAATAGGTCCCAGCCTCCCAGGCACTTCTACCCTTCCAGGTCCTCCCTCGGGCTGCTCCCCCATTCCTCCCCTCACTCTAATAGATCCCAGCCTCCCAGGCACTCCTCCCCTATCAGGTCCTCCCTCGGGCCGCTCCTCCATAACTTCCCTTCCTCTGATAGGTCCCAGCCCCCTATTTAGTCTTCCCTCACCATTATCTCCTTGCTCTGCATAGCTTCTGTACCTTGGTGCTGTCTTTTGTTGCCTGGCCCCCTTTGTCTTTCAGTTCCTGTTCCTGTCCCTGGATATTCTGCTGACCTCCCTGGATTCTGACCCTTGGCTTTGGACTTCGTTTACGCTGCTCTCTGGTACCCCTTGGATTGGCTTTGGACATTACTACCCTGCTGACTTCTATATCCCCTGGACACGGCTTACGGACATTCTACTACGCTGCTCTCTCTATCCCAAGACCACCAGCTTACGGACACTCTACTATGCTGCTCTCTCCATCCCACAACCACTGGCTTACGGAATTTACCTTTCTACGCTGGAGATGTCAAGTACGGTAAAACTAACTACCTTTGTTACCAGGACCATCTACGCTACTTCCACACTCCGGCTGTGCCCCCGTTTACTGCTAGGTGTGTGGTATTACTCCTTTCCACCTCAGTCCCGGGGTCTCGTCTGGCTTGTGGGCAGGCCGAGCGTTACACAGGGATTAAATCATACTAACAGGCCCACCTTCCCTTTATGTCCAAACAAAACATAAAATAAGCTCCTACTCCTCTTAGGAGACTAACTGTACATTCAGCTTCAAACCCTTTCTAACGACAGCTGGCCAACTATACTTGTTCCCAGCTTAAAACATGCCCTGGCATATGCAACAATGTACACAGTCTCTGCACACAAAAATAAAGTGTTTTGCTTATCTTAGTCCATTGGAGCTGATGTCCCCGCTTCAGCGCAGCCTCGCATCCTTTTCTTCTTAGGGGAACCCAGCCCCATGTGAGCCCAGAGAAACTCTCCTCTGTATGTCCACAGTCAAGAACAGGACATTCCCGCTTCAGCATGGTCTGTCGCCCTTTCCTTCTTCCCTCTGGGATTCAAACTTCCGCAGATGGGGAGGACGCTCCTCTGTCCCCCTCTCTGGGATCAGCAGTGTCAATCTCACTCTCTGTGTCACTCTCAGCAGTGTCAGTCTCCTGTGTCTGTGTTAAAACACTTCTTTGTTCATTCAGCCCAGGCTGATTAATTAGTCAGCAGATTCATCAGCCAGGGAGGATTAACTCTGTGAGCTGGAAAACACACTTACTGCACTGTCCCAGCACCTAGAGATATGTGATGGTATCACAATGTATATATATATTTATGTGTGTGTGTGTATATGTAAGTATGTATGTATGGGGGGTTATAAGTATTTTTTATATGTATCGGTTAGGTGGTTTTTTTGTATGCATTTGGGGGGTGGGGGAGGTTATATATATTTGGGGGTGGGGATTTTTTTGTATGTATTTGGGGGTGGGAAGTTTTTTGCATTGGGAGTGGGAAGTTTTTTGGTATATATCTTGTGGGGTAATTGTGTGAGGGGGAGGTAATGAGTTAGCGTGGGGTAATTGACTTGACGTAGGGAGAGGAAAGAGGGGGTGAATGAGGAAAGGAGGGAGTAAGAGTGAGACGCAGGGGAGATAAATACATGTGAGGTGGGAGAGTGAAAGGGTGTGAGACAGAAGGGATAGAGATGCATGGGAAGAGGGGGGGAAGAGGGGGGGGAAGAGGGGGGAAAGAGAGGGGGCTCGTGATGTGTGAAATGGGGGAGGGGGGGGCAGATCGCAATACTGCCGACACAGGGGGGGCTGCTTAAAATGTTTGTCCTGGGCCCCATGATTTCTGTTGGCGGCCCTGCACCCCAGGTCTGAGATCTCAGCAGCGCCTCAAATTGTGGCTAGTGTGTGTGCGTTGCTTTGCCTGTGGCTCAGAGGAGGCCTGAGCCTCCGCTGCTGGGAGCCTGGGGTGTACCTAAATTGTCTCTTGGTAGCACCTCCACCTGTACAGGATCCTACTGTGTGGGATATCCCTGGTACAGCAGCCCATGCAATAAACACACTCAATGGTAAAAGTAACAGTTTACTGCATGAAGGAAATAATGAACATACTGTGTATGTATATATATATATTGTGACAAACGGCTTACTCCGGGGCTCTGCCGTCTGACCAGGACTGTTAGAACACAGTCTTTTAGGGTAGGTTAAATGACGAGGTGTAACGTGCTGTTCCTTTAAACAGGCTACTGCCTGGTTTATTCAGTCCCAGGCACAAAGAAACACAAGCAAAACAAAAGCCTGCTCACCTGAGCAATAACTTAACTGAGGTTTTTCCTGACTAGGATTGGGGCAGCTTATCCGCTTCCAATAAACAAAAATAAGGAACTTTGCAATTTGATAAAGGTACAAAATGATTTAACCTGTTTGGGGAGAGGCTTTTCCCCTCTCTGCTTCCAGCAGCCTTCCTGCCTCCAGTCTCTTGGGGACAGGGAAGAGGAACCAGGAAATCAGCCATAAATACGTGATTTCTAACTAGCAGGACAGGTGACAGAAATCAGGCAGCAGACAAACTCTGGTCTGGATCCCTCATCTCTCAGTTCCAGCACTTGCCAAACTGTGGGATGAAGTGCATGCATTCTGAGGCTGCACTTTTCAGAAAACAGGATAGAGACTTTTCAGTATCCTGTGAGCCCTATATATGGAATTTATTACCATACCCTGGTTTCTGTCACAATATATATATATATATATATATATATATATATATATATATATATATATATATATATATATATATATACACAGTGGTTGACAAATCACCAAAAAATCTACTCGCCACACAAAAAAATATACTCGCCACCTAGTACCAAACGTGTGCTGCTTGGGCCAATATTTACTCGCCCGGGGCGAGCAAATGTATAGGTTTGTTGAACACTGTATATATATATATATATATATATATATATATATAAAACCACAGCCACCCGGTCACGCACGACCGTACCCTCCAACGCCCTTTGTGTCCCACACTTGATACACAGTCCCCAAAGTACTTAGGGCCCTTGGGCACCCAACCACCCTGGTGTTCACAAGAAGCCACCCACCCCAGTGTGTGAGACAGTGCTGCCCCACTAAGGTATATAGTTGGTGCACTTGATGAGGTGAGGTACCTGCCGGCTGGTCCCACACCCGGTAACGCCACAGCAGAAGAAAGGATCCACTGATCCAGCAACGGTTGTGGTCAGCGATGAGTCCGCCTCCGCATTGGGTGGTATCCAGTTGGTGGGTCCCACACTGCAGACAGTCTCTTATAGGTAGCTCCTTGTCTGGTCCCAGACCAACGTAAGCCAGGATGCAGCTGCGTCCTGGCTGTGTCCCTATGCTGGTTCTACAGGGACAGTATCCTTAACTGATGGGCCTGTCCCTGCAGCAACCACAAGCTGTAGTGAGTTGGGGCCTAAGGGGGTCTCTGGCCTAGTGCAGGGGTCACTGATTCCCTACACACGCACACCCTACCCTTCTGGTGTCCCAGCTCTGACTGGCGTGGCTGCAGCTCGCAAAATGTATCTATATCCTCCTGCAAGGGAAGCTGCAGCCCTATTGACTGTTGCACGGCATGTCACTGCAGCCCCTGGGGCTGCTGGGAGTTGTAGTTCCCCATGAGGAGCCTATTCCCTAATAGCTACCGTTACTGCTGCTCTGCGCATGCGCACGCAATCCAAGATGGCGACCCCACTAATCGGGTGCGCCGTGAAGCTCCCGGCGACCGGTTCACCTCTCAAGCCACCACCGCAACCTGTTTGCGAAGGTACCCGGGCGCTATCTCTCTTTGTTATATCTAATGTGCAGAAGTATAAAAAGAATGGTGTAATACTGCCTGTAAATGGTTTTCGGGTGGTATCCTCCTGTGACTCGAAACCCCAGCAGGATCTATCCAGGACCCTTATAGTTAATGAATACAAAAAAGATGGGGGAGCACAATGGTCGGAAACAGGCAGTGTTATATAACTAAAGTGAAGCAAATGTAACCTGAGTAGGTGTGGTAGCTCAGGTGTCTAATGTCTAATTGGGAGGGTGGACACACATGAGTGTATGTGTGTTGGTGTAAAAGTGGAATAAAGGTATATAAGACTTACACGGCCTTGTGTAAGCCCAGTCGCATCAGAGTTTCTTTAGGAGTCCCGTGTGCTTCTGATGAGGCTTTTCTTCTTGCGATGCTGGTTCTTCTTCTTGTTTTGCAGTCCACTTCCTTCTTTGGTTCACAGTGCCGCTCCAGGGGAAATTTCCTCTCGTGTAAACAAAAAGGAGGATAGGGTTAACACATATAATTGTACACACGTCAATGAGGGGGGGGGGATGGTGTGTTTATAAACCACCAAGATTTGTATTATATAATATAGTTTAGCACTCACACGGGCTAGTGTGAGTGTAATCCTATCTTGGTATCTTGTTCTAAAGAAGTTGCCCAAATCAATATCAGGTAATGAAAGGGTAGGGTATGAAGGTATTAATAATAAATATATCACAATACTCACACGGGCCAGTGTGAGTACACACTTCTAGCGGTATCTTGTTCTTTTGTTCCAGTAGTCACCGATGGTGAAGATGGGGTTTAACAAATAAAAGACACTAATGTCTGGGGGGTAAAAACTATCTTTAATAAAACATAAAAAATAAAAACAGAAACAAACTCAGAATACAAACGATTCTGTGGAAAGTGAATGCAAGGGGTAGGCAGTGTGGTGTATAGTTGTAGGGGGTCTCTCTCTTCCGCGTCCGGATGGAGAGCTGCAACTTCACCTCTGCCTCCTCTGTAGTGTGCTTTGAAATGTTCCAAGTAGAGAGCAACGCGTTTCGTCCAGGTACTGGACTTCCTCAGGCTCTGTGTATGTGGTACTCCTATTCCCAGCTTCTTTTATTCTAGGTTTGGCCAATCGTGGCTTAGATGTGGTCTCCGTTCCGCTTTCTGATGCGACGCGGCGTCGCCATCTTGTGAAGTTGCGCGCACATCCCATCCTCTATTGGTGTTGCGCGTGTAATGAATTCTGGGCATTAATAAAGTTATTCATTGTTGAGGGGTCGCGTGTCTTGCTGTCATAGGCAAGGCAGCCCCATGTCCTTAGTAGTGTCCATGAATGTCTCAATAAAGTTTGTTATTGAAAAAAAGATTTGAAATTGAAAAAAATGAAAAAAAGAAAAAATGACGATGGGAAAGTTACGCACATATTCCCCTGCATGCAGTATAAATGTGTGCTCCATTGAGGATCTTTATGTGTTTCTCCTTATGTTATGAAGTCTCAAAAGGGATAAAAATAACATAGAGGGTGTCAAAGATATACCTAAAATTGCTGCTACATAAGATACATTATTCTGTACCATATGTCTCTCGATGTGGGATTAAATAAAATAGTATATTTATAATAAATAATGTGTTTTTATTGTGTACTCATTTTGTAAAAAAGGGGTGGTCTTGTTTTTAAATTTAAAATGAAAAATATGATTCAATATTGGTTTTATCGATTTATAAATAGTGTATGCTCTAGTGTGAATTGCCTAATAAGGTGATAGACATAGTTGAGTCTTGTGTTGATAAAAAGTGATTGGTGTTTAAAGTGCAAGGTGTTTAGGCTTAATTTGATTAAATTAAATTAATTGATCTGTTTGTAAATTAATTGAGATAGTTTGTGGATCAATAGGGAATGTATAAAAAATGTATAAAATATATTATCATTTTAATAAAAGGTAGTAATTTAAATATTTAAAGTGCAGTGTGATTAGGGTTACTTATGTGAGATTAATTCAAATATCTATTTAAAATTGGTGAAAATAGTGTTGATAGTGATATTCCACGGTTTAATAGTGAGCAACATGCTAAATTAAAATCCTATGTGAGTAAGTATGACGGGTGGGATATCGTGTTCTAAGTGTGTGCCATCCAAGTTTAAAATGGACTACTGAAAAGGGTGAGTAGAATTGATAATGCCTGAAGCAAGCTAATATATATATTTAAACAAAAAATATGTCTAAAAATGAAAACAAACAATGTCTAAAAATGAAACGGGAAAATGGTCCCTATCCTTGATAGATCGGTGCAAAAAAGGGGGGGATTTGGATTTTTGATAGGATTTTGGAAAAAGGGAAACAATTAGGAATCCTAAGCGACAAAGAATGGGGCTATGTTCACCAGGAGAAACCCATTTTACCGGTATTTTACTTTTTGCCTAAAATTCACAAGTGCATGGAGAAACCACCAGGTAGACCCATAATATCGGGCATAGGGTCTTTAACCCAGAACCTGTCGGAGTATTTAGACTTCTACCTACAGAAATATGCCGTCAGAGGGAGATCATACCTTAAAGATACCACTCAGGTTCTAAATCTCCTTAAAGATATAACTTGGCAGGAAGACTTCACGTTAGCCACTTGCGACGTGAAGTCGTTGTACACATGCATTCAACACACAGATGGCCTCAAAGCAGTAGAGAATGCCATTAGCCAGGACACTGACATCCTAGAAGAACAGCGTAGCTTCATTATTGATAGCATTAATTTCATCCTTACGCATAATGCTTTTTGGTTCAATGGCCTGTTCTACCTCCAGATGTGCGGAACTGCGATGGGGACCAGGTTTGCGCCCAGTTACGCGAACATTTTCCTAGCGAGCTGGGAAGAATCAAACATTTGGTCTAACAACCCCTTTAGCGCAAACCTGGTCTCATGGCATCGCTATATAGATGACGTACTGTTTATATGGAAGGGGGACGAATTAGGACTGAGGGATTTCATTACACACATTAATCAAAACAACGTCAACTTAGAGTTCACATCAGAGCACAGCAAGGAAAATATCAACTTCCTGGACCTCAACATATATATAGAAAATTCAGTAGTTAAGACAAAAACATTCTTTAAACCAACGGATGCAAATAATTTTCTAATGCCGAGTAGCTGCCACCATCCAAAGTGGTTAGACAACATACCGTTTGGTCAGTTTCGGAGAGTCCGAAGAAATTGCACTGATGATAGCACCTTCAGAGATCAAGCCGATATTCTGAAAGGCAGATTTCTTGAAAGAGGCTACTCTCAAGAACTCATAGAATCAGCAGTAGCCAAAACTAATTCACTAACACGTAGCGACATGCTGATCTCAAAAGCGAAACAGGGCAATACACACTATCAAACCCCGTTTATTAGCACATACAATGCAGATGCCATGAAAATCCAGAAAATAATAAAAAAACACTGGCATGTGGTATTACAAGACCCTGTCCTCAAAAACAATGTCCCCAATGTCCCAAAAGTCATATTTAGAAAGGCGCCATGTATTAAACTCCAATTAGCACCTAGTGTCTTTAAGAAAGAGGAATCAAAAATTCAAACCTGGTTACCCCCAGTAAAAGGCTTCCACAGCTGCTTTAATTGCAAAGCATGCAAACAAGCAGCGAAGGGAAACAAACTGGAATTCACGTCAAATGCCACAAAAGAAACGTTTAAGATAAATCAACATTTAGACTGCCGCACGGACCACATTGTTTATTTATTGTCCTGCCCCTGTGGACTACAGTACGTGGGCCGCACTTCAAGACCTTTGCGAGTCCGCGTACTGGAACACATGGGAAATATAAAAAGACAGCTAATGACACACAGCGTTTCCAAGCACTTTAGCTTATTCCATGAAGGCAACCCAAACCTTCTGACATATAAAGGAATAGAGAGGGTAGACGTTAATTGGAGAGGTGGGGATCGCCTACGTAAACTTTGCCAACGAGAAACCTTCTGGATATACAAATTAAAAACATTGATACCCAGAGGGCTCAACATAGACATAGATCTGGGGGCATTTATGTGAGCATCCAGGCTATGGCCCACATACTCCACCCTCTGGACAACATCTATGTTTAATCCATGGCAATAACTAACCTACCTTTCTCCTCCAATAAACAGATACTTTCACTCAAGACTTTGAAATTCCCTCTGTTCATTAGGATTGGACTGTTTTAACCACGATGTTTTTTAAAAAACGTAGAACATTTTTTATCTTATGGAATACCCCCCCTTTTTTGCACCGATCTATCAAGGATAGGGACCATTTTCCCGTTTCATTTTTAGACATTGTTTGTTTTCATTTTTAGACATATTTTTTGTTTAAATATATATATTAGCTTGCTTCAGGCATTATCAATTCTACTCACCCTTTTCAGTAGTCCATTTTAAACTTGGATGGCACACACTTAGAACACGATATCCCACCCGTCATACTTACTCACATAGGATTTTAATTTAGCATGTTGCTCACTATTAAACCGTGGAATATCACTATCAACACTATTTTCACCAATTTTAAATAGATATTTGAATTAATCTCACATAAGTAACCCTAATCACACTGCACTTTAAATATTTAAATTACTACCTTTTATTAAAATGATAATATATTTTATACATTTTTTATACATTCCCTATTGATCCACAAACTATCTCAATTAATTTACAAACAGATCAATTAATTTAATTTAATCAAATTAAGCCTAAACACCTTGCACTTTAAACACCAATCACTTTTTATCAACACAAGACTCAACTATGTCTATCACCTTATTAGGCAATTCACACTAGAGCATACACTATTTATAAATCGATAAAACCAATATTGAATCATATTTTTCATTTTAAATTTAAAAACAAGACCACCCCTTTTTTACAAAATGAGTACACAATAAAAACACATTATTTATTATAAATATACTATTTTATTTAATCCCACATCGAGAGACATATGGTACAGAATAATGTATCTTATGTAGCAGCAATTTTAGGTATATCTTTGACACCCTCTATGTTATTTTTATCCCTTTTGAGACTTCATAACATAAGGAGAAACACATAAAGATCCTCAATGGAGCACACATTTATACTGCATGCAGGGGAATATGTGCGTAACTTTCCCATCGTCATTTTTTCTTTTTTTCATTTTTTTCAATTTCAAATCTTTTTTTCAATAACAAACTTTATTGAGACATTCATGGACACTACTAAGGACATGGGGCTGCCTTGCCTATGACAGCAAGACACGCGACCCCTCAACAATGAATAACTTTATTAATGCCCAGAATTCATTACACGCGCAACACCAATAGAGGATGGGATGCGCGCGCAACTTCACAAGATGGCGACGCCGCGTCGCATCAGAAAGCGGAACGGAGACCACATCTAAGCCACGATTGGCCAAACCTAGAATAAAAGAAGCTGGGAATAGGAGTACCACATACACAGAGCCTGAGGAAGTCCAGTACCTGGACGAAACGCGTTGCTCTCTACTTGGAACATTTCAAAGCACACTACAGAGGAGGCAGAGGTGAAGTTGCAGCTCTCCATCCGGACGCGGAAGAGAGAGACCCCCTACAACTATACACCACACTGCCTACCCCTTGCATTCACTTTCCACAGAATCGTTTGTATTCTGAGTTTGTTTCTGTTTTTATTTTTTATGTTTTATTAAAGATAGTTTTTACCCCCCAGACATTAGTGTCTTTTATTTGTTAAACCCCATCTTCACCATCGGTGACTACTGGAACAAAAGAACAAGATACCGCTAGAAGTGTGTACTCACACTGGCCCGTGTGAGTATTGTGATATATTTATTATTAATACCTTCATACCCTACCCTTTCATTACCTGATATTGATTTGGGCAACTTCTTTAGAACAAGATACCAAGATAGGATTACACTCACACTAGCCCGTGTGAGTGCTAAACTATATTATATAATACAAATCTTGGTGGTTTATAAACACACCATCCCCCCCCCCTCATTGACGTGTGTACAATTATATGTGTTAACCCTATCCTCCTTTTTGTTTACACGAGAGGAAATTTCCCCTGGAGCGGCACTGTGAACCAAAGAAGGAAGTGGACTGCAAAACAAGAAGAAGAACCAGCATCGCAAGAAGAAAAGCCTCATCAGAAGCACACGGGACTCCTAAAGAAACTCTGATGCGACTGGGCTTACACAAGGCCGTGTAAGTCTTATATACCTTTATTCCACTTTTACACCAACACACATACACTCATGTGTGTCCACCCTCCCAATTAGACATTAGACACCTGAGCTACCACACCTACTCAGGTTACATTTGCTTCACTTTAGTTATATAACACTGCCTGTTTCCGACCATTGTGCTCCCCCACCACCGCAACCTCCCTGACTGCTGCAAGGTCCCCCGTTGTAGCGGAGGTAAGCGAGGGGACTGGGGAACCTCGGAACTGGGGGAAAGACCCTGCTATACTTAGTTAGATACATCTATTTGTCTCTTACTTTCTATTTTCAATTGTCCTAATATATCAACTGTCACACATTATTAATCTTGTTTAGCATATGTGCAAACAAAAAGATTGGTCAAATAAAATTACATACACATATAGGCGTTCTACTTGAACTCACTATATAGCATAGCAAACTGTTTCCTGGCCCCTTTGACAGTGAATGGGTTAAATATTACATGTTGCCTGTGCAGTATTTTGTTTTATCTGTCCGTGGTCTACATTCTTACTTAAGCCCCAAATAAATATTTGTTCTCTCCTCTTTACAGTTATGTTATTGAGTTTCTGATAACCTTAGTAGAGTTAGAACAGATCCTTGGTACTACCTTAAAAATCTAAGATTTGTCAAATAATTTTTCTGGATCCAGCTACACCGATTGATTACCTAGTCCAGAAATCCATGGCTTTAGTAAGTTAAAAAAAACCATTCTTCTCAGAGCTCACGAAGGTCCAAATTTACTTAGCACCCTAAAAAGATTGCAAGTGAAGAGACCATAAGATGTCTTCTGGCGTCAGAGAGTGTTTTGTGGCATAGCGTTGCTTAGTAAACATAGGCCAGGCTCTCCATGATGAACTCTAACAATCACATCACAAGTCTAACAACTAAATCCCCTTATGCCTCCAATTCAGGTCCTTTTAAGCTACAGTATACTCTGAATTCATCCAAATGTTTTCTGATCATTAGGTAACTCAAGCATCCTTTTCCTTTCTGTCACTTTTACTGGCTGTGTATATTGCTGTTATGGTAATATATTGCTTTGCTATGTTCCATAAAATAACGTTGAGGTGAGATTTTCTGTAAAATTCTATCTTTAGCTTTCCCATCTTCCTGCTGCTGTAGGTGACATAAGAATTACAACCATTATTGTTGTCAAGCTCAATAAAACCACTCCAAGTGGCTCAGAGAGATAATTTGTCAGAGCCTCTAGTGCCATATTGAGAAATAACATGTCATATTTGTTCTGTGCTGAGGAGGCCACAGAGAGAGTTAACTACACTAGTTTGGGAATTTTCACAATCTTAAGTGTAGCCCCATTTCTTATGCCTAAGGGAAACTACGCATGCTGCTATACCTGTTTGCTCAAAGGAGGCCTAAGGCCGAGCTCACACTGCCTGCTACGGCAGTGCGCTTCCATGCACTGTCATCTATTGCACTTAGCCTCCCAACATACCACTTAGATTGTAAGCTCTCTGGGCAGGGGTTTCCTTTCCTATTGTCTGACTTTGCTGTGCTTATTGTATTATTACAACTCCCAGTGCTGTATTGTCTTTGTAAAGCGCTGAGTACACTGTTAGCACTATGTAAATAAAGTTATACAGGCATACCCCGCTTTAAGTACACTCACTTTAAGTACACTCGCGAGTAAGTACATATCGCCCAATAGGCAAACGGCAGCTCACGCATGCGCCTGTCATCACGTCCTGAACAGCAATACCTGTACCGAAGCTGTGCGCAAGCAGGGAGACTATAGAGCCTGTTACAAATGCGTTATTTACATCAGTTAAGCACGTATAAACTGATTGCAGTACAGTGCATCGATAAGTGGGAAAAAGGGAGTGCTTCACTTTAAGTACATTTTCGCTTTACATACATGCTCCGGTCCCATTGCGTATGTTAATGCGGGGTATGCCTGTACATACATACATACATACATACATCCCCTTTGTGATAGACTGAGCGGCCTCTCACTCAGCCAGGAAACACGGGGGGAGGAGATTTTAATGGCATTGGAGACAGCAAGGAGAGGAGGAGACAGATGAGATGAGTAGGAGAGGAGGTAGTATGCCTAGAGGAGCAGACACAATAAGGCAGGTGAATAGAAACGGAGAAAAGTGTGCAGCAAAAATAAATTCAGGGATAAAAATAAAAAAGCAACTAGTGCAATGTGACAGGCTCAAATAATGAGATCCCAAATACCCAAATCAGAAGATGTGAAGTATACCCATATAGCAAGTGCACAGTGACATGTACAAAACCTTATAGGTGGAAAGAGAACGTCTGCAGTTGTTAATTACGGTAGTGGTGGCTCAGCACCACTCAAATGCTAGAGGAAAAAGAAGACAAATAACAGCGCACAACGCTCATAGTGAAGTAAAATCTAATATAATACAATTGTCATAAAAAGGGTAAGTATTCTGCATACATCAGAGTAGTTCTTTTAATCATTTAATGTTACAAGACATGGGTTACCACTGGAACAGACGAGATGGATGTCCGACGTCGTTTGGTCTGTCTTGGAACGTGACTGGGACTCGGGAACAGGACTGGGACTCGGGAACAGGACTGGGACTCGGGAACAGGACTGGGACTCGGGAACAGGGAAACAGCGCAGGCAGAGGCATGGAGTGCAAAGAGAGGGGAGGGTGCAAATTGGAGCAGGACATGATGGAGAGAGTAAGGTGGGGAAGGGGGGACAAGACACAGCAAGAAATTACAGGGGGGGTTGAAAACAGAGAGTAATGTTTAATAAACTTTCAGAACTCCCAGATTGGCGTATGCAGGGCCCTGCTTCTCGGCGTTTTGCTTCTGTGCGATCCGCCAATACGGGGGTACCGAGAAGGGGGCCGCCATGTCTGTGCATGCACAGAAGGGGGAACGGCCGAGTTCGTGCATGCGCAGAAGGGAGGTGGCCGAGTCTGCGCATGTGCAGAAGGGGTAGGTAAGATGGAAAATCGCCGGTCGACATAGCAAATGCTATGTTTCGCTTTTCGGCATTTTTCACTTTCCGGCGGTGGCCTAGAACGGAACCCGCCATATCAGTGGGGCCCTACTGTATGTGTGCATATATATGTAGCCGGGACCCCTATATCACCAATTGTTGTTGCAGTGTGGGAGAGTGCTGCAGTAGCGAACGCTCCGATATCGGAGGTGCCGTGTAGAGGGAGCGGTTAGCACAGGCGCAGGATCGGCCCGGCAGGAGGTTGCGCATGCGCGGGCATAGTGAATAAAGCCCGCGAAAGGGGAGAGCTCTGATAGGAGGGAGGCCGTGGGACTACGGGTCCCAGCAGCCCCGCGGACCCTCGTGACACGGGAGGACCAATGAGATGCGAGGAAGGGAGGAAAAGGGGTCGAGGGGCGCGCACGTGAGTCAGAGCTAGCGGTGCGAGGAAGGAGAAGGCGCTCCGGTGTAGGGAGGCATTCCGCCCCTACCTAGGCCTCATACCCCAGGCCCAGTTAGACCCTGAGCCCCAGTAGTGTGAAGCTGAGCTAGGGACTGGCCATTGATAGGTTCCGGTTCCCTTATTGTGTGTGTGATTGCTATCAGGACAGTTCCAAGACAGCGGGAGGTCTGGGCTCAGACTCCGCTGCCGTGCTGCTGCGGGTCTGGGTGGGATCGCCCCGGACACCTACGGGTGACGTCATCTCGGCCCACACCGATCCTTTGTGAAGACTGTTGCAGGACCGGGTACTGGAGTGCCCGGCAGGTAAACTACAAGTGCACCAACGATATCCCTATTCATTCAGGACACAGTGGCTGCGCAGTCACACACATATTAATTCACTGTCTCACTTGAGGGTGGGGGAAATATTGGACGAGGTATCTGGACACAGGGTGGGATCACCCGGTGAAAGGGGAGGGTAGTGAGCGTCTTGCGAGACGCAGAGTATAGTGTCTGCCGAAATTAGGGACGCTGATTGATGATAAAGGAGGAGAGAGGTTGCATCATTTCTTTCATGCTAGTAAAGTTAATTGGTTTTACTGCTGTGTGGGTGTGTTGATGTACATAAGGTCCTGTGAAGAACCACTTCCCCTCTGGCGGAAGCTGTCGCAGGTGCAGGCTCTGCACCAAGTATCAAGTATTGCGCGTGCACCAGGCTCTCCGTGGCAGAGGCTTAGGCCCTTTGAGCCTACAGGTTATACAGCATATGGTAGTGGTCTGTGTTCGCTAGGAACCAGGGCTACATTTGGAGGCGCTGCTGAGAGCTTAGACCTGGGATGCCCCTCGAGCCAAAAATACCGCCACCATGACCCTTACCTTGCGTCAGAAAGTACACGACTGGGCTCGGCAGATGCGAACGCCCATCCGCCGCGCAGTGACTGTGACCCAAGTACCCATGGCCCTACCCTTAGATACATTACAAACAGCCCTCCGACAACTACCGGGTTTTGCCAAAGCCCGCCTGGTAGATGTCCTCATAGACCAAGACGCTAAGTGGAACACCTTGCTAGTAGATTGCCGGCGAGATCTAGTGGTTCTCGAACTGTTGAATATCTGCCGCTTCTCAACTCTCCGCCCGACGGCAGCCCCCTTGTCTACCCACTCCGGGACCCCCCCTGTGGAGGAACTGGGTGACGACGATCCTACGCTTCCCTTTGCGCACTACCCCGTGAGCGAAGCGGGCAGCTGTCCGTCAGAAACTAGCTATCCAGGGTCTAGCGTATCCGAAGAAGCAGGGTTGCGTTGTGACATGCTGCAGAAACTAAATGATAAGATATACCGGTTAACCACCCCATCAAGTTTACCTCCGTTAGTAGAAGCGATCACCTTGGCCACGCATTCTCAGAGCTACAGGAAATTGAAGGCCTTCTCGGGGACTCTACCTGTACCCACGGGGGAAGATGGGATAGACCCCTGGAACGAACACCCCCGGGGGGTAATGGAAGAATGGTCCTGTACGGACGTAGTGAAACGCCAACGACTCATGGAGTGTTTGAGACCCCCGGCGTCCACCCTGATTAGCATCCACCGAGAGCAGTATCCCGACCTGACCTCTCGAATGATGATCGAGTTCCTCGTCGAGGCCTCGAGGCCTATAGCACGACCGATGATGATGGAGCCTTGTGGGCCAAATACTATGCCATCAACCAAAAGGAGGGA
Organism: Ascaphus truei; assembly: GCF_040206685.1. Classification (NCBI taxonomy): domain Eukaryota; kingdom Metazoa; phylum Chordata; class Amphibia; order Anura; family Ascaphidae; genus Ascaphus; species Ascaphus truei. Next base: position 140,067,509 of record NC_134484.1, read on the forward strand.
GAAAATTTGTCTGCCTACATTCACCGCGTGCAAATTTCATTAGGGCCCCTGTTGCATCATAAGTACGTAAATGCCTCACAGATGGACGAATATCTCCGTAAACAATACCTACGGGGATCCAGTCCTAGTCACCCTATTGCGAACATGATCCGTGATAACCTCACTCGAGGGCCCCCCCCCTCGTTTATCAAACTATTACAGCAAGTCAAAGAACACAAAACACATCTCATGCTTCACTCCCCACAGAAGGCTAAAGCAGCCAGCAGCCCCAAACCCAAGGGAGGTGCAGAGAAGAAGGAGGATCCTCCGGACAAACCTGGCTCTGAGCGGCTGAAATACACCGGACGAACCTCGCCCCCGTATGATCGCCGTACCCCACCCAGGGATATGTCCTGCTACAAGTGCGGGAAGAATTGGCATATCTCCTACGATTGTCGAATGTTTCCACCCAAAGTGGCGAAGGACCTGATGACGAGAGTAACCGCGTGGGGCCGGTTGCGCTGATACGGGTGCTAGTAGACGGTATCTACTCCTCCGCCCTACTGGACACGGGATCTCAGGTGACCATCATATATCAAGGGTTTTACGATTGACACCTCCAGAAGCGGCCTCTGAAGTCGGCAGGGCACATCAAAGTAAGAGGACTAAGCAATGAAGACTACTCCATCTACGGCATAGTAACCATGGGCCTAGAAATACAACAGCTCAATACTGGAAAGTCCCACCCCATGAATGTGGACGTCCTAGTGTGCCCCGAACCCAAAGATCCACCTAAGTATCCGATCATCCTAGGCACGAATGCGGACATTGTACAAGCTGTTATCCAGGCATATCTACAAGAAACTAATGAGTTACTCATGTCCAGCCTACAACTGCAGCTTGTCCAAGTGAACCCAAATTCTTCCCCGACACCCTCCGAGGACTATGGACTGTTGTTCTGCGGCTGCGCTGGGCTGGTCAGGCTTTTACCAGAAGAGACACAGAGGGTACCCACCTGGTGTGCCTATGCTGAATGAGTAGATGAGGAACAGCTCTTTTCCCTAGAGAGCACGCCAGAAGAAGATGTCCAGCGAGGATATCGGCTGGTACCGGAATTCCGGGATTGGCCGACCGCCATTCCCCGTCGGATATATGTGATGGTCCAGAATCTTTTGCCCTTTCCCATGGCCATCGACGCCGGACAGAGAATAGGGAGAATTTACCCCGTCAGCTCGGTAGAAGAAGAAGTGCAAGTAAAGTCTACCCGAGTGGAATGTCCCGGTTCGAACCTAGACTTCGACTTTGGCACATCCGGACTGTCCGACGCATGGAAGGAACGGTTGCGAGCTCAGCTGGAAGAGAGGCGAGCAGTATTCTCTACCGGGAGATGGATGTGGGGTGCAGCCGCAGTGCTCAACACACTATTCGGATGAGTGATACAAAGCCCTTCCGGGAGCGTTCCCGCCGGCTCGCTCCTAGAGACGTAGATGATGTACGGGTGGTACTTCACAAGATTGAAGAAGCCGGAATCGTCACGGAGTCACGAAGCCCCTACGCTTCTCCTATAGTGGTAGTGAGGAAGAAGAATGGGACCGTGAGGTTATGCGTAGATTACCGGACACTGAACAATCGGACGGTACCGGACCAGTATAATCTGCCCCGCATAGAGGAAATTCTGAACACCCTACATGGAAGCAAATGGTTCAGTGTACTGGATCTCAGGTCGGGCTACTACCATGTGCCCATGAATCCCGAGGATCAAGAGAAAGCGGTGTTCATCTGCCCACTGGGGTTCTACCAATTCACCCGCATGCCTCAAGGTATATGTGGAGCCCCCGCCACATTCCAGCGGCTAATGGCGAAGACTTTAGGTGACTTGAATCCCAGAGAGTGCCTAGTGTATCTGGATGACATCATAGTCTTCGGGAAAACCCTGTAGAAATCCTCCCAAAGGAGGTATGAACGCCGCACAGCCGTAATAAATCAATGAAGGCTGATATTGTGGCAGTAGAAAAAGCTTTATTTGCACAAGGTGCAAGCGGATCCTCTGATGCGTTTCAGCCTGTCAGGCCTTTGCCTGACAGGCTGAAACGCGTCAGATGATCCGCTTGCACCTTGTGCAAATAAAGCTTTTTCTACTGCCACAATATCAGCCTTCATTGATTTATTATGGCTGTGCGGCGTTCATACCCCCTTTGGGAGGATTTCTACAGTGCTGCTGACTACCGCCAGCACGCCGAGCTGCTATTGGTATCTTGCTGCTCCTGTGATTGAACCCGGAAGTTTCGTTGCTGCCGCCGGTCAGGTGACCACCCACCGCGATGGAGCGGGCGTAGGGTTGGCGGTGAAGATGATATCTGCCATCTGTGGTGTTGGGGCGCCACACTTATTCCATACTTACTCAGCGCAAAGATGAGTTCTTACAGCAGGAACAGCGACATCATTTCAAGAAGGAGGACCCGGCAGGCACGGTGTTATCAACCCCAGAATTTATAAGTGAGTCTTTTTATCTCAACTACATGGTGCTTGAAGCAAGCCAGTTGCTGGAAAATATATCATATGTGTTTATACCTACTTTATCTGGGGTTGACCTTAGCCTAGGTCCCGGGATTATATTAACTATATTAACTATACCAATTAGCAGGACCATGTTATTTCTGAGTGCCTGGTGTGTTAATCATTGATTCACCCGTTATATACATTCGGGAAAACCCTGGAGGAACACGAGGCCTGGCTCCTGAAAGTGCTTGACCGATTAGCTCACGAAGGACTCAAGCTCTCCCTGGATAAATGCCGCTTGTGCAGGACATCGGTGATTTACGTAGGGCACATAGTGTCCGCCGAGGGGATTGCCACTGACCCCGCCAAAATAGAAGCCGTCTTAATTTGGCCCTGACCTGACAATGTGGCGGAGTTGCGATCATTCCTGGGATTCTGCGGATACTATCGCAGGTTTGTGGAGGGGTATTCCCGATGGGCCAAAGCTCTTAACGGCCTCCTCAAAATATATCCGGAAGAGACCGGTCGGAAGGCCACACCTGCCCGACAGCCCTTCGGGGATAAGTGGATGACAGAGTGCGAACAAGAATTCGTGGACCTGAAACATAGTTTGACCGCGGCCCTGGTGTTGGCCTATGCAGACCCCCAACAACCGTATATATTACATGTGGATGCTAGTCTAGGCGGGTTAGGGGCGGTGTTACATCAAAGGTATCCAGAGGGGCTGCGACCCGTAGCTTATATCAGCCGCAGTCTTACCATCAGTGAACAGAACTACCCCATGCACAAGCTCGAGTTCTTGGCCCTCAAGTGAGCCATTGTAGACAAACTTCCTGATTACCTATACGGGGTGTCGTTCGAGGTGCGGACCGACAACAATCCGCTTACCTATATCATGACCTCCGCCAAACTCGATGCGTGGGGCACCGCTGGCTGGCTGCCCTATTCAACTACAACTTCATGCTGAAGTACAAACCAGGTCCCCTGAACATTGGGGCTGATGCATTGTCTAGGCGACCAGGTCTGGCTACAACCCCCGACGACGACCAATGGGAAGAAATTCCGGGACCCGGGATGAGGGCCCTGTGTGGCACCGCTGCAATAGTCAATGATCAAGTGGCGTTCTCTGAGTTACGGGTGGCCGACTCCCTGGGATGCGCCTCCCACGCTATCCCGGCAGCCTATCGGGACCCCAGCGGTATGCACGTTACTCCTGACAAGATCATAACCTGGAAGGATATGGTGCGCTACCAAGAACGAGACCTGGTAGCCGGGGCTATTCGCCATTCTATCAAGCACAACCAACCTGACCTCCTCCGGCATGCTCCGGGCGATGTAGGAGGCATACTGCGACGGGAAGCCGACAAATTCGAAATACGGGACAATTTGCTATACCGAGTTGTAGAGTACCATAACCACCCTAATAGGACTACCTAAACGATTACAGTATATGGTGCTGAGGGCGTTACACGATGAACATGGCCATTTGGGTGTTGATAAGACTTTTGGATTGGTGAGGGATCGGTTCTTCTGGCCGAAAATGAGGGAGTCAGTAGAACATCACTGTCGTCGGTGTGTAAAGTGTATTCAGCGCAAGACATTGCCCACCCGGGCCGCCCCAATGGGCCATTTAAAGGGTGCTGGGCCCATGGACTTAGTATGCATGGACTTCCTATGTATCGAGTCTGATAGCTGAGGCATTGGCAATGTGCTGGTCATCACTGATCATTACACTAGGTATGCCCAGGCCTTCCCGACGAAAGACAAAAAGCAATCACAGTGGCCAAGGTGCTTTGGGAAAAGTATTTCATACATTACGGGCTTCCCCAACGACTACACTCCGATCAGGGTCGAGACTTCGAAAGCAAATTAATAAGAGAGCTGCTAAAACTCCTGCACATCACCAAATCCCGAACCACTCCATATCACCCGGAAGGGGAAGCCTTGCCCGAACGATTTAACCGCACGTTTCTGGACATGCTGGGGACATTGACGGGAGCAGAGAAACTGAGTGGAGCCGCCATGTGGGAAACTTTAGTACACGCTTATAATTGCACTCGACACGACTCCACCAGGTTTTCTCCCTATTTCCTGATGTTTGGCAGAGAAGCCCGATTGCCTGTAGATATACGGTTGAGAGTCTCCACTGACGGAGTACACAATGCCACCCACTTCCGATATGTACAGAGACTACAGGAGAACCTGCAGCAAGCCTATCAGCAGGCAGAGAAATCCACTGAGAAACTGAACACCGGAAACAAACGGCGTTATGATCACAAGGTCAAACACTGACATTCAGCCAGGAGACGCCGTACTCCTTCGCAATTTAGGAGTGCCTGGGAAACATAATCTGGCTGACCGATGGAGAGAAGGGGTGTATGAGGTAGCATTGCAAATGCCCGGACTTCCAGTCTAGCACATCAAAGACTCGGAGGGTCGGGTGAAGACATGGCACCGAAATCACTTACTCCCTATTCCGCAAGTGGAGGATGGGGAAGTGGAATGGCTTACAACCTCATTGGATGGTGATATTATACAAGGAGAAGACGCTTCTACACCCCACGACACAAGACAGCAAGAAGATCCGCAAGAGGGAACCTCTCAAAGTTGCCTTCAACAGCGAGCACCTCCCGGCGGAGCTACGGGTAAAGGGCTCGGGGAGCACCCGCCCCATGGGGTGGCTCCGGAAAGGTTGTCACTGGACCAGCTGAGTCCATGCTTTGTACCAAGTCCTGATAATATAGAGACTGTAACCCCCACAAGGGAAGAACTTGAGCCTCATGACCAAGATAGTCACTCTCCCAAGGGAGTGACAGAGCAACAGTTAAGGCGAAGTCAAAGGAATGGGCAACCTCCAATGAGGATGTCCTATGATCAGTTTGGGGCACCCCACTATGAGGCTCAGCAGTGGGCTTGCAATCGAGTAAAATCAGTGATTGTGATGTTTAGCGAAATGTACAATCTGATTTAGAATGGGGAGAATGTCGTATGTTATGCATTTTCATTATATAAACGTTGTACCAGTTTAAGGGTATTATCCAAGCGGGGATGTTGGAATCCACAGGGGGGAGGATGTAACCGGGACCCCTCTATCACCAATTGTTGTCGCAGGGTGGGAGAGTGCTGCAGTAGGGAACGCTCCGATATCGGAGGTTCCGCGTAGAGGGAGCGTCATGTTGAAGGATGGCGCAGGCGCAGGATCGGCCCAGCAGGAGGTTGCGCATATGTGGGCATAGTGAATAAAGCCCGCGAAAGGGGAGAGCTCTGATAGGAGGGAGGCCGTGGGACTACGGGTCCCAGCAGCCTCGCGGACCCTCGTGACACGGGAGGACCAATGAGATGTGAGGAAGGGAGGAAAAGGGGTCGAGGGGCGCGCAAGTGAGCCAGAGCTAGCGGTGCAAGGAAGGAGAAGGCGCTCCGGTGTAGGGAGGCATTCCGCCCCTACCTAGGCCTCATACCCCAGGCCCAGTTAGACCCTGAGCCCCATTAGTGTGAAGCTGAGCTAGGGACTGGCCATAGATAGGTTCCGGTTCCCTTATTGTGTGTGATTGCTATCAGGACAGTTCCAAAACAGCGGGAGGTCTGGGCTCAGACTCCGCTGCCGTGCTGCTGCAGGTCTGGGTGGGATCGCCCCGGACACCTACGGGCAACGTCATCTCGGCTCACACCGATCCTTTGTGAAGACTGTTGCAGGACCGGGTACTGGAGTGCCCGGCAGGTAAACTACAAGTGCACCAACGATATCCCTATTCATTCAGGACACAGTGGCTGCGCAGTCACGCACATATTGATTCACTGTCTCACTTGAGGGTGGGGGAAATATTGGACGAGGTATCTGGACACAGGGTGGGATCACCCGGTGAAAGGGGAGGGTAGTGAGTGTCCTGCGAGACGCAGAGTATAGTGTCTGCCGAAATTAGGGACGCTGATTGATGATAAAGGAGGAGAGAGGTTGCATCATTTCTTTCATGCTAGTAAAGTTAATTGGTTTTACTGCTGTGTGGGTGTGTTGATGTACATAAGGTCCTGTGAAGAACCACTTCCCCTCTGGCGGAAGCTATCGCAGGTGGAGGCGCTGCATCAAGTATCAAGTATTGCGCGTGCACCAGGCTCTCCGTGGCAGAGGCTTAGGCCCTGTGAGCCTACAGGTTATACAGCATATGGTAGTGGTCTGTGTTGGCTAGGAACCAGGGCTACATATATATATATATATATATATATATATACATATATATATATATATATATATATATATATATATATATATATATATATATATTGTGACAAACGGCTTACTCCGGGGCTCCGCCGTCTGTCCGGGACTGTTAGAACACGGTCTTTTAGGGTAGGTTAAATGATGAGACGTCACGTACTGTTCCTTTAAACAGGCTATGCCTGGTTTATTCAGTCCCAGGCACTGAGACTGCCACAGTTTAAACAGAAAACAAAGCCAAACAAAAAGCTGCTCGTCTGAGCGATAACTTAAACTTAGATGTCCCTGACTCAGAGTTGGAAGTGGCTTGTCCACTTCCACCAACAAAATAAGTACCTTTGCAGTATTTAGACAAACTAACAGAATGAATGAAGCGATTTGGGAAAGAGGCTTTCTCACCCCTCTGCAGTTCAGCAGCCTTCCAGGCTCTTGGGCGGGGCCCAGAGGAAACAGGAAACAGGTCTTATATACCTGAACTCTAATCAGCATGACAGGTGACAGAAAACAGGCAGCAGACAAACTGTGGAATGGAGTGCCTGTACCACGAGGCTGCCCTGTTCAGCTTAGACAGGACAGAAACTGTTCAGTATCCTGGGAGCCCTGTATATGGAGTTTATTACCAACCCCTGGTTTCTGTCACATATCCTCCCCCCCAGCTCAGACCTCGAGGGGTGAGCAACCATGGATATTAGGGAGTGCATCCTTGACAACCCGTCGGCATTGCCATGTTTGTGCCCCGACCTGTGTTCCACAGAAAATTTAAAGGGCTGTAGGCTTAGGAACCACCTGGTCACCCTAGCGTTCTTCTCCCTATTTTGACACATCCAGGTAAGGGGTGCATGATCTGTGACCAATCGGAACTTTCTCCCCAACAGATAATACTTGAGTGTCTCTACAGCCCACTTTATTGCGAGACACTCTTTCTCGACTATGGAGTAATTTTTCTCCTGGGGATTTAGTTTCCTACTAGATCCATAGCAATCCGGTCAAATGGTACCTCTATTATGGGAAGGGGTACCAATGGGCTGCGGTATGCCTTGAACGGGGCGGTGATCTGACATTCTGGGCATGAGGAACAATAGTTTGTAATTTCTGCCAGAACCCCAGGCCAATAAAAGCTTCGGAGAACCTTTTCTTTTGTCTTTTCCACCCCTAGGTGTCCCCCCAATGGATGACTATGTGCGAGGTGTAATACTACGTTACGGAATGTCCGTGGTACCAACAATTGTTTAGTTGTAACAGTTTTTCTTTTATCAACCCGATATACTAGGTCGTTCTCTACCTCGAAGTAGGGGTAAGCAAGTGACCTATCTGGTTGGCCATGAGTACTATTCTGGTCCCGTATATTTCCCCTTGCTACCGCTAATGTGGGGTCCTCCCACTGGGCCTTCTTAAAACTCCCAGGACTGACCTCTAGGTCAGCGAGGGTCTTATCCTGTACTGGGGTGGTAAGTGCCTGATCAACATCTTGATTTGGGGTATTCCCTACCAAAGTAGTGATGGGGAAGGGAATTTCACAGCACTCCTCCTTTTCCCCTTTCTTATTTGGGCCCTTGTCAACCTCCATTTCTGAAAAAGGGAAAGGATTTGTTTCTTCTAACACTTCGTTATGGTCTGCTATTGAACTCTGGGCGCTATTCTGAGCTGGGGACCACATTTTTAGAAAATGGGGAAAGTCGGTCCCTATTAACACATCATGTGCCAGTTTGGGTACAACACCCACCTTGAAATCTAAAGAACCAAATTCTGTTTCAAAAAAAACATCAACAGTGGAATATTCATGATTATCCCCATGTATACAACAAATTGCCACTCTTTGTGAACTGTTTACCTGTTTCTGCTTAATGGGCAATAGGTATTCAGACACTAGTGTGACCATACTCCCAGAGTCAAGAAGTGCCCGAACCCTCTTACCATTAACCTTTACAAATGCCCACAGATGGTTATTCAAGGGGTCCTCTGGGCTAGGGCCCATACATTGGGACAACAGCGAATAAGGTTCCACGCTGTTGCATTGCATGGGCTCATCATTTAGTGGGCAGATTTTTGCTGTGTGGCCCCTCTCATGACAATTTACACATTTAGGTACATAGTCTGTGTCCCACTTAGAGCCTTTTCCCGGCTCCCCATGTTGGCTATTGCCCTTAGTGTGCGAACCACTGTTGCTGGTGCTGCGTGAAGGTGGTCGCCGCTCTTCAGCTCCCCTTAACCCCGGTACCCTTTTACCGTCTCTGGAAGAGTCCTGGAACCTCGGGTAGTGGGGTTGCTCCACGACTGTGGGTTGCGGGTGCTCTCCTGCTGCATTGTACCTTTCTACGAGGGCCACAAGCTCATCCGCATTGTGGGGGTCACTCCGACTGACCCAATGGCGTAAGGCAGAGGGAAGTTTCCTCAAGAACTGGTCCATGACCAACCGTTCCACGATGTGGCTTGCTGAGTTGATCTCGGGTTGTAGCCACTTCCGGGCGAGGTGGATGAGGTCATACATCTGGCTTCGGGTGGCTTTATCCATCGTGAAGGACCATGCGTGAAACCTTTGGGCGCGAACAGCCGTGGTTACGCCGAGGCGGGCGAGGATCTCGAACTTCAATTTTGCATAGACGTTAGCTTCGGCTGGCTCTAGATCAAAGTAAGCCTTCTGGGGTTCGCCGCTTAGGAAGGGTGCGATTAGACCAGCCCACTCAGCTTCTGGCCATCCCTCTCTCTGTGCCGTGCGTTCAAACGTGAGAAGATAGGCTTCCACATCATCCGAGGGTCCCATCTTCTGAAGGTAGTGGCTTGCCCTGGTCATTTTCGGAACTGGGGCTGCCGCTGCCAGTGGAAGGTTACTGATAGTCTCCCTCAGGATCTCGAGTTCCTGCTGTAAGCCCTGAGCGAACCGCTGTTGCTCCTCTTTCAGCAAGCGGTTTGTTTCTTGCTGGTTTGCATTCGCCTGTTGCAGGGCTTCATTCGCGTCTCTCTGGACAGCGACATTGCGTACCAGCGCACTCACCACGTCTTCCATCTTGTTTGGAGAGAGAGAAAAAAACCTTTTTTTTTTTTTTTTTTTTTTCTTTAAAGTTCTTTAACCCCCAGACCTTTTAGTGTTCTGCCCGCATTCTCCACCATATGTGACAAACGGCTTACTCCGGGGCTCCGCCGTCTGTCCGGGACTGTTAGAACACGGTCTTTTAGGGTAGGTTAAATGATGAGACGTCACGTACTGTTCCTTTAAACAGGCTATGCCTGGTTTATTCAGTCCCAGGCACTGAGACTGCCACAGTTTAAACAGAAAACAAAGCCAAACAAAAAGCTGCTCGTCTGAGCGATAACTTAAACTTAGATGTCCCTGACTCAGAGTTGGAAGTGGCTTGTCCACTTCCACCAACAAAATAAGTACCTTTGCAGTATTTAGACAAACTAACAGAATGAATGAAGCGATTTGGGAAAGAGGCTTTCTCACCCCTCTGCAGTTCAGCAGCCTTCCAGGCTCTTGGGCGGGGCCCAGAGGAAACAGGAAACAGGTCTTATATACCTGAACTCTAATCAGCATGACAGGTACAGAAAACAGGCAGCAGACAAACTGTGGAATGGAGTGCCTGTACCACGAGGCTGCCCTGTTCAGCTTAGACAGGACAGAAACTGTTCAGTATCCTGGGAGCCCTGTATATGGAGTTTATTACCAACCCCTGGTTTCTGTCACAATATATATATATACATATATACAGTGGTTGCCAAATCACCAAAAAATCTACTCGCCACACAAAAAAATCTACTCGTCACCTAGTACCAAACGTGTGCTGCTTGGGCCAATATTTACTCGCCCGTTATATGTTATAGTGCTTATTTGCATGTCATTTCCCAGAATCCCTTGCTGCAGTGGAAGTGCTGTGTGCTGGGTGATAATGGTGAAAGGCGGGGTTGCAGACCTGCCTAAGACATGCAGATGAGCATACAGTTGTATTTCCATTTGCTATATATATATATATATACAGTGTTCGACAAACCTATACATTTGCTTGCCCCGGGCGAGTGGATTTAACCCCCGGGCGAGTAAATATTGGCACAAAAAATGATAATGGAAGAGCAGAGCACTGCCAAAGGAAAATGAAAAGGGCCTGATGCAAAAAAAGAGTTTATTAATTAGACATAATAGCCAAAAAAGGACAAACACACTAAATATAAAAACTCTGACGCGTTTCCCGCCGTGGAGGCGCTTTATCAAAGAGTACTATTGCTCCCTGGGAGTCGGATTATATAATGGTCAGAGGCTAATGCACGCCCACAATGAGATCAAAGTTAAATGGTATAAGCTGAAGGGTATCAGTAATCAACTGAATCCTCCGCCCAACAAGATCTACCCCTAAAGGAGCGTCCAGAGCCTCTGAACATCACAGAAGTCCAATGGAGCTTTAACAATAAACAGCAATTTAACATGTTAACCAATCAAGAATGGAAGACTAATATCCCAAAAAAAAAAGCCAATAATATATAACACTTAAACAAGGAAAAAATATGTCTAAGAACAAAAAAACCTATATCCAAGTTTATACACTAGTATAACATATGTATAAGTAAAAAGTTAATGATGTTAACCCTTAGTATTTAAATATAATCTAGTGTGAATGTGATATAATATGTGATGAAAGTAATTAAAGATGAGTGAATATGAATGTGCAAATAACCAATGGATATATAATAAAAATAATATTAGTCTAACCAATAAATGTGTAAAATAAATACAATAAAAACAAGAAAAAAATGTATAATAAAAAACCCCAATTAAAATGTAATATAATATAATATATGATAGTCACCAATGTATATAATGAAATGATAAATTAAATGTCATAAGATGATATCAGTGTTTAGATATAAGAAAAATAATAATCTAAAATATAAATATAGTAGATATATAATAAATGTATATATATTAAATATATGTATTGTATTTAAACAGATGTTTAAATCAAAAATTACCTAAACATAAATGAGGATCATAATATGGAGACAATTCATAAGTGTACTTTGCAAATACAAAAAATGAAACAATATGGCTACAATTAGTCATATAAACAGAATATCAAATATAATAATAAATTCAACATAAACATAATATTAGAAACAGATCTTCAAGAAGGTATATAGAATAGAAAATGAATATCTAAATACATAAATAAACCATTTAGGAAAGTTTAGACAAAAATAATGAAAAAAGGAAATTGTTATATAAATATATTGTTTATAAAAAATGCTTCAATTCCCAGTCAATATTTATGCCAGAGGGTTGCATTGTATCTAAGCTGTACATCCAGAACATTTCCCTCCTATTCAACATGCCTAATCTATCACCACCCCGAATTGGGGCATGTATATGATCAATACCTGAGAATGTGAAGTTTTTTATGGTCCCTTTTGGGCAAATGGAAAAATGTCTCGAGACCGGGTGAGATTGGTCTTTTTTGATAATTGCACGGACATGTTCCATAATTCTGATTTTAAGGGGTCGTTTAGTACGACCCACGTAGCCCTTCTCACACCCACATCTTAGAAGATATACAGTGTAACTAGAGTTACAATTGATGAAGGTGTGTATGGTATGTTCTCTTTTGGGGTTTATGCCCATAACTTTTTTTCTTTTTTTCGCAAACTTGCATACACCACAGTGTCCACATGAGAAAAACCCTTTGGGTATATTTGGTATCTTATTTTTGTTCATCCTAGAGTCAAACAAGCTAGGGGAAAGGAATGTACCCAACGATTTGGCCTTTCTAAATACAAGTTTTGGTTTGTTAACAAGAACTGAAGTCAAATCCCTGTCTAGTTTCAAGGTGTCCCAATGTTTATGGATAATGGATCGTATATGGTTTGCCTGCCTGCTCTGTTGTGTAATAAACAATGGTGTCGTTGCCTCATCATGTTTTGGTCTCTTTTTGGAGGGAAGTAGAAGTTCTCTTCTGTCTAATGTTTTAACAATTGCATGAGCTTCAATAATGTCATCTCTATTATAACCTCTAGATAAGAATCTTGTAATAAGGTCTTTAGATTGTACATCGAATGATTCCTCAGTGGAACACAACCTTTTTAGTCGTGTAAATTGTCCTTTGAGAATACCCTTTTTGAGGGACTTTGAATGGTTACTGTCTGCTCTTAGGTAGGAATTACGCGCATTTGGTTTCCTGTAAATATCACTTTGGATGCTACCCCGCATATCGACATACAGCATTAAATCCAAGTAGTAAATGTGATTGATGTTCTCCTGATATGTAAAATGTAAATTGTGATCATTGATATTAAGTGAGTGAATGAATGTTTCTAAAGATGTGAAATCACCATCCCAAATAAACAGAAGATCATCTATATATCGTTTATAAAATTTGATCTGGTGCCGAAAAGAATTTTTATCACTAAAAATAAATTCAGACTCCCACAACCCCATAAAAAGATTAGCATATGAGGGTGCGAAAGAAGTGCCCATAGCAGTGCCCCGAATTTGTAAATAAAATTGTGAGTCAAAAGAAAAATAATTGTGAGTGAGTAAAAAAGTGATGGAATCTAATAGAAAAGTGCATAGTGCTGGTGATAAGTGAGAAGATCTTAGAAAATGCTGTATGGCGAAAATGCCCTGATCATGTTTGATGATGTTATAAAGAGAGGTAACGTCCATAGTCACCCATCTATAACTCTCTCGCCATTGTACTCTATTAAGATCAAAAATTAACTGACTAGAGTCTTTCAAAAAAGATGGAAGTGACTGTACAATTGGTTGCAAATATGCATCTATGAATCGTGAGAGCCCATCTCCCAAAGATCCAATGCTCGCCACAATGGGACGTCCCGGAGGATTTGTGAGCGATTTATGGATCTTTGGGAGATGGTGAAAGATGGGGACTATGGGGTTAGGGGAGCACAGAAATTCAAATTCTTTTTTACTTAGTACATAGAGTTCTCTACCCAAGAGCAGCAAATCATTTAGTGCATGAGAGAAATTGGTGGTAGGGTCCGACAATAATTTACAATATGCTTGATTGTCCGATAACTGTTTTAAGGCTTCCTGGCTGTAATTCTCAGCTGATTGTACAACAATCGCACCACCCTTGTCAGCATTTTTAATCACAATGCTTTTATCCTCTTTTAGGATTTCTAATTCTTGTAATTCAAGGGTGGTGAGATTGCTGCCACAAAATGGAGCATGTTTACAGTTCTCTGCTAGAATCCTCAGATCCTTTTCCACCAATCTCTCGAAAGTGGTTATAAAGGCACTTTTGGAACCATAGGGACAAAAAGTAGATTTCTTCCTAAATGTGGTATGTTCAAAGCTAAGGAAATTAGAAAGAGACACATCATCATCATTATTCTCCATTTCTTGTTCCATACGCAAATCTTCTAAATCAGAGATCATACAATAATCTTTAAATGTAAAATCGGAGCAAGCTTGTTCTGTTGTGTCATCTCCCCTGAGGAGAGGAGGTGACTCCACTGAACTGCATATAATGGGTACAGTATTCTTAGAACTATTACAGAAGAATTTTTTCAATGACAGCTTACGAGTGAATCGCTGTAAGTCAATATATGTATCAAACAGGTCAAAGTCACTTTGAGGTGCAAAATTCAGTCCTCGATTGAGTAGGGACAATTGTCCTGGTGTCAATGTCTTATGTGAGATATTAATAACATTACAATCTTCAGGGGTTAGGTATATTTTTTCCTCTTGGCTGCCCCTCTTGTTCCCCCTCTTCCTCTTTGACCTCCTTGTCCTTGGTAGTTTTTTGACTCCTGTGGTCTGGTAGATTGAGAAAGATAACCTGATGTACTAGGTATGGCGTCATCTCGTGCTGTATGGCCTGAGGGGCTTTTTCCTCTCCATGTGTCTGATGTGATATCAAAGGACACTGATGGGTATTTATTCTCATTTTCTGAGGTATCAGATTCATAGCTAGAGGTGTCAGTATATTTAGACTTTAATATGGATTTCTTCGGTGTACTGGATGTTTTATCCTTATGTGCATGCGAATATGAGGGGGTTCTGGATCTACCTCTGTTTGAGTTAGGATTCCCAGGTCTTTCCCAGGTATAAACCTGGTTTCTCTCGTAGTCCAAGCGATCTCGTTCGAATTTGGATTGCTTTTTTTCCATGATTGTGTCCTCAATGGCCTCTATATTGGATAACAATATTTTATCATTATTGGAAAAATGTTCCATGTGTTCATAGGATTTTAGCTTGGTCTGTAGAGATTTAATTTCAATACCCAATGATGCTCTTTCCGTCAGCTTATGATCAATGATCAATCCCATGAGTTTGAATGAACAATCATTTAATGTTGATTTCCATTTTTCCTCAAATTCTTTACTACCAAAACCAAAAGTAGGTGCCTTTTTAATTCTCAGCCCTCTGGGGATTCTTTTGGTTTTGGTGTAATTTTCTATTGTGGTTATGTCCCACCAAAGCCGGATGCTATCGGTTAATAATTTTTCTAACTTGAGGAAATGTGCTGTTAAATCAGAATTTTCCTCACATACAAACTCAATGGAATTGTCAAAGACATGTTCAGCTCGCTTAATTCTTCTAGTATTGTCGCTGCAGGTCTGAACAAAAAGATTACTTTGTATATCCTCATTTTCAGACTGTTCAATGTCCTCCATGATAGATTTGCAAAAATAGACTTGGAATAAAAGCTAAAAAAAGGGGGGAGGGGGTTGTAGTGTGTGTATGAAAACTTTAATGGGAAAAATAAAATATCCAAAAATATATCAAAAAACGGTTTGCATCATCAGCCCTTTGGGAATAATAGATAATCTACCTTACTGATATGAGCTACCAACCAATGTGACAGTCCAAGTGAAAGAAATGGGGATGATCCCCTGGTGGTGCTACAAATATACCAGGCAGTCAATAAAGAAATATGCACTAAGTAAAAACCAAATAATGAATAAATGAACGGTATAAGTGTCCCAATTGTAATGCCGATGTTATGTGCGGGCCTGAATACCCCCACCTCACCTGTTTGGAGCCGTCGGAAGCGATGTCCCCACGCCGATGGAACACACCCCCCCGGGGAGGAGAAGATAGCTGGTGTACACCTCCTCGGCTGAACTTGTGGCAAACCCGGTGAAGAGACTAACAGGTGTAAAGCAGCCCTGCAGGCAGAGTCTCTGACCGTCTCACCGGGTGCCTGCTGGAAATCCCTTGGTGAACCGGTCCGTCGCTGCAGGGGGGTAAGTGGCGGCTAATGGTGGGGAGGACGACACACTCAAACCTCCATGCTGGGTCCGTCGATGCTGTGATGTCCCGGAGCAGGTGAGGAAAGGGGTTATCGGCTGCACACTGGCTATGTCCAGGACACTGCGCAGCTCGTGAAGGAAATCCTCTCGGATGGAACAGCTGCTCCGTGTGTAAAGTGCCGGTGCGTGCTGCAATGCTAGGGAGAGGTCAAAAAATGATAATGGAAGAGCAGAGCACTGCCAAAGGAAAATGAAAAGGGCCTGATGCAAAAAAAGAGTTTATTAATTAGGCATAATAGCCAAAAAAGGACAAACACACTAAATTTAAAAACTCTGACGCGTTTCCCGCCGTGGAGGCGCTTTATCAAAGAGTACTATTGCTCCCTGGGAGTCGGATTATATAATGGTCAGAGGCTAATGCACGCCCACAATGAGATCAAAGTTAAATGGTATAAGCTGAAGGGTATCAGTAATCAACTGAATCCTCCGCCCAACAAGATCTACCCCTAAAGGAGCGTCCAGAGCCTCTGAACATCACAGAAGTCCAATGGAGCTTTAACAATAAACAGCAATTTAACATGTTAACCAATCAAGAATGGAAGACTAATATCCCAAAAAAAAAAAAAGCCAATAATATATAACACTTAAACAAGGAAAAAATATGTCTAAGAACAAAAAAACCTATATCCAAGTTTATACACTAGTATAACATATGTATAAGTAAAAAGTTAATGATGTTAACCCTTAGTATTTAAATATAATCTAGTGTGAATGTGATATAATATGTGATGAAAGTAATTAAAGATGAGTGAATATGAATGTGCAAATAACCAATGGATATATAATTAAAATAATATTAGTCTAACCAATAAATGTGTAAAATAAATACAATAAAAACAAGAAAAAAATGTATAATAAAAAACCCCAATTAAAATGTAATATAATATAATATATGATAGTCACCAATGTATATAATGAAATGATAAATTAAATGTCATAAGATGATATCAGTGTTTAGATATAAGAAAAATAATAATCTAAAATATAAATATAGTAGATATATAATAAATGTATATATATTAAATATATGTATTGTATTTAAACAGATGTTTAAATCAAAAATTACCTAAACATAAATGAGGATCATAATATGGAGACAATTCATAAGTGTACTTTGCAAATACAAAAAATGAAACAATATGGCTACAATTAGTCATATAAACAGAATATCAAATATAATAATAAATTCAACATAAACATAATATTAGAAACAGATCTTCAAGAAGGTATATAGAATAGAAAATGAATATCTAAATACATAAATAAACCATTTAGGAAAGTTTAGACAAAAATAATGAAAAAAGGAAATTGTTATATAAATATATTGTTTATAAAAAATGCTTCAATTCCCAGTCAATATTTATGCCAGAGGGTTGCATTGTATCTAAGCTGTACATCCAGAACATTTCCCTCCTATTCAACATGCCTAATCTATCACCACCCCGAATTGGGGCATGTATATGATCAATACCTGAGAATGTGAAGTTTTTTATGGTCCCTTTTGGGCAAATGGAAAAATGTCTCGAGACCGGGTGAGATTGGTCTTTTTTGATAATTGCACGGACATGTTCCATAATTCTGATTTTAAGGGGTCGTTTAGTACGACCCACGTAGCCCTTCTCACACCCACATCTTAGAAGATATACAGTGTAACTAGAGTTACAATTGATGAAGGTGTGTATGGTATGTTCTCTTTTGGGGTTTATGCCCATAACTTTTTTTCTTTTTTTCGCAAACTTGCATACACCACAGTGTCCACATGAGAAAAACCCTTTGGGTATATTTGGTATCTTATTTTTGTTCATCCTAGAGTCAAACAAGCTAGGGGAAAGGAATATTGGCCCAAGCAGCACACGTTTGGTACTAGGTGGCGAGTAGATTTTTTTGTGTGGCGAGTAGATTTTTTGGTGATTTGTCAACCACTGTATATATATATATACAATTATAAACCTGTCTGATTATAAACTCTGAAAACCTGAGATCTCTGTTCTCTCCAAGGGACTAACATTCTGACCCACCACCAAACTGGACCCAATCCAATTATACTCAGACCTAGAAGAGTTCTTCAGGAGACTACGACTGAAAGAATATTTCCACAAAGGAGTGCACTCCCATAATGACGGAGTACAGCAACAAGAACACCTATTTCACACCACCAACAGGACACAATGTCAAACTAGACAGCTACAGACAGAGCTTCAAATCACGAGTTTCCTCACTAGCATCAGCACAGCAGAAAAAAACAATGTACAACCTATCCCCCATGGAGAGATCTGCAATCAAGGAACTGTGAAACAACCACAATATCACCATCAAACCATATAGTACATAGTTACATAATAGATAAGGTTGAAAAAAGACGTCTATCAAGTTCAACCTATGCTAAATTTAGACAACAGATACTTTATCCTATATCTATACTTACTTATTGATCCAGAGGAAGGCAAACAAAAAAACCCATTAAGGGGAAAAATAAATTCCTTCCTGACTCCAAGAATTGCCAATCGGATAAACATCCTTCCCTTGTTTACTTATTTGGTACATCCCTGTATACCTTTCCTTTCTAAAAAGATGTCCAACTATTTTTTTTAACAAATCTATTGTATCTGCCATCACAGTCTCCTTTGGTAATGAATTCCACATTTTAGCTGCCCTTACTGTAAATAACCCTTTCCTTTGTTGCTGGTGAAATCTCCTTTCCTCCAACCTTAATGGATCATCCCAAGTCCTTGGGATGAATAGTTATTTTGAAAGCTCCTTGTATTGTCCCCGAATATATTTGTATATAGTTATCATATTCCTTCTTAGACGCCTCTTTTCTAATGTAAATAAATCTAATTTAGCTAGCCTCTCCTCATAAGTTAGATTGTCCGTCCCCTTTATTAATTTGGTGGCTCTTCTCTGTACAGTACTCTCTCTAGTTCCATAATGTCTTTTCTTAGGATTGGTGCCCAAAATTGTACTCCATATTCAATGTGTGGTCTTACTAATGCTTTGTAAAGGAGCATTTTTAACATACGTTTTAACATATAAACATACGTTTTAACATATAAACATACTCCACCTCCCCTTCTATTTGTTCGATGCTACCGAAAAAAGGGAATAACCCTCTAAATTAACTGTCCAGTCATGAGTTTCATCCCACCATGTTTCAGTAATGCCTATGATATCATACTGCTCCCTTGCAGCTATTAATTCAAGCTCCCCATTTTATCTGTCAGGCTTCTTGCATTAGCAAGCATGCATTTAATTTGTTTTTCAGCCTGTACTATGATCTTATCTGCTCCTTCCTTTCTGCGCCCACTTGGTTTAATATTTAGAAGTTTTCTAGTATTATCTGTATTTACTATGGGTGTCTCACTGCTTGTCAAACTTGCACATGCCCCCATTCTACCTCCATACCCCCTTGTATCCTCCTCTATTCTATTTAGTTCATTATCTGTTTCATTCCCCTCCCCCCTCCATCCTAGTTTAAAATCTCCTCCAACCTTTTTAACATTCTTCCCCCTAGCACGGAAGATCCCTCTTCATTGAGGTGCAATCCGTCCTTAGATTATAGATGGCACCTCTCAGAAAAGGAGTCACAGTGCCCTAAAAACCCAAACACCTCCTTCCTGCACCCCTTTCTTAGACATGCATTAACCTCCCTAATCTCTGACTGTCTCCCTGTGGTAGCGCATGGCACTGATAGTATTTCATAAAATACTACCTCTGAGGTCCTTGCCTTAAGCTTTTGGCCTAGATCCCTGTAATCATTTTTTATGACCCTCCATCTTTCTCTAACTTTGTCATTGGTGCCAACGTGTACCAATATCACCGGGTCAATCCCAGCCCCCCCAACAATCTGTCTACCCGATCCGCAATGTGCCGAACCCGAGCATCCCAGGAGACAATAAACTGTTCGGTTCATTCGGTCATGGCAACAGATTGCCCTATCTACCTTCTTAATAAGGGTGTCCCCTACCACCACAATATTTCTTTGTATCTGAGCATCCTGAGTCCCCTCTGTGCTGGACCAGCAGATAAAGGAGGTGGAGTGGTGCTTATGAACACAAATAAATACATAGAAGAAGGAAACAGACAACTCACAGACAACAGCTACTAAAAGAAACTCACTCATGATCCAACCCAGGAATATACAAAGCAACTCATAAATCTAATCAAGTAATTCCCTAACCACCTGCAACCACAATTGAAGAAACTTATAGCTGACAACCCAGGAGTTGGGATCTTCTACATGCTGCCCAAATCCACAAACCAGGAAACCCCGGCAGACCTTTTATAACAGGTATGGATACACTCACTGAAAAAATATCAGGCTTAGTGGAGAATATCCTCAAACCGTTAGTCAGAAGAGCCAACAGCTTCATACAAGATACCACAGATTTTCTCAATAACCTTAACAACATCAACCAACTACCATCCAACACACTGCTAGTTACCATGGATGTAGAATCCCTTTACAGCAACATCCCCCACAAGCATGGTATTGAGGCATGCTTGCAATTCCTTACAATATCTCCCCTGGATCAGAAATACAGCACTGATGTAATTACCAAACTGATAGAATACATCCTCACGCACAACTACTTCAGCTTCAACAAGGAAATGTACCTACAACTAATGGGTACTGCAATGGGTACCAAGATGGTACCACAATTTGCCAATCTTTTCATGGCAAATCTTGAACAAAGATTCCTAACTACATTCCCCCATAAACCCTGTGGCTGCAAAACAAGCCCAAATCGTCACCCCTCCACCACCGTGCTTGACAGTTGGTATGAGATGTTTGTGCTGATATGCTGTGTTTGGTTTTCACCAAATGTGGCGCTGTTCATTATGGCCAAAGATCTCCACTTTGGTCTCGTCTGTCTAAAGGACATTGTTCCAGAAGTCTTGTGGTTTGTTCAGATGCAACTTTGCAAACCTAAGCTGTGCTGCCATGTTCTTTTTAGAGTGAAGAGGCTTTCTCCTGGAAACCCTTCCAAACAAACCATACTTGTTCAGTCTTTTTCTAATTGTACTGTCATGAACTTTAACATTTAACATGCGAACTGAGGCCTGTACAGTTTTAGATGTAACTCTTGGGTTTTTTGCAATTTCTCTGAGCATTGCACGGTCTGACCTTGGGGTGAATTTGCTTGGACGTCAACTCCTGGGAAGATTGGCAACTGTCTTGAATGTTTCTACTTTTGAATAATCTTTCTCACTGTAGAATGATGGACTTTAAATTGTTTGGAAATGGCCTTATAACCCTTCCCAGATTGATGGGCAGCAACAATTGCTTCTCTAAGATCATTGCTGATGTCTTTCCTCCTTCGCATTTTGTTAACACACACCTGAATGCTCCAGACCAGCAAACTGCTAAAACTTCGGCTTTTATAGAGGTGATCACACTTGCTGATGATCAATTAATCAAGGGCATTTGATTATCAGCACCTGTCTGCTACTTAGAATCTTAATTCCTATGGAAGCAGTAAGGGTGTACTTAGTTTTTCACACATAGCTTCTCCATTTTGGCTTTATTTTTGTTAAATAAATCATGACACGGTGTAATATGTCATGTGTTGTTGTTCATCTGAGGTTGTATTTACCTAATTTTAAGACCTGCTAAGGAACAGATGATTGTTATTATGTCCTGATATGTAAAACCATAGAATTCAAAGAGGGTGTACTTTCTTTTTCACACAACTTTATGTATGTAAGTGTCAAAAGGAGTTTAAATTGAATTAAAAAGTATTTATTGAGTAGTTAACACATGGGTAAGAGAGAAGCAGGTTCGAGACACCCCTCTAACGCGTTTCGTGCTGCAAAAACACTTTGTCAAAGAGAGTAACCTCTCTAACCCTGTTACTGCTGGGCACAGCAGCTATAATACGTTTGATAACCAGGCAGGGAATCTACCCTGTCACATGCATCTATGAACATCTTCTGAATATATGCAAACATGTAACAAAAAGATACTAATCCCATATTTTAAACTGACTGGGGGGTACCTAGTAAATTGACGGAGCAATGTTAAGTTAAAAGGGTTAACCAAGTTATTGTGTTTTAAATGCAAATGTGAAGTTAACTTTGTTAGCAACAAGAAACTTTATATTTAGTTACTGACATGCATTCTAAGAGCTCTAATAAAAAAATACATCTACAGTATTGTGAGTGGAAAATTGTAACCAGTGTATTGTAAGTAGCTTCATCTAAAATACATGGAATATATGTTTCCTTCTTGGCACTGAATCAGTGACATCATTTTATTTGTTGAACACTGGAATTCTGCCAGACTCTTATGTCACTTATTAATGTACACTTTGGGTTTCCTGGAACAGATTCCTAGCGGTCATAAATGCTGTGTTTTCAGTTTTTTACAAGGGATAGAAAATAGACTTTTGCAAAATAATTTTTCTCCAAAGAGAAATCATACATAAAAATACAACTATTCTTATATTAAAAGAAGAAGAAAAAAGGCACCTATCTTTCATTACAGTATGTTCCTTTGAAACAATCATTGGCCACAAAGGAGCCTGGTGAACTGATCTTATTTGAGTGCTGACATTCAATATTGTTGATATTGGGTTTATGCTACTCATATATAGTATTTTGTTTGTTGGCCAGTAACTCACAACAGAATGCAGATGCCAGAACTGTTTTAAAATACCAAGACATGTAATTTCACAGACAATCTGAACCAATAAATACAAAACATTGAAGAATCATACTCAATTGTTTCACATGGTTACAGGAAAGGGAATGGCATGATGACTTCAATAAAATGTAGGTAAAATACTGTATTAAGAATTACATTATTTGCAATGTGTCTTATTCTGTTTTAATCCATACCGTACCTGAATTATATATTAGTCAGGTGTTATAGTTGCAGAAATAGAATATTTTCTCTGGGACCAATATGATAATCATAATTTAATTTTAAACCATAAAAGTGCAATAACCATTTATTCTGAGTAAAACTGTTTTGCACTATGTCTTCTCCTTTCCAATTTTTGGGGTAACTTTGGAGGACAGCATCAATCGCACAAACCTTTAAGCAAAATGTTTTCTTTGCAACGCTGGAAAATCACTGACACTTGAGTGTTTCAGCTGCAGTATATCTTTCTTGGAAACACTACTGTAGTTCTTTTAACCTTATTACACTATTTGTATTTTTTCTGTTTATTCCTATGTATACCTTGGGAGAATTTGCACCCTGGTACATGTTTCTTAAGCCATACTATGCCCCAATTATATATTATATTTGGTCCAAAGCAACGGTCATAGTTGCAGAAATAGAACATTTTCTCTTGGACCAAAATGATAACCATAATTTCATTCTAAACCATAGAAGTGCAATACAGGGTAGCCGATACAACTAAAATGTTGTGTAGAATGTAACAATTTATTAGGCTTCTATATAGTAAATGCAGCCATGTTTAAAACATATACAGTATGTGGTTGCCTTTGTTTCTTTGGAAATAGTACAAAGCTATTTCCTCTGGGAATTTTGAATAGGGAAGGTTTGACAATCAAAATGTTCTTCTTCCTCCCCTGATTCCAGCTTGTCCTTATCTTAGAGCTAATAAAGGGACAACAGAGAGGTAGGCTTAACCTGTGCACATCTCTGTTCAGCACGGATACATCAATCTCGGTTAAATGTGAGTTAATATAGACTTCCTTATCCTATGTAGTTAACTA
The DNA here is from genome assembly GCF_040206685.1 of Ascaphus truei. Taxonomy (NCBI): domain Eukaryota; kingdom Metazoa; phylum Chordata; class Amphibia; order Anura; family Ascaphidae; genus Ascaphus; species Ascaphus truei. Next base: position 140,091,147 of record NC_134484.1, read on the forward strand.
CAGTATACTGTTTAAGCCCATGCTTTCATGACACACGCTGGCAGTGCTGTTGGGAGGTACTGTAGATAGGACAAACTAAGCTACAAAGAGTTGGTAGTTTATTTGCATTTTTGTGCTATTTCTTGCAATATCTGCTTGTGTTGTCTTGTCATATTTGTGGTCTGTTTGTGTGGGTGCTTTCGTGCTTGATACTGTATATTCTGCCTTAAAGGAGCAATTTCATGCCATTTTTCTATCTTAGTTTTTTAATGCAGGATTCAAGCAGGGGGTCACTGGAGAATATATTGTTCTGGGTCAAAGCACATTCCAGGCAGTAGAAATCGAATTTGATAGGAACCCTTAAATTAAGTTGGGATAGAGGTGAATGAAGTTGGGATAATAGGCGAATAAAGATGGAATTGAGAGCATTTAGAAAAAACAAGACAATTTTTCAGGGAACCTACCTCTGTGCCTCAGAGGACAGTTTTCAACCAATGGATTCTGTCTTTGCTCATACTGTAGTGCCCATGGTTATTCTATCACAAACCAGTGGCAATCGTCAAAAAGTCCCAGGTACACCCAGGTACATGATGGATACATGAAAAAAAGAAAAAACACAAAAGCGCACCAAGATTGAGATTTGATATGTATTGACAACAAATAAAGATAATAATATGCACTTACATATATAAAAACTTTAATGGTCCAGATCACGATCGTCACTTCTATTGGTAGGGCAACATATGGGATGAAGAGGGGGGGTAATCTCAGTCCTCAGGAACAAGCCCCGCGCGCTGGGGCTGTATTCAGAGGCTGCGCTGCGTCTCTGCTTCACACGCTTGTCGGCGTGTTGATCTGCGTAGTGCGCATGCGCGGCAAATGAGGCCCCCTATAGTATCCTAAAGAGCAAGAGCGCGGACTGGACTCAATTTTCTACACATGATGGATACATGCCTTAAACTTGCCTTAAACTAGACCCAGCATTTCTGCATTGATTAATGGCCCATCAGATTAACAGCGGGGGTCCCTGGCAGTCCCATTCAAACTGAATGGGACTGCCAGGGACCCCTGCTGTGTTAATCCTATGGGTCATTAGTCAATGCAGAAATGCCGTAAATTTGCCTTAAACTAGCCAGGTTACACCCAACATGTACCCAGAATGTAACCGGGCTAGTTTAAGGCATGCTTTGGAATATGGTCTCGTCTGTATATGGACCCTGAATGCGGAGATATTTCAGAAGCTTCGGACATCTCAAAGAAGTATGGATAGACGTATGCTGGGCATTACCTGAAGAGACAGGAAAGAGAATAAATGGTTTTGGAAACAGACAAAAGATTGTGACTCATCACAAGGGTGATGAAATTTAGGTTAAAGACAGTTGACCGGGCTTACAAGAAGAAATGATCATTGTTGACACATATACAGTAATACTAGACTGCATTCCAAGGGATATAAAAAAAAAAACAAGGTGATGACCAAAAGTAAAATGGGAGGATGAAATCAGAAAATGTGTTGGAGCCACATGGAGAGGCTTACAAATGCAGTACCTGTAAGATCATTGTAGAGATCTTCATTCAGCAGTGGATAGGGCTTAAGATAATGATGATGATGATACAGTATGTGGCCAGCAATTCGTTATCTAATGGGTTAATCAGTCAAGCCAAGGGAATCACTCCACCTGGTGGAAGAGGCTGTCATATAGGTTTTAAATATCATTGTCCGTGTCAAGTGCCTTTAGAAAAAACCAAGGAGGCGAACTGGGAGGCAGTAGTACCTGAGCACAAGTGCCTCAAAGCAGTTAGGCTGTGGGATAACCTGCTTACAAAACATGGGGTGTGGGGGGTTGGAAGGAGTTTGACCAGTAGGCTTCCTTAGCTAAAGTTCTATATTTTTCACATGTATTTGTTGCTGGTATTTAAAAAAAATTAAAACAAGGTTGTAACGTAACTTGATACTATGCTTACGAACTGCAAAGTTCTCCCCCTTACCTTCAAGGCTTTTCACTAATCTGCTCTTCTCCAAATAGTCAGCTTTTTTCTCTTATTATAACCCTGCTCGTCACCTGCGCTCTATCCATAGCTGTCTCCTTTCCACCCCTTTCACTTCTACTGCTCTCACTGCCTTAAACCTTTTCCCCTCATGATCCCTTTATAACAGTGCTCATCTCAGATCAGGAAGCAGACCCGCAGGGCTAAGGTAGGGGTATATAATCACTGAACAGAGTCAGGGGACAGAGTCCTGTTTAGAGTAATTGTAGTTGAGAAGCAGGCAGAGGGTAAGATGTAAGGTCAAAGGCTGAAGTCGGCAACACGGAATCCACATGCAAGAGGACAGGAGATTCAAGGTAACACAGCAGGACTGTAGACAAAAAGGAACCTTTGCTCTGCAACTTCCTGTAGAAAGAGCAGTCTTAAATAGGAGACTAGTTCCAGCAAAGCCCCAAACCAGAAACCTTATTCCCTTACCTGTGGACCTCCCTCACACTTGGTGGATGCCAAGCACAATCTCTCCCCACCTTTAAGTCAAACCTTAAAACTCACCTCTTAAATGAAGCATTTCAAAAGTCTAAACTCCTGGCTACTGTCCCACACCTACAGTCACTCCTATCAACCATTGTGGCCAAGCACTGCCATCTACTGCACTTATTCCCTCACCTGCTGTTTCTATAAGTCTCCTAACATACCACTTAGACTGTAAGCTCTCCGAGGCAGGGATTTCCTTTCTTATTGTCTGATTTTGTTTGTTACACATATTGTATTATAATTCCCTGTACTGTATTGTCTCTTTTATAAAGTGCTGAGTACACTGTGGGTGCTATACAGATACAGTTTCACCCTGCGTGTCACTTGGAGCGGGTGGACCGTGGCCCAAGTGCGGCCAAGCATGATCATGGCCCAGCGAAGAAGGAATGACCCATAAGGTTTAATTAAGCGGGGTCCCTGCTTTTGAATGGGACTCCCGCTGCGTTAATCCTACCAGGTCACACCAGTCTGGAAGAGCTGCGCAGAGAGGATCAGTCCCTCTCCCTGTGTCTCCCTATACAGCTGTAGGATTGAAACAAGGGATCTCCGGAGTTGAACCGCATTACACGCTCCACGGGTGACGTCATTATAGTGCCCGACCACCAAGGCGGAACACTACTGCTGTATGTCGGTCAGCTAGACTGCGGTGGGAGCATATCCTCGTGCACCTACTTTACCTGTTACAAGAACTTTTACCTACAACGTGCACACGGTGCACAATACAGGACGGACGTTTTCGTGGTCCATCGATCTTGACTCCTCGGACGTTCTGGATGCTGACTAAAGGTCGCCGTCGTCGTGAGAGACGCAGATGATATCCGAATAACAGCAGGAGACGATCCACTAGAGCTACACCTTACAGACCATCAATCCTGGTGATTGCTGTGTGGTAATCTCGTGTAATGTTGCACGTAAATGCGAATGTGCTTTATCTCTGATGTACGCAGAATACTCACCTTTTTATCACTAAATTATTTACTTTGATGTACTTCACCATTTGCGTTTTGCGCTTTTTTCTTGTTTTTTATCACTGAACTTAAAGACACTTTTTCACACATAGAGATTGAATGTTTAATCATTCGTGTATAAATAAATGTTGAAAAAGTATCATGTATTTGTGTCATTTGTCTGATCAGGTTATCTTTATACTGTATATTATTAAGACTTGAATTAAGATCTAATAATATTTTAAGTTTCAAATAGGTAAAATGTGAAAAACCTAAAGGGTTCACAATCTTTCTCGCCACTGTACATTAGAATATGCATATAATAAAATCCTTATTCCTTCTGAAACATAGTTGAATATCATGTTTATTCCTGTTAATAGTTTGGAGAAATGTTATAATCCCTTAAATGCTGGAGGGGCCAAGGACCAAATTGCAAATTGCAAAGAGAATGTTAGGTACCTCTAGCACTTGAACATTAACAACATTTTAGAAAGTGAAAAACAGTTAATTAACAGAATATATTTTGGGAGAACTAATGTTCAGTGTGAAGATTCATTTTAAATCCTGTTAAGTAACCCCATGGTCAGTCTGATGAGAGCATGGATTTTAAAAATAATTGTGCACGACATTTGTTATGTATTCAGAGATTCAGGAAGTACAGTATAACATTCTTTCAATGTGAGTCCAAGAGGAAGTGTCATACATTTAGATACTGTATAAAGAAAGGTTCCAAATTGAGAACATGTTACTAGCAAAGAATATTTTTAAACAATAGTCCCAATAAGTTGTAGTAGGACATAAAGGGGTTCATGTATTAGTATAACCATTCTGCAAAACTGGGGCAAAAAATGCACCGGATTAAAAAACCAAACACTCCTTCATACAACACGTTGGGAGAAACCTGAACACAACTGAAATACCTGGGAAATGTGCTAATTTGAATCATTTGAATATACTTTGTATATAAATTATCCTTATATTTAAGGATCTGGGTGAGTGTAATGCTGCCTTTAGGTATGACGTTATTTGAAGTTAATGCAAGATTTGCTATTTTAACATACAGTATCATTAAAATCTATGCTAATGAGTTAGTTATACATTGGCCAGTGAGAGAAAAAAAGCATGAAAGAACTTCGCTTTCTAATACAGTAGGCAATTAAATAGTAATGTAACACTACTATCTCCCCCAGCATGAGGGATAGGGTGTACAGTGAAAAGGAGGGATATAACAGTCCCAAAATCAGGAGTGCTGTTTAAAGTTGTATGTGGGTGCTCAGTAATTACCTTAACCTTCTCAGGGTTGAAGGTCCGAAGCTGGATCGTAATGAGGAGTAAAAATAAGACTACAAGACGCCAGGAACTTTTGAACATTTATTAACAGATGATCTTCCTCACATACATCATAGCATTCATGGAGAGGCACAGTTCTTGGGTTACAACAGGACAGGTTTTCAGCATACAGGAAACAGTACTTGTCCATACCTCTCACCAAAGACTAGTAGTGGCCTTTTGCCCTGCCTGGTCGAAGATCAAGATCAATTAACCTAGAAATCACCAGCAGCCCACCCAGGTCTCCTCCTAGTCCTGCAAATGGAGACGACATGCTACGGCAATAGTGTAGGTTCCTTCAAATACTCTTCCTTGTAAAAATATATTCCTGCTGAACATAGGTCACCACTTATGGGAGCCTGTACTGTCAGAGTTCTTATTCTAGGTGTAGCCATGTGTAAAATTGGTGCACAGATCTCTCTCATGCTGGCAGTAATCCTGGTAAGAAGGCAGGGTTGCCAGTAACTATCATGGAGGTTTGCCCTCAAACCCTGGTGAAGTGTCATATGTAGCAAAGGAAGTGACAGCATGCTTTGTGTCCACTGTTAGTGACACAGAGGTGGGTCTTTCTGGAGTCTATATATTAAATAGCACTGCCTAAAGTTAGTCAGTTGGTTTAAGTGTCCAAGTAGTCTTAGAGTTGTCTGAGAAGTGTGAGGTTCAAGGTTAAGCTCTGCTGGTCAGAGTGGCAAGTGACAAGCTGATTACACACTGTGTTCAGGGACCTGGCACAGCTGGTGATCTCCCTTAGTGGAGAGGTGGGAGAGCAACTCAATTAAGAGAGAGGAGGAACCTTCTGCATGGAGTACCTTCACGGAATGTGCGGCTAGTGTCGGCCGCTATGATGGGCAGTCTGCCAAGTAACGTGCAATTAAAGATGCCCTGGTTCAAGAGATCCTTCCTGTGTGAGTCTGGAGTTATTCCTCAGGAAGATGCACCTGGGATTTCCCTGTCAGACACTCCTCCCTGCTGCCATAGGGATCCTGATGGGGTGGAGGCGCTGTACCAAAGGTGAGTAGGACTCAGAACATTACCTCAGATGCCTGTCATGGTGATATTCCCCATTACCAACCCACAGGAGACTCAGGAGTCCTGTTGCCAGCAGGTGCACCACAACACACATACATGTAATTGGGAGCAGATTACACCCACAGGGGCCAATAAGAGATTGGGTGGGGTCTGACTGTTACATTTTTGGAGGCGCTGCTGAGATTGACCTACTGTATCAGCAGGACAGGCTTTTGCTGGGCACACTGGGAAAAGGGAGAGTGTATGCTGCCAGTCAGTGCTGTGGATGGGACAGGACCTAGGGGAAGTCAGGAAAGGTCTGGACGACTCGCAAAGCACACCATAGGGCCTTGAATGGAGTAAAGTGGATCTGGAGACAGGGTTTTAGCTGTTCTAGTCACCTTGAGGCAGCTAGTCGTAGGATGCCTGAAGGGATAGCCTGGTTAACATGGGTCAGGAATTCCTGAGAGGATCTGCGTTAGTGATAGCCAACAGTAGGTTGACGTCCCAAGTACTGCATGGGAGAAGCCAGAGTTCTCTAGCCAGTAACCAGAACACTTACCACAGAGCACATACTGGAGGAAGGTAGATACAGCATACAGTGAGAGAGTGAGCCTAGCCTGAGGTAGTGCAACAGGAGTCAGACATACATGAGATACATGAAGAGAGTGGTGCACTGGCATTCTTTAGTGCATCAAAATGGCGGCTGCCCAGCAGAGAGGAGCACCATGTGCGATAGCAGTTATCAAGTAAAGATGGCGATCACAAGTAGTGAAGTTCCGCACGGTGTGGGGAGTCTAAGATGGCGGCCAGCGCCTGATGGAGAGAGCGCATGTGGTGTGTGTACCACAGAAGAACAGACTACCGAAATGACTTTGGCTAGTTTGCTATGGAGTGGCGCTAAAGCAGTGGCTGCGCTGTTTTTGTCCTGTCTAGGAACCCGGGGTGTTGCCCTGGATGAGAGGGTTGAGGACATTGCTATTAGGTGCGGAGAGGATGGATAATCTGATTGTCAGGCGGTGATCTCTACACAAACTACCTCAGCTGCTTATGTGAATGGTCGTGCAATCCAAGATGGCGCTTCCCGCTTCCCTGGGAGACCGCGTGGGCCATGTGAAGAAAATTCTGAAAAATCATGCTATTGCAAGGAGTTGGCCGGGATTGGCGTGAAATAAAGAACCCCACCCTGCTGGGGGAAGTGGCGCGAATGCTGTGGCCGCGCCCTCATGGACTGTGACAGGCTCAGAGCCAATTCTGGGTCATCGAGTGAACCTGTGGGACCCTCCCTAAATATCTACCAGGGGGAGGGGTCCCTGTATCTGTCAATTGCGAACCGAGTTGGCTGAGGGAGGAGCTGGATGTGCGCTTCCTGCCCTTCAGTTGAGAGGAGCTGGTGAACAGGCGAGACCACTGTGCAAAGTGTCTCCCTTAACCAGTACAACTAAGAACGAGATGGACATTGCAGTACACCCCTATTCGTTGCCAAGAGGCTTCCTGGTAGTGAAGGCGGGTGACAAAGAGATGCTGCGGTGCCGGTGCACTCAATGCAGGTTACCCGGCGGAGAAGCCAGCACCACTGCAAGATGTCCCCAGTGTGGAATCCACTATCTATGGGCCGTGGAGTCATTTGTGCCTTGGCACGCCGCGGAGGTGGGATGGGAGACAGCCAAGCTGATGGCTGGAGCTTCGCCCAATGTAAAAACAGAGAAAGCTGATCCTGGAGAATGGGGATCGTTACTAATGATCGCTACTGAAAAGAAAGAAATTGGGCCTGCAACCGCAGCGAGAACCCGGAACCTCGCTGTCAGACCCCTGCGGAAGTAACACTACCAGCGTCGGAGTCTGCTTCGTCGGACGAGGAGCAAGCAAGCCTGACATCGGTGGTGATGCGCCTACCGGCGGGCCACTACAACGGTGCTGAAAAAGAACAGCACTTACCTGTACTGCGGAGGAATTGAGTTCCGATGTACCGCGATCACCTGTGCTGATGCGACTGGAGCGGATAAGTCCTACGGCCGTGGCGATTCCCAGCGCGGAAGGAGAGGAGGAGCCCATCTCGAACATCTGATTTCCCTGTATAGGTAGGAATCTGGAAATTGTGTAATACAATTTAAAAAAAATTCTAATTATTCATCACGTAGCTATTGTATCCCTAATTAATAAATTGGATTTGGTCCCCCCTCCAGCCGGTCCCTCTGGCCTGCGGGCCACTGTGTACTGGGGTCGGGCCGCCGATCTGTACGCCGCTGAGCAGGAGCAAGTTCTGAATTAGGGTCCCCTGGTAGGATAAGGTAAGACGGATGCCGGTGATTGTGGTGGGGCCTGGCTGTTTTGGGAATGTTTATTTTCAACTTGGAGCTGGTATCTTCGCGCCCTCTTCTCTCCTGGTTTATTTTCTTTGATCTTCCCGGGGGGGACATCAGTGCCGCCATATCTTTGTCTTTGATCTCTTCGTTTTTTTTGCTGCTTCGGTAGCTATGCCCACATATTCCTCTGCTTTTTCGTAGGAGGTGAAGAACTTGATGCCAGATTCAGTAAAAATCTTCAGGGTAGCAAAGTATACAACAAAAGACAGGGGTGCCCAATGCTACATCAAATTGACAAAACATATATGGTAATAAGTATAAAGTATAAATACTTCAATAATAATAGTAATTACTTGGTTATTTAGTTAAACCCTTTGGCCAAAGCGTAGTAAGTCTGCATACCAAACGTCAAGGTATAACCAAAAATGCAGGTCCTAACACTAAAACTGTGAACCCTTCCTTTTACCTCTGTATGAGGGGAAGCAACTACAGTGACAAGTCCATGGACAAGACTCAATGTAATTGCTTATCACAGTTAGCAACCATAGGGTGTATTGACACATACAGTATAGAGTACAAAACACAGAACCTAACAGCTGTGTTACGCCGATGCTCGCCACAAACCGGGACCGGACCGCGGGGCTGAGGTGGGGTTATATAATCACCGACCTTAGTCCACGCAGACTGATCCGGAGTGCGCAGTTCGTAGTCGTACATCGCAGGGTCAAGATTGGAGAAGGCAGCATCGTCGTTAATGAAGCAGGAGTTCGGCAACAGGAAATCAGGAGTGCCCCGCTTCAGCTTAGGAGCGTGAGCGCGGGGGTGGCTTCTGCGCGAGGAGCGGCCTCGGCCCATGACGTCAATCTCAGCAGGAGGAGACAGCAGGCTGGCCGAAGTTCACCGCAGGGCAGCGTCGGGAAGAACCAACGCTTCAGCGCAGAAGTCCAAGGCAGGCCACTGCAAGAGGATCGCAGCAGGCCGCAGGAAAGGAAGGGTATCCACTGCTAGGAGGGAATGCAGCAGATACCAGTGCTGGCAACAACGCTTCAGCACAGACGTCCAGGGCAGGCCACTGCAAGGAGATAGCAGCAGGCCAGTGCTGGCATCAACGCTTCAGCACAGACGTCCAGGGCAGGCCACTGCAAGGAGATAGCAGCAGGCCGCAGGAAAGGAAGGGTAGCCACTGCTAGGAGGGAATGCAGCAGTTACCAGTGCTGGCATCAACGCTTCAGCACAGACGTCCCGGGTAGGCCACTGCAGGAGAATAGCAGCAGGCCGCAGGACAGGAAGGGTAGCCACTGCTAGGAGGGAATGCAGCAGTTACCAGTGCTGGCATCAACGCTTCAGCACAGACGTCCAGGGTAGGCCACTGCAAGGAGATAGCAGCAGGCCAGTGCTGGCAACAACGCTTCAGCACAGACGTCCAGGACCAGACCTCTGGATACTCAGGAGCTTGGAAGGTAAGAACGCTAGGAGAGAGGCCTGGGGTGGTTTGTGGCAGAGACAGTAACATAGAGGTAGGAATAGCTATGCTCGGCGCTGGTTCAGAGCCAACGCCTAGAATATAAAGGGCGGAGATCCAATCACAGGAGGAGGGTGTGTGAGAATTCCTCCAATGAAGTAGCACAGGGCAGAAGCTGCAATGAGAGGCAGCACCTGTGCCATAGATTGCCAGAGGAAGCCTGCAACTGCACAGGTCTGCAAGGCAAAAGTCAAAGCCAGTAGTGGATTCCTTACAGTACCCCCCCCTTCAGGTGAGACCTCCGGACGAACAAGATCCATCACAGATTTGGGGGACATGGAATTGTTCCTAAACCTCCTTAGGCGAGAGGTGGCGTTGAAAGCCCATAGTTTGTTGGGATTCCTTACAGTACCCCCACCACTGGATGAAAAGCCTGGGTGAACAGGACCATTCATAGGTCTGGGAGACATTGAGTTGTTCCTGAAGTGTCTCCGGCGAGAATTAGGTCCACAATCCAGATGTACATTGGCGAGTGCCATGAAAGACAGCGGTGGTACTGCAGTTCTTGGTACATGGACAATGGGACCTGAGGGCTCCGGAATGGGAACATCGGAAGGACGGTAGCCAGGTGTCCGGTGCATAGTAATAGTCCAAGAGTACGGGACACAGGACACGGATTGTCGGACAAAAATGGCAGAGGGACCTTCAGAGAAGGCAATGTCTTTGGTGAAATCAGCACGGAGGAAGTTGCGAGAGTCTTTAGCTTCCAAGGAATTCCGGGTGGTGGTTAGCAAGGGAATGGGGCGGGAGGGTTCACTACACACTATTGCAGCGGTACTTTTGATACCAAGCAGGGTTGCTATCCCAAGCAATTTGCGAGAGTCTGTAGCAGTGTGTATGCAACTCATGGTACTGGCAGTTGAAGAAGGAACCGCTTCCTTTGGTTTGTGATCTTTAGAGAGAATCAAATCCGAAATTGTGGCCTTGGCGAAGGACATAATAAGCATGTCTATACCCATAGTGGACCCATAGAGAACAGGAACGGACGCTTCAGGTAAAGCGACGAGGTCCAGTAAGGGTGTCTTCGTCTTAGGGAGAGGCCAATTGCCATACAGATTGGGCACTTTGGGCACCGCACAGAGACCTGCGAGTAAGGAGTCTGTTTGAAAGGTGAGAAAACAGATTTTATCCAAAAAACAAGGCAGGCGGTTAAGCGGTGCATCAACCTTAGGGAAAAAAGTCTTGGGGTTAAAGCTGGGTGCCTCCAACACAGAGAAAGAAGACAGAGAACTAGAGCTTGGCTTCGGAGTGGAGGTCCCAGGTACCCAGGTCTCACATGATACTGTGGGAGAAGCAATGCAAATTGTTACTGTTTTAAACATAGGGTCTTTAACATCGGTAGCTCCAGGCACCTTTTTGAGAGGTAACCCTAGTTTTGGGACAGGACAGTCAATAGCAAGTACCCCAAGTATTGTGGAAGACACAGAGAAAAATAAGTCCATTTTAAAGACGGGATCTTCTGAAAAAAGGGAACGTTCCAAATGCGATACCCCTGAGTTCGTGGTAGTAGACATACAGTCAGTAGTGGATACCCCGAATACTGTGGGCGAATCAGCGTGAAACAGTATTATTACAGGAATGGGCATCCCAGACTTAAAGTCATTTTTAATCATCCCGGAGGCTGTGGCATGATCCGTGAGAGAAACTGGGGTAAACTCTCCAACAGACACAAGGGACATCTTGCTTGTTACAGAATTGGGTCCCTGAGAATCCCTAGTGAGGGCATCAGACTCCATGGGAGACTTAGTGACAGGGGTTTTGGAACTGATTAAAGGAATGGCAGGTATCACAGATTTACTAGGAGAAATACCTTGCAAAACAGAAATTTTAGTAAAGGTGATAGGCATCACAGATAGGGCAGACAGAAGTAAGCTAGGCAAGGTTGCTTCTATAACAGAAGATTTGGCAGCGGCAAAGCTTAACTCAGCGGCTGCTGGAGAACTTTTAACTACAGTGAGAAGGGACTGCAGTTTTACAAAGTCAGGGATAAAGGGAGTCTCAAACTTGAAAGCATGATCATTCAAAAAGAAGGGCCCTAACTTTAATGGTACTGAGGGAGCAACAGCAGATACGCTGATCTCAGAAGGGGTCACTTGGAAAGGAGAATAATATGTACTGTTCGCTTTAAACCCTAGGATTTGGGAAAAGGAGAACTCAGACAGTGCAAGTGGGGCAACCACAACTGTGCTGGCCTCTGAAGTGGGTATTTGGGAAAGAGTGTCTGGGACTTCAGAAACGACAACAGATTCCACGAAAAGGGGTCTATGCTCAGAAGCAGGGGTCTCAGCTCTCTGAGTGGCAGACGGGGTGAGTGAAATACCTAGGAGTAGGGATTCTGCGAACAGGTTTAGAGAAACAAACGGCTCCAGAATACTTTTTACTGGAGCCAGTATTATTGCCGAAAGTTCAGGGGGCATAGCCCCGAGAATTTTAGCCGAGTCAGAGGACAAAAGGGGTTGATCCTCTGAGGCTAAGGAGGTGTCCCTGACTGACGAACTAAAGGGATCTACCAAGGAAGGTTCACAGGGCTGACCTGCAGGGGTTAACACAGGAAAAACCCCAAGGGTTAAATTACTCTATACCTGAGAATCAGAGAAATAGAAGCTAGTCTCCGAGAGTGGGGTCATAGGGGGTTCTGCCTCTTGCCCTAGGGACCTATCATTAGACTGCGGAATACTAGGGTTAGCAGTAGGAACCTCACAGAGCAGACTAGCAGGGGTTAATACAGAAAAAACCTCGGAAACAGAGCTTAGAATTTTTGGTTTAGGAAAAGAGGGCAAACAGGATTCATTCTCTGGTGCTAGGGAAGACACACTGACCTGGGTACTGCAGGGATTTACAGTGGGGAACGCATAAGCCTGACTAGCAGGGGTTAAGACCGAAATAACCTCAGGGACAGAACTTAGGGAGGTTAACTCAGGATTAGGGAGCGTGGCAGCTTCTTCCTTAGCGGGCAGCGACAGAGAAATGGTTTGACCATTCTTAGGAGAGAGAGGTAACCCCACAGGTTTAGTAACAGGACTGGCAGCACAGAGAATCTGCCAAGCAGCAGCATAGCTGGCAAGGAGGGGATCCTGTTCTATTATGTGAGTGTCTAGTGTTGAGGAAAGTACATGGAGTGTATCTTGAGACTGGGCCAACATGAGGAGGGCGCTCTGTTCCACTAGATGAATGTCTAGTGATGAGGCCAGGGCATAGATTGCCTCTTGGGCGTCGGCCAGTTCCATAGGGTTCACATTATCCCAGGTTAAAGGGGAATCAGGGGAGCGAATACATTCGGCTAGAGACTGTTTTAAGTTCAGGATACAGTAAGCCTTAATAAAGAGATCACAACGGCATTGTCTTTGCAAAGGGGTTAAACCTTCATAGGTAAACATTTCATCCATCAGGGGTATTACTTCACACAAATACTGGCCTTCATAGTGGGACTGATACGCAGGACGGGACATAACTTCAGTTGGAAAATTGCCATCCCCCGCCACGGCGCGGTCCGGTTTTAACGGGCCGAGCATACTGTTACGCCGATGCTCGCCACAAACCGGGACCGGACCGCGGGGCTGAGGTGGGGTTATATAATCACCGACCTTAGTCCACGCAGACTGATCCGGAGTGCGCAGTTCGTAGTCGTACATCGCAGGGTCAGGATTGGAGAAGGCAGCATCGTCGTTAATGAAGCAGGAGTTCGGCAACAGGAAATCAGGAGTGCCCCGCTTCAGCTTAGGAGCGTGAGCGCGGGGGTGGCTTCTGCGCGAGGAGCGGCCTCGGCCCATGACGTCAATCTCAGCAGGAGGAGACAGCAGGCTGGCCGAAGTTCACCGCAGGGCAGCGTCGGGAAGAACCAACGCTTCAGCGCAGAAGTCCAAGGCAGGCCACTGCAAGAGGATCGCAGCAGGCTGCAGGAAAGGAAGGGTATCCACTGCTAGGAGGGAATGCAGCAGATACCAGTGCTGGCAACAACGCTTCAGCACAGACGTCCAGGGCAGGCCACTGCAAGGAGATAGCAGCAGGCCAGTGCTGGCATCAACGCTTCAGCACAGACGTCCAGGGCAGGCCACTGCAGGAGAATAGCAGCAGGCCGCAGGACAGGAAGGGTAGCCACTGCTAGGAGGGAATGCAGCAGTTACCAGTGCTGGCATCAACGCTTCAGCACAGACGTCCAGGGTAGGCCACTGCAAGGAGATAGCAGCAGGCCAGTGCTGGCAACAACGCTTCAGCACAGACGTCCAGGACCAGACCTCTGGATACTCAGGAACTTGGAAGGTAAGAACGCTAGGAGAGAGGCCTGGGGTGGTTTGTGGCAGAGACAGTAACATAGAGGTAGGAATAGCTATGCTCGGCGCTGGTTCAGAGCCAACGCCTAGAATATAAAGGGCGGAGATCCAATCACAGGAGGAGGGTGTGTGAGAATTCCTCCAATGAAGTAGCACAGGGCAGAAGCTGCAATGAGAGGCAGCACCTGTGCCATAGATTGCCAGAGGAAGCCTGCAACTGCACAGGTCTGCAAGGCAAAAGTCAAAGCCAGTAGTGGATTCCTTACAAGCTGGTCACGATAGCAAATACTGAGCTGTGGCCTCCTGTGTGAATAGAAAGTAGCACAATCTAAGAACTGTCCCTGTTAGGCAGGGAACTGCAACAATATATATATATGTGGATAGTGCTACTAAGGGCAGTGGGGTATTGATTAGACACTTCATGGCAATAGTAACTACCAAGTTACAATGTCTAGTGTGAATTCAAGTGTGGCAATGTACGGGTGAACAAAAAGAACCGGTATTCCAGATCTGTTATGTAATGTGAAGCACGACCTGGGTAGCTTAACAGCACAGTGCAGCGATAAAATGCGGTCTGGTATCCCCTTGGGACATCATAGGCTAGTGCCTGATGTCTAATTGCCTAACTGCCTTTTACTCTTGTGAGCAATCTTTTTATTTGTTATCGACTGTGTTCTTAGATACCAGGCGTAAATAATTTGAGCTTTCAAAAGGTCAGGGGAGCTTGTCTCGTAGCCATAAAATAGAAGAAAATATTACATAGTGCAATAATGTTTATCAGTGAATGGGTGCAAAATAGGTCAACATTGACTACTCACATTCAAGTAATCAAAATCAAGCAGTCATTCAACTTAAGGGGTGGATGCACCCTATGTAATAGCAGCAGCCACCAGCCACCACCTCCAAGGAAGAAAAAATGAGAGACCATATAGTGTAGAGGTTAAAAAATTCTAATAGGGAATACACAAATGAAGGCTTACACTTAGTACAGTCGAAGTAGGTAATAATGGATAGCGGATAACGGATATCCCTTGGGTCGCGATCCCCTGGGTTGCTCGTTCTCCTCCGCTCCCCCGGAAGCACTGGTATCCACGCCGGGGCTCCCGTTACGTCACTTCCGGTGCGCCGAGAACCACCGGATCTGGTGGAAGAAGTGGATCCTTGGTGTTTTTTCTCTTGGTTGTTAGTAGACTGGAACACTCAACGCGTTTCGTCGTTATCTCTTACGACTTCGTCAGGAGTGTCTATTGGCTGCTCGGTCTGATGTTATATACCCTAAAGCCCTCCCTCTTACTTATATCCTATTGGCTAATTGTAATGACGTTACAGATGTAAACAGAGTGGGTGGGTATAACGCATTAGATACTTTACTACATCCTCCCTTTCCTAATATCACCAATACAATATAAAATAAAATAAAGGGCAGGATTTCATAATCTTAATTTATACATAGGATTGCTTAATGTGGCATAAAGACAAACAAAGAATGCTAGTATCACATATTAATATAAAAATATAAAAGGCTCAAAACACTTTCTAACCGATATCTTAAATTAAAAAAACTTTAATCACGACGATTGTACTTTCTCTCAGAGGCAGAGGCAACAAGAAAAGGAGACACAAAAGGAAACACAATTAATACATTATTCTTAATAACAGTATAGTACTACAACAAGTTTCTGAATATTTAAAGGAACACTCCCAATTCGATATCCACATTGAGTCCCTTAGGAGTTAGGGTTTTCAATGTGAAAATCCAATATGTCTCTCTTTTGGTTAGCTGAACATTACGATCTCCACCCCTCCAATGAGGTGATACTTTTTCCAAAACCGTAAAAATCAGTCCCATGGTGTTCCCTTGATGGTACTTAATAAAATGTTCAGACAAAAGGTGTGTGGTTAATCCTCTCCTAATATTTCCTAAATGTTCTAAGATTCTGATTCGTACATCTCTGGAAGTTTTGCCAATATATTGAAGTCCACAGGGACATGTGATCATATAAATTACATGATCTGTTCTACATGTGACATGTTGTTTTATATAGTATTTTTCTTTTGTCACATGAGAAGTAAATGTAAATTTGTCGGTTGTCCTATACTTTCAGGCCTTACATATTGTACATCCAAAAAAACCTTTAATTACAGGTACACCTAACAGATAATACAGACATAGGTATCAAACAGGCAGATAAGGGAGGAGGGTAGCTATTTTAAACAGATGTGATTATGTAGGAGAATCCAATAGGATCTTGGAAGATGCTATGACATATACTAAATTGGCAAAAGATCCTACCTATGAGTTTCAAATAAAGTTGAAGCAATTGTTAGATCATGGCAGAATGTATGGAGTATTGTCAGAACAGGAATATAATTTCCTGTGGAAAGAAAATCCTATAAGACCAATATTCTACTATCTCCCAAAAGTACATAAAAGCCTCATCCACCCCCCAGGTAGACCTATCGTTGCTGGTATAGATTCTTTAACGTCCAACTTATCAGCTTACATTGATATATATCTTCAAAAGTATGTACCAGAGCTCAAGTCACATTTAAAAGATACAACCGACATACTAAGGATACTAGAAAATCAAGAATGGAATGATGATTGTTTTTTGGTTACTGGGGATGTTACCTCCCTATATACATCAATAGATCATATTCAGGGATTTGAAGCTATAGATAGAGTGTTAGCACAAGACAAGGATCTATCCCAAGAACACGCTAATTTCATTTTAGACGGTATCCTTTTTATTTTGAGGAATAATTATTTTTGGTTTCAGGATACTTTTTATTTACAAAACGTGGAACCGCCATGGGTACCAAATTTGCACCCAGTTATGCTAATTTATTCATGGGAATATGGGAAGAAGACTATGTTTGGTCTATTCCCGAGCTGGGTGCAAATTTGGTCCTATGGCGAAGATTTATCGATGATATTATTTTTGTTTGGAGAGGTGAAGAATCAGGTCTTCTTAGATTTATCGAATACATTAATGATAACGATTCTAATTTAAAATTTACATGTAATTACAGTAAATATTCTGTCAATTTTCTTGATCTGACTATTTTTGTGGAAGAAGGATGTTTAAAAACCAAAACCTTCTACAAGGAGGTTGATAGTAATAATTACATCTTACCCTCCAGTTGTCACCTTCCAAGCTGGTTAAACAATGTGCCATATGGCCAATTTAGAAGAGTAAGACGTAACTGTACAGATCTTAATGTCTTTGAGGAACAATAAAAAATATTGGAGAATAGGTTTCTGGATAGAAAGTATAATCCCTGTAATTTAAAAAATGCCCTGACCAAAGCAAGAAATTTAGATAGAGGAAATTCGTTGAAAGTAGAAACAAATATTGATAAAGAATTTGATAAAAAATCAAATAAAATAAATAAAGACAAATTTAGTTTTTCATTTTTAACAAATTTTAATAAAGATTCAAATAAAATTGTAAAAATTATAAGAAAACATTGGCATATTGTCCGAAATGATACAATATTAGGTGATGTGGTTCCGGAAGTGCCAATGGTTATATTCAGGAAGGCCAATAGTTTAAAGAACCAATTTAGCCCCAATCTCGTTGCCTAAAAAAAAAGAAAAGTGAGACAATAATTGGTTACCTGTAATTAAAGGTTTTTTTGGATGTACAATATGTAAGGCCTGCAAGTATAGGACAACCGACAAATTTACATTTACTTCTCATGTGACAAAAGAAAAATACTATATAAAACAACATGTCACATGTAGAACAGATCATGTAATCTTGAGGACTGTGGACTTCAATATATTGGCAAAACTTCCAGAGATGTACGAATCAGAATCTTAGAACATTTAGGAAATAATAGGAGAGGATTAACCACACACCTTTTGTCTGAACATTTTATTAAGTACCATCAAGGGAACACCATGGGACTGACTTTTACGGTTTTGGAAAAAGTATCACCTCATTGGAGGGGAGGAGATCGTAGTGTTCAGCTAACCAAAAAAGAGACATATTGGATTTTCACATTGAAAACCCTAACTCCTAAGGGACTCAATGTGGATATCGAATTGGGAGTGTTCCTTTAAATATTCAGAAACTTGTTGTAGTACTATACTGTTATTAAGAATAATGTATTAATTGTGTTTCCTTTTGTGTCTCCTTTTCTTGTTGCCTCTGCCTCTGAGAGAAACTACAATCGCCGTGATTAAAGTTGTTTTAATTTAAGATATAGGTTAGAAAGTGTTTTGAGCCTTTTTATATTTTTATATTAATATGTGATACTAGCATTCTTTGTTTGTCTTTATGCCACATTAGGCAATCCTATGTATAAATTAAGATTATGAAATCCTGCCCTTTATTTTATTTTATATTGTATTGGTGATATTAGGAAAGGGAGGATGTAGTAATGTATCTAATGCGTTATACCCACCCACTCTGTTTACATCTGTGACGTCATTACAATTAGCCAATAGAATATAAGTAAGAGGAAGGGCTTTAGGGTATATAACATCAGACCGAGCAGCCAATAGACACTCCTGACGAAGTCGCAAGAGATAACGACGAAACGCGTTGAGTGTTCCAGTCTACTAACATCCAAGAGAAGAAACACCAAGGATCCACTTCTTCCACCAGATCCGGTGGTTCTCGGCGCACCGGAAGTGACGTAACGGGAGCCCCAGCGTGGATACCAGTGTTTCCGGGGGAGCGGAGGAGAACGAGCAACCCAGGGGATCGCGACCCAAGGGATATCCGTTATCTGCTATCCATTATTGCCTTCTTCGACTGTACTAAGTGTAAGCCTTCATTTGTGTATTCCCTATTAGAATTTTTTAACCTCTACACTATATGGTCTCTCATTTGTTCTTCCTTGGAGGTGGTGGCTGGTGGCTGCTGCTATCAGATAGGTGCATCCATCCCTTAAGTTGGATGACTGCTTGATTTTGATTACTTGAATGTGAGTAGTCAATTTTGACCTATTTTGCACCCATTCACTGATAAACATTATTGCACTATGTAATGTTTTCTTATATTTTATGGCTACAAGACAAGCTCCCCATACCTTTTGAAAGATCATCCGAGAAAAGACAAGTGGAACAGTCTTTTTCAAGGGTTGTAGTTTGTTTCCAAGTCCTTTTCACTTTATATGCACTTTAATTTAGGCACATGTGTTATTATTGATACTGTTTTATTAATCACGTTCATTACTTACACATTAGTGGTTATATTTTTTATTTGGGTTTGTTAGAGCGCTATTGTCACTGTTTTTCTTGTAAATAATTTGAGAGCAGTGGTCAGCATTTTCCCAAAACCAAATGCAGACTCATCCACCCCACATCCTGCTGAGCTTCTCGGCCTTCGTGGAAAAAGACATGCTTCAAGATACTGTACGTGAGAAAAGAGCTTAAAAAAAACAAACAAATTGCTCACAATAGTACTGTAAAAATGCTTTGATGTCCCTAATGATAATAGAAAATTAATAAGACTGTCTGCACATGGATTAAAGAAGCAGCAGAATGGAGATTAGAATTAATCAAGCAACTACCACCTGGCATACCTGTTTACTGCTGATTTTGCAAGGTTTACTGTGTAATAATTAGCCTTTGGAAGAAAAAAAAATGAGTATTGTATCTTGACCAAGATGTCTTTGGTGATTTTCTAATCTATATTTCTATAGCCAGTCTGAAACCTGCAACGGAATTAATCAAGAACATAAACAACAGAGAAAACTTCAACTATCCAATTTGTCCTATTTATAGCACCAAACTACAGATGCTTGCTTCTCTGAACTGGAGGCCTTCCAGTTTCAAGAGACAAAGGATATGAGTTCATTCATAGTGCGGATAGCATACAGGTATAATTTGTACTGACAATTTATAGACTTAGTTGGAAAAGAAGGTTGCTTCTACCCTGAATATGTTAACTCACTAACTGCTGGTGACCCATTGTCCTGTGCTTTGTCTCAGCACCTGGCTTCGTCATCATTATTATACTTTTTTTACTGCTTTCGGGGAGATTATAACATTTTATTGCAATGTCTTTAATACCCCTACAACACTAAAGGGTTTTAAGTTGAGCGAGAAAAGAAAAACTCTATGCTTGAATAAGGTATGGGACTTTATGAAATGGTGATGTGCTTTGTGTGTGCTTGTAACAGGGGACTTATCCCTGTTCACAAATGTGCCTCTAATCCAGCAGTGTGGTGGTTAACTACTGGTAGGCAATTAACTAACACCACCTGGCTGATTACAGGTGGTAGAAAAAGCCTGCCTCTGAGACAGGAAGTGAGACTCCTTAGCTTACACCTGAGCTGAACTAGGAGACAGAGCAGAGATTCCTTAGTCCACAACTGGGCTGAACCAAGGAAGTACTTGTGTAAACAGGTGAACAAAAAGGCGCAAACAGCTTAATAAGAAGTGAATATATAATAATAGTGTAAATGATAAAATTAAATAGATGTGATGACCAAAAAAACCCCCAGCTCAAACCTCACTGGTGGGACCTGTTTCACAGGTTCCAAAGTTTAGAAGTATCTCAGAACATCCAGGGGGAGCATATAGTGGGTTGACAAAACAAAACAAGATACACAAATATAAGTGCAGACGTAATGCAATCAGTGAATAAATGTGGCAGTGTCTTGGCTCATATAGCTGTTCTACTCACAGGACTAAAGTGTATATATAAGCAGTTGGCAAATAGGGTTGCCACCCTTGATGGTATAAAGGCACCGGACCCCCTATCGATACTCCGTCAGCATATACCGCATGTATAAAGAGAGAGAAAACTACATAGTGCGATCAATAATATAAACTTTATAAAAAATGAATGGGTAAAAAATGCGCACTTACAATGTGCTAATATAATAAAAGCATTGGTCACAAATTGTGAGTAGGAGATGTCCCGAGCAGCTCACCGCCTCCCTGGGTCACCAGACTGAATGCCACGGCACTGTATCCACGATCGGAGCCTCCCTCTGTGCGCCCGTCTGATCCTCTGTCGTCACGGCTGCAGGTTTGGTTCAGCTACGGGTCGCCTCTTGGAGCTATATGAGCCAAGACACTGCCACATTTATTCACTGATTGCATTACGTCTGAACCAAGGAAGGACAGATGTCTTGAGCGACAAGCTGACCACAAGACAAAGGGGACAAGATTCTAACCTGGAGCCCGGAGATTGCCTTAGCACACACGGGTGCGGATCCAAGAGAGCAGAGAAGCTTCCCCTACAGCAGCCCAGCTAACAGATAAGACTTTTCATATAAGACTTTATTTTCCAATGACTGTTGTCTATATATATATATATCTATATGACTTGGGCTGATGAATAGCTTGGGTAGACACCCAGTTAAAAGGGGCTGGAATATAAGGATACATATATGCCAAAGTGGAGAAGGTTTTGTTTGGCTCACTATTTTGCTTATGTTGATTTTTTTTGCTGTGTTTAAAGCGACAGGCACAATAAAGCCTTGTTTTAATTTCACCTTACAACAGTCTCCATTGTGTACCTCTGCACATGTCCTCCTACAGTGCCCCACATTGTTTGGCCAGTAAAAACATATTAATTGAAATACAGACCAATTTTTTATTTCACCACCAAAATCTAACCCACTAAAAAAAAAAAAAAGGTAGATCAAAGAAATAAATGATATTTATACAGGTAACCATTATTGTACTTACATATATTTTCTCCAAAAAATATTTATTTGACGTCACACGTTTGATAATACAGTACAGTACCCATGCCAGACGTGTAATTCTATTGTGCAAGAATTACTTTCTTGGGCCTTAAAGCACATCATAATGAGTGCATGTGAATTTGGGCTGTGAAGGTGGAAGAAACTTTGATATAGTATCCCATTTACCATCTTTTATTCTCAGAAACCATCTATATGTTCCTGCTTTAGTACCCAGAGATAAGGTTATGTGGCTTTAAAAACCTAATGACTTAAATATCATGTGGTTAAGATAAGGAGCATGGGCCATATTTACTAAGCAGTCTTATGCCATTTGACATCACAAAGCGCTGGAAGACCCCTTTCAGAATATTCAAGTCAATGGGTGTCTTCTTGCACTGGAAGGTTTGTTATGGCACAAGACTGCTCACTAAATATGGTCCGATGTCTTTGGCAAGTGTTGGACGGGGCTGCAGGCTTATAACGCTTTGGCAAATGGGTTTAACTAAATAACCCTTATTCATGAGAACACTAATTTATTTTAGTCTAATTGGTAGGAGTGCAGGAATAGTTCTTTTTGTTTTTCTATATGTAAGGCCTATCTTTTTACCAGCAGCAAACTTCTATAGGGAGGAGCACGGTCATATGTACAGACTTTCACAAATATTAGGCCAATCCTTTTCCTTGCTGCATACTCCATAAGGGCATTTTAATATAGTGTCACTGAAATGTCTTGGGGTTTATTGGCTCATCTGCTTTATATATCTGTTCCTTTGAGGTGTATGTCTCCTCCCTTCATGACAGAGCCCCTACCAATTTTCCAATTAGTGCAGGTATAATACACCCCCCATTGCCAGTCTGCACATCACCCTCCATTGAAGAGCAGGTGAATATATAAGGCTAATATTTACAGATTTATTATAAATCATTCTTCCTGGCAATGCACAGGTTATTAAGAATCTATATTAGTGTTAGGGACCCTTGAAACGTGGTCTGCCGTGCAGTTGGCTCAAGGGCTTACAACAATTTGGCCAACATGTTAAACTAAAAGACCATTTTATTTATTAGTTATTTATACATGTATATTTAGGCACTGTACCGTATATAAGTTTTTCTGGATGTGCACTGAGCTTTGTCTGTGTTTTATGTTATGTCTCTGGTTTTAAATATATATATTGCCATGCTCAGTAGCACTCCTCTGTGAAACTTATATGCTTATATATATGTTGTGGGTATTTTGGGGGTTCAATATGAGCTTGTAGGTGTTCTGTATGTTTTATAATTCTTGTTCAGCTAGTCTTAGCTGATTGGAAGGTGGCAACCTCCTACCTAATTGAAGCTCCCTCCCTCCCACATTTAAATGGTTAAAAGCTCACTCCATGGCATCTCCCACTCTCAGGGGAACTTGCGTGCTTACAGTGTGATTGTGACAAATCTATTACAGAGTGCTTTTCCTGGTAATGTACAGGTTAATAAAAGCTTCAATCAGACTTAGAACTTTTGCAACTAATATTGACAGATTTATTATAAATCATTCTTCCTGGCAATGCACAGGTTATTAAGAATCTATATTAGTGTTAGGGACCCTTGAAACGTGGTCTGCCGTGCAGTTGGCTCAGGGGCTTACAACAATTTGCCAAAATGTTAAACTAAAAGACCATTTTATTTATTAGTTATTTATAAATGTATATTTAGGCACTGTACCGTATATAAGTTTTTCTGGATGTGCACTGAGCTTTGTCTGTGTTTCATGTTATGTCTCTGGTTTTGAATATATAAGGCTGACAGAACGTAATAGCTGTTTAGCGTAATAGACATCACCAAGCGCTGGAAGACACATTTCAGGGTATAAAAGTCAAGGGGTGTCTTCTTGCACTGGAAGGTGTGTTATGGCAAAAGACTGCTCAGTAAATATGGGCCGATGTCTGTGGCAAGTGTTGGATATTTCATACACAAAATAAATTATGGCGAGTAAAAATGTGAAAAAAAACCTCCACCGTACAGTGAATAAAACAGAGTGTTAATTTGCATGTCATTACCCAGAATCCCTGGCTGCAGTGGAAGCAATGTATGCTAAGAGACAATGGGGAAAGGCAAGAAGGTTTGCAGACATGTCTGGGATGTGTGAATTTTCTCATAAGGGATATTTCATAAAAATTATACAGCATATTTGCACAATGGATTAGTTTACTATTTTGCTAAAACTGGACAGTATCAAATTATTTTGTGTTTGTGTAGGAGTATTATGAGTCACTGAGTCAATGAATACACATATGTTTAAAAACTTGCAGGTATATAGTTATATAACAAAGTATAATAGTTCATTTATGCATTTTATGTTAATTTATACAATTCAATATATATTTAGCATCTTCCTTGGCATATGGCTAACGCGAGCCAGCATTACAGCCAGTTGGTGCCGGGTTAGCGTTTATCAGATAATGCCACATTTTCCATATGCAAATGAGCGACAAAACGGAGGTTTGTTCTGCATAAAATTAGCTTTGTGGATACCCGTTAAACCCAAGGAAACTAACTGACATTACCTATTTAGTCAACGTCACGTTAGTATCCCAGATTTAATGGAGATTTGAGTATCTACCCATAAGAGCTTCTCTGGTCGCCCCTGGAAAATGTTGGCAACTATGCAGAGATTGTGCACTATTTCTCCTCCTCTCTCCCATACCCACCCCACAAACCTGGTCAACAATATGTCCTTGGCCCTATACAAGCTGTCGGCGGACCTGCCTTCACGTGAGTTTGAGTTATTATTTTATTGTATGTGATTAATAAATCTTTTAACATACTATTCGAGGCTGCTTTGTGCTCTTTTACAGAAACATTGCTACTTTTCTGGGGATTGGACCTTAACAAACAGCAGCGACCTCCTGAGATAGAATCTATTTTATTGGACTACATTATTTGGACACTCACCAACCCGCATAAGAGAGGACCTAACTGCTCTATCGACTAGGTACTAACCTAATCGCTTCCCTAATTTTATTAATCTACATAACAGTTCACTTTGATAATTTACTTTTTTAATTTATTTTCTACATACTGTATATGTTTTATATTTCATATTTTTGTATTAAAAAATAATAATTTCTGTTTATTACCTTTTCTAGTAAAAATGTAGATCTATTTTTATTTTACTATTAGTCGCTACCTTGCACATATCCAATATTGAATTGTTGTTTATTCAATATTTTGTTTAGTTACTCTTTGCGATATTGTGGATCCACATTGTTTTTTATGTTGTGTTGTAATAATAATATCTATAATACTTAGTTAAATAACTAGCCACTTAGAATCTACTTAGAAAACTCTTTAAACAGATATGTAGACGGACGTTCACAGAGGTACACAATTGGAGACTTTTATAAGGTGAAATTATAATAAGGCTTTATTATGCCTTTTCCTTTTCATCAGGAAATCATCCAAACACAGGGGGGGAGGGGGAACAAAGCTTCTATTCACTTGGGCGTATCTCTAGTG
Organism: Ascaphus truei; assembly: GCF_040206685.1. NCBI lineage: Eukaryota > Metazoa > Chordata > Amphibia > Anura > Ascaphidae > Ascaphus > Ascaphus truei. Next base: position 140,116,183 of record NC_134484.1, read on the forward strand.
AAAATACCATGCAATTAATTCACAACTCCCTAAGTCAAGCATGTCTCGCAGCCCCAAAACATATAGCATGAAATAAGCAGATATAAGCAGTCTCTTAATAATGAAAGTCTTATCTGTTAGCTGCTATAGAGTAAGCTTCTCTGCTCTCCTGGAACCGCACCCGTGCGTGCACAGAAAATGTCAGCATCCAGGTTTAGAAGTCTTCCCTGTGTCTTGTAAGAAGCTCTGCTGTTTCTTCTTGACAGAGCTCAAGACAGGTCAGCTCCAGAGATCTGTGTTCTCTTGGTCAGTTTCTTCTGGGAGACTCAAGAACACTGCTCTGTCTCCAAAGTTCAGCCCACACGTGAGCTAAGGAGTCACTTCCTGTCTCAAAGGCAGGCTTTTTCTACCACCTGTAATCAGGCAGGTGGTGTTAGTTAATTTGCTACCAGCAGTTAACCACCACACTGCTGGATTAGAGGCACATTTGTGAACAGGGATAAGTCCCCTGTTACATACCTCCCCTGTTTGTGGGAAGCTCGGGCTTACCACGGCCAAAGCCCATCCTTCCACTCTCATTCTAGATATCTCTGTGACTTGAATGAGAGTGGATGGAGGAAGAGAACCCTCAGTCCTACTGGGATTGGAGCCCTTTCTCCAGTTTATTCGTGTCTCCTCCTGAAGGTGCTTGAGATCAGCACCCCTCAGTCGCTCGAGGAGGACTTTTTCCAAGTATAGTCTTTTTTCTACGTGCGCGGTCATGAGATATCCCTCGCGTCGGGTGCTTGTCTTATTGTAGGCAGACTGTATAGCAGCAGTTGCAGAGTGTTTACAAACAGCCCTTTGAGTTTTCCGCTCTTGAAGCTGTCTTTTTGCCCTTTTCCCACTCAATGGGGTTGCTAGTTCAGCCTCTTTGAGATTAAGTTGCAATTCCACACCCACTTCCAGAGAATGTTCCATCTTTTCAGCTTCATCAGCTAAGGATTCTTCTGGTTTTAATTCAGCACGTGTACCTTCATTTGTTGCCTGTTGGGTGGCTGAAGGTTTTGCTAGTGCTTATTTAGGTGGTTCAAATTTTGCAACCTTGTCTTTCAGACGAGCGGTATTCCCAGCTCTCACTGTACCCTTGTCTTCATGGGATTTTGTGGCCGTGGGATACTGACGCATAGTCAGGGTCAATACTTGTCCTTGTAGGACTGTAATCTCATCCGCGAGAGATCCCTGTTTTTTGAGTGCGTCTTGCAAGTCTCTTCTCAGGGAATTTATCTGCGCACTTTGCTTTCTCTGAGTCTGTATCAGTGTCTCCTTCATATTCTGGAGCTCTGTAATTTTTGTCGTCAAGGTTGCCGCTGCGTCTGTTTTCTCCTTGGTGTACTGACTCAAGGGAATGGAACAGTCTCTCTGTCTCTCCAGCTCTTGCTCTAGTTTCTGAGCCTTCTTACGCTCCCTCTCATACAGAGTCACCTGGTATCGAAGCTCCACCTCCAATGATGCTCTGGTGACATGCAGCATGGCCTTTAGCTCCTCATACTGCTCTGTGGGGACGTACTGGGTATTCAGATGTTCCTGCAGCGCTTGTACCTCTTTTGCAGCCTGCAGCTTTTCTTCCTGCAGCGTTTGCTGCTTCTCCTCAGCATACTGGAGGTGTGTACGCAGACCTTGCAGTTGGTTCTGCAGTCGGTGCTCTGCTTCAAACTTTTCCTTGACTTCTTCTGTCAACTGAAAATTTTCTTCTTTCAGTTTTAAGTTTTCTCTTTTTAATCTTCAATTTTCTCCTTTTTCAGTCTCTGTATTCTTCAGGGCCTCTTTGCAGTCCTCCTTCCATTTACGCACATCTGCTTTGAGAATGACAATCTCCTGGCGTGAGACTTCCTTCTCTAGGTTGAGGGTCTGAAGCTCCTTCTGAGAGACTTTGAGATCTGTATCAAGATTACCAATAGTTTCTTTAGCAATGTCCAGCTCCTCAGTGAGACTGTGTAGTTCCTTTCTGGAAACTTCCAGGTCTGTGCGTCAGCTGTTGGTCTCATGATGTGAGGCATTCAGTGCTCTGCGGAGTGTCTAAACCTCTTTCTGAGATACGTCCACTTCTATCCGGACACTATTGACCTCCTGTTGTGAGGCATTCAGCTCTATGCTAAGAGTGTGAACCACTTGCTGGAAGACTGTCATCTGCTTCAGTGCCTCCTCATACTTCCGCTTTAGCGTAGCCACCATTTTATCAGATTGGATCTGCGTTTCATCCATGGCGGAAATAGTAGCCTTTGCAGTATCTAGCTCAGTCTTGAGATCGTCCAATTCTGTCCTGGCTAAAGAGTAAATTGTGAGAACATCTTTTTGTAGCCTCACGTTATTTTTCTGTAGCTCTGTGTAACCATCTTCCTTTTGTTTCAATTGTTCACGGAGCATATCACAGTCATGCCTGGCATTTTTCAGGGCATCTTCAGGGCTGGTCAAGGGATCGTCACTCACTGGTTCCGGCTCCACTTCCCTGGGATGGTTGGTTGAGGGCTCCTCACTGTTGGCACCGGAAAGACACTTCTTTGGGGTACACGACTTCTGCCTTGGGCCCTCTGGATATTCGATTAACCGCGGGACGAATTCTCCATTTTCTCTAGGCTGCAGGGCAACTCGGTCCCCCTTTTCCTCCACAGGATCTGCGGACGTGTCTGTTCCTTCCACGGTAAGTGAAGAACCGCTTTTCTTTTTCCATTTTTTTGTTTTGGATGACTCCGTCCCATCCGGAATACTGGGGTCTCCTTCTTTATTTGATACTTTAGCAGCTTCAGTATATACGCCAGGCTTTTCTTGCAGTTGCTTTAGCTGACAGAAATATTGGGTGATCTGCTGCTCCCGCTCTGTCTCCTGCTGATCATATTCGTCATCAAAGGGAGCGGTCTTTTCTGTTCGTGCCGAGTTCAGGCACCCCCACCATTCTTGGGGTGTTTTGTGGGTGTGACTCGGTTCGGGTTCCCCGTAAGAGATGTCTTCCTCTTTATTGGACTGGAAGTGCCACTCTTCCGTGGGGTAGGGTTCATTACCGGAACGCTGCATCTTGTCCTCCATTTTTAGGCTCTCAGGTGTAATTTTCTTCCTGACCTCAGGAGGCGCTATTGCAGCTGTTGCCACTGTATTTGCTAGAACCCCCAATTGTGGTAGTCCTACAGGTGGGCATATTTTGCTTGTAGAGGTCGTAGCTCTCACAGGCATCTCTGTAGACTTTTCTTTCTTGGGTAATTTTTTTTTTTAAATATAAGCAGTACTGTGCATGCATTTTCTCCCATCAGGTATACAAGATGTGCAGTTGCTAGGTAAAAAAGTCTATTTGCTTTACACCATTTACTTGCTAGGTATAATCTCTCATTAGGTATGCTGAATGTGTAGTTGCTAGGTAAAAACTTCTGTTTGCTTTACACCATTTACTTGCTAGGTAAAATCTCTCCGCTTCAGCAACAGAATTTAGTTTTCTGCCTGAGTTCAGTAATTTTCAGTCTCATCTTTGGGTATTATGGCATTCACACTTCACACTTTGGGTGTCTGTTTTACTCCCAAGATATATATAGGCAGACTTTTTTTACTTTTAGAAAAAAAAACATTCTTTGCAGTGGACTCTTTCTTTCATTCCCGGCAGGGTGACTCAACATTCAGCAATTGACTTTGAAAAACCTTTTTCCCCTATAGGGCAATTTTACACTCAGCATTTGTTTGCTAAAAATTCCCCTGCTTCAGCACAGTCTTGTATCAATTTTCACACTTTTCTGCATATACTCCATTCACAGCTGGTAGCCCTATGCGGTGTGGCAACCTTTATTTGCAAAATCATTACCACTCGTGGGTAACCATCTGTATTTACTGCTTCAGCGAAACTTTTGAAAACAACAAACACCTATCCCTTTTTAAGGGCTGACTCACTTCTTAAACCCTGACTATGCCTGGAAGGCAAAACCCCTATTTCAATGACCATATTACACTTTGTGATAGGCAAAATAAGGTTTATCTACTTCAGCAGTCTCTCTCCTCTTGTGATTGGGGCAAAGAGTCAATCTGTGGTTTTGTAAGTTTCAATGCAGTGTAAGTTTCAGTTGTGTTTCCCTTTAACTCTGATCTCTGCTGCATGAGGTTTTTTTTTTTTTTTGTTTTTTTCTAAGTTGCTCAGACTGTTTGTAGGCAAAATCTCCGGTCCTTTTTAACTACAAAGACACCTCTCATCTCACTTCGGACACCATATGTAGACGGACGTTCACAGAGGTACACAATTGGAGACTTTTATAAAGTGAAATTATAATAAGGCTTTATTGTGCCTTTTCCTTTTCATCAGGAAATCATCCAAACACAGGAGGGGGAACAAAGCTTCTATTCACTTGGGAGTATCTCTAGTGAAAATACCATGCAATTAATTCACAACTCCCTAAGTCAAGCATGTCTCGCAGCCCCAAAACATATAGCATGAATTAAGCAGATATAAGCAGTCTCTTAATAATGAAAGTCTTGTCTGTTAGCTGCTATAGAGTAAGCTTCTCTGCTCTCCTGGAACCGCACCCGTGCGTGCACAGAAAATGTCAGCATCCAGGTTTAGAAGTCTTCCCTGTGTCTTGTAAGCAGCTCTGCTGTTTCTTCTTGGCAGAGCTCAAGACAGGTCAGCTCCAGAGATCTGTGTTCTCTTGGTCAGTCTCTCCTGGGAGACTTAAGAACACGGCTCTGTCTCCAAAGTTCAGCCCACAAGTGAGCTAAGGAGTCACTTCCTGTCTCAAAGGCAGGCTTTTTCTACCACCTGTAATCAGGCAGGTGGTGTTAGTTAATTTGCTACCAGCAGTTAACCACCACACTGCTGGATTAGAGGCACATTTGTGAACAGGGATAAGTCCCCTGTTACATACCTCCCCTGTTTGTGGGAAGCTCGGACTTACCACGGCCAAAGCCCATCCTTCCACTCTCATTCTAGATTTCTCTGTGACTTGAATGAGAGTGGATGGAGGAAGAGAACCCTCAGTCCTACTGGGATTGGAGCCCTTTCTCCAGTTTATTCGTGTCTTCTCCTGAAGGTGCTTGAGATCAGCACCCCTCAGTCGCTCGAGGAGGACTTTTTCCAAGTATAGTCTTTTTTCTACGTGCGCGGTCATGAGATTTCCCTCGCGTCGGGTGCTTGTCTTATTGTAGGCAGACTGTATAGCAGCAGTTGCAGAGTGTTTACAAACAGCCCTTTGAGTTTTCCGCTCTTGAAGCTGTCTCTCTGCCCTTTTCCCACTCAATGGGGTTGCTAGTTCAGCCTCTTTGAGATTAAGTTGCAATTCCACACCCACTTCCAGAGAATGTCCCATCTTTTCAGCTTCATCAGCTAAGGATTGCCACCATTGCAGTCTCTGGGCCTGGGACAATTGTCCCGGCTCTCTCCCCCCCCCACCCCTGTCGGCAGCCCTGTGTCCACATGTGCTTATTGAATTTGAGATAGTTGTTGAATTGGCAGAATATTCTCCTTAAAAGGAACACTTTCCCCACAAACAAATGGTTCTGTTTTTGGAGTCCCGCCATCTTCCTCCACACACAGTTCAGCCCACCACCTTAACACATCCCTCCTTCACACTCACTTGCCCTTTTGCACACCCATGCACAGTACACACACACACACACACACACACACACACACACACACACACACACACACACACACACACACACACACACACACACACACACACACACACACACACACACACACACACTTTCATAACCCTCAGCGATTTTTCCTTCTCTCCCTCCGCAGCAATCTCACACAGGCAGTCAGGATGCAGGCTGGCAGCATTTCTCTCTGGGGATCCCCTGACTCGGGGTCTGCCTGAGATATCCTAGCCAAAAAACAACCTGTTAATTAGAAATCTGCCTGGACGATGTCACAGACCCTTAAAAAAATTAGTATGTGCGGATAAAACCGGACATCTGGTAAGCCTACTCTGGAGCAGAAACCTCTACAAAAAGTACTAGAAAAACCTCTAGAGAAAGCACCTCTGCTCCATATGAGCCATGTGTGGATGGAGTAGCTGCTACTCCAGAGAGCCCTATTCGAGAACAGGCAGAAATTGGTAGAGGTTGAGCTTGCTATAGTGGTGCAGAATTTTTGGCTTTCAGCCAGCTTTTTCTCTGAGCTTGCTCAAGAACAGTCAGAAGGTGCTACAGAGATCATTTGTTTTTGATAATTCCAGTGACCACAAAATAGTAACTGACCCATGCACAGATATACACATACACACACAGTCCAGTCCTCTTTCTCCACACTGAGTTCAGCCCCCCGCCCCCCCCCCCCCCACTTCAGACATACTGTACACAGTGCCCATTCAATGATACAGTCACTTTCTTAACCCTCTGACTTTTTCTACTTTCCTCTGCAGAGCTCTCACACAGGCAGGAAGTCAATCAGTATGCAGCCCAGCAGCACATTTCTCTGGAGGGAGGGCACCTACCCTCCCTGTCACTCCTGAAAAGGCCCTTGACCCAGGACCAGCAAGAGAATACCTGGCTGGAAAACAACCCTTAAAAAGTGTATATGTTAATAAAACTGGACATCTGGTAAGCCTACTTTGGTGCACCATATAGCCAGATTTAGAAAGTGAGCTGCCAGAACAGGCAGAATCTATAGAGGAGCTCCGAAGAAGTCGGATGGTACGGCACAGATGATGTTGTATTGTTATAAATAAAATTGTAACAGCTTCCTTTAAGAATCGTTCAGCCCATAAGATAAAATATTACGTTATAGTGTAGGTACCTGCTAAATTGGAGTTTAGCTTGATATGGATAGCGGATTTAAATAATGTTTTAATCAAAGGATGCAATCAAATGATTCCTTTGTTAATTAAGACTTAGGGTAAAAAATGTATAATCCTGGTAATAATTTTTTGTATTTGTTTTCCATTTCTGAATGTACCTGTGTTTGTCAAGGTCAAGTACTCTCTGGCTTGACATTTCTACTTCTTTTTTAACTGAAGCTTTGGACATTTTTTTGTATCTTTAATTGTAATGCATCATTTGGAACCTTATTTTTATTAACATGTTAAAAAGTTGCAAACTCTTAAAAATAAAGCCTATAAAAAAAAAAAAGTACAATGATAAATGAATATTTCTGAAATAAATTACCTGGTAGTAATTAATATTTTACTACTAGAAGACTTCCAGCTTTTTGTAACAATTATCAATTATAAAAAGTTGTTATTATTGCAGACTTTACAGTCGTCTGATTGTTCGCCAAGGTCAAACTAGAATAATATTCTGCCTAGTTAAGCAAATACATTACACAAATGGACTACATGGTGGACAACATCCAAAGTGTAGTGTAATGAAAAGTTTAGTGTCAGCATTCCATTGATTCCGTGGCAATAAAGTATACATTTCATTTGACCCCACCAACCTTTTTTTTTAGCATTCCACAATAATTCTTTGGCAATGGAAATAATCTGGATAAAAAGTTCAGTTATATATAAATCTTTTACATTTTGCCCAATAGCAAATATCATACTGGAGGAGTTCTTTTTGCATGCTTAACCCCTTGAACGGAAGTGGAAGAGTCATCCAGACCACAAATGCACAGAATGAGAACTCCCTTAGAAAATAAGCAAAATGCCCATAGCGCAGCTACTATTCATGGGGCTCCTGGAGTGACAGAACTCATGATGTGGTAGCTACACTATGGGGCACTCAAGGATTAAATGTGTAGTTGCTGTAAATAAAAAAATTACCCCATTTCCTGGCCTTAAAATTATAATTTACATTACCCTATGATGCTTATTGTTAGTACAGCGCAACCCCGTTATAGCGCAACCCCGTTACAACGCAAATCCACTTATAACGCGCAGTGAGCATGGCTCCTAATAATATGCAGCAGATCTCCTACTATGCCCATACCATGCTGTTTTCTATCCTCTCCTGTTGACCATTGCTTGTCATGTAAAAGAAAGGACAAGGGCGCTAACTCCAGAGAGAAGCAATAAAAATGAGTAACACTGGAATATAGAACAAATAGGCAATACTACCTTCCAAGTGACCCCTACGGTAACTGCCACTAGGCAACTCATGGGGTATCAGAGTTCTGCTTCTCACCCTATAGGATCTACCTGGATATTACTATAACAAGACAAATTTCCCTAGCCAATGCCAATCTGGCTTTCGCCCCAAACACTCTACCGTAACTACCCTGCTAAAAATTTTCAATGAAATCCAGTGTGGAATGGAACGGGGTCAACTCACTGGTGCAGTATTCCTAGATTTTTCAAAGGCTTTTGATACTGTTGATCATGCTATCCTTCTTAACAAACTCCAGAGCTCTGGAATAGGGAAGCATGCTTTAAAATGGTTTCAGTCCTACCTATCAGGTAGATCCCAACATGTGTCCATCTCTGGCTCTAACTCTAACCCCCTGGACATCACCTGTGGTGTCCCGCAAGGCTCTGTTCTGGGGCCCCTACTATTCTCAGTGTTCATCAATGATCTTCCCACAGCTTGTCAAGAAGCCTCAATACACATGTGTAAGGATGTGGTAGGAACCTCAGATGTGTGTTCAGTGTGTGTTCAGTTGATGTTTGATCTGTTCAGTGAGAGGCATGTGGAGTGTCTGCAACAGTGTTGCAGTGTACCAGAGCAGAGTGAGACAGGCAGAGAGGCTCCGTGAAGAAACTACAACTCCCATGAGCTCCTGGGCAGTCACCTGAAGTGCAGAACCAATGAGAGGCCAGGATTCTCAGGCAGGGAGAAAGAGATACAATTCGCGGGCTTAGGAACGGCAGTTGGAGCTGGGAGCAGGAAGGGGAAGGAAGGGTGTAGGGAGCAAGTGGCTCCTACACCAGGTAAGGTTCCCCAGTTCCCAGGCAGGCTCCAATCCCCTCCAGGGTAGGGGGTAAGTACTGAGGGATGGCCCCTAGGTTAGGGACCCTGCCCTTAGGTGTGAGTGTGCAGTCTTGTCAGTGTCACGTCTGGTAGTGCTGTGAGCACTGACAAGTAGGCACAGTGTGTGTGTGCAGTGCAGTGTAGCTGCAGGTACCGGTTGAGTGCAGTGCGATTGCTGCAGGTACCGAGTGAGTGCAGTGGGTTGCTGCAGGTTCAGTGTATGTGCAGTGCGGTTGCTGCAGATACCGGTTGAGTGCAATGCGGTTGCTGCAGGTACTGT